>NC_043703.1:92475490-92512750 GCF_006229205.1 Suricata suricatta | reverse complement strand
TAACTTTTCACCATCTGCCTTTTCACTGTTTGAATTCCTTAGAATGTATATGTATTAAATCTTTTTAAAATATCATAAAGATACAAACACAGAAACACAAAAGCATAGATTACACATTTTCAATTTTTAACAAGGGGGGAGACCTTGAAACTATCTAATACCCTCATTTTCCCAATGAGGAAACCATGGTCCAAAGAATGGCCTGAGGGTGGCTGGAGGCTGGACCTCTGACCTTTCTTTCCGTTCTTTCTTTCTGCTTTTCCACCGTGTTTCCTTACTCATGGTCATGTTCTGGTTGCCCAAGGTTACCTGAAATTGACCCTCCCGTTTCATGAAGCATAACTGTCCTTCATTTCATTTACATTACATGCTTAAAACAAAGAATCTGTGATCTAGATTTTTTTAAATCAAATTCTGTTCTCCATTTGCTACAAGAGTTGTGCTTAAATCACTCTGTTTGTGAAAACCAAAGTGATCCCCCAGCCGATCAGGTTTCTTTAACCTTGCTTTTCTTTCATGGGGTTTGCCCTAAACTGTGCACACCTCTGCTCAGTCTTCCCAGAAACATTTTGTCCATTTTTCCTTGCGTGCCTATGTTCGGGCCATACCAGCGCTATCTGCTTTGAAACATGAGCTCCCCAAAAGGCCAGCACTGATTCCCTTATATCGCTGGTGTGCAACCGATGGATTACGCCGCATACAGGCCCTTCCGAAGGCTTCCGATTTGAGCCTCTGCAGCTAATGCACTTGATGCATCTGCTGTAGGTGCAATTTATTAAATTATCCGAACAAATCATCGGAGTATATTCTTCCAGCCCAGGTAAGAAGTTTGATTTGAGACCTTGTTCCCCATGCCTTTTTTCTTGGCTTACCCAATGCAAGCTGAACTGTTACATAAGTCAGGGAGATTCAAAACGCTTGGGCTCTTTCAAGAAACCCACAAAATCAACACAATCATTTGGTGGTTTAGGCTTTTGCCATTAACAAAGCCCAGACTGATGGTCTTATTTCTTATGCATGATGTATTCGTCCAAGTTAAATTCTCTTCATTTTGCTAAATTGTAGCCACTGCTGTGTATAAACTCCCAGAATGGTTACTTTATTAGGTTTTATTTTGGGGTGGAGGGAGAAAAAAAAATGAAATCTAACATGGTATTTCTTTATAATGATATTTAAAAAAAAAACAAGCTTAAAACCAAAGTTTTAACTTCCCATGAATCTCAGCTTACCTTCTTCTATTATATACCCTTTTCTGGACAGATAATAGCTATGACATCTTATTCTAAGGCTTTCCTGCTTTTTTTTCTTTTAATATTAAATTTTTTTTACCTCTCCCTCCCCCTCCCATTAATTACTTGAAAATATTTCCTTCTGGCCTCCAACTGCTCAGGGACCTCCCTTAGCAATTTCCTTACCTATGATTATGCTGATGGGCTGTGTAACAGGCTGCATCATTATCTGAGTTAAATTAAGGTTGGTGTAAATGTTACGTCAAATCTGAGGGCTCCCCGTGTTCTGAGACCCAGGGAGATGGCCCCAGGGGACCTTCCCTCCTGAGGCATCCCAGAAGGCCAAGCGGTGAGGGGCACATCATCTAGGTGCTCCATCTCTTGGGGCCCCATGCCAAAAGGGCCACCGGCCATCCCTATCACATTGCTTCCCAACCATCAGGGTTTCCCTGAGCATTTGATGCCACAGTGGAGAGCAGCAGGCAGAAACCTAGCATGGCTGAGACGATTTTGCCCTGGCATTGAAATTACCCAAAAGCAATTACCTTATAATTAGGACTTTCCTTCTTCTGAAACCCCAGAATCATATCCTAAATTGAGAGAATACCTTTCTTCTTTCAGTCAGCCTCGCTGTTTCTGAGACACCCTTATACCAGCCATTTCAAGTGTCAGGAAACCAGAATCATTATTTCTGCCTCACAGATGAGCAAAATGAAACCCAGAGTAAGGAAGACCTTGAGAGACTGCTACGAAGATTCTCATACATCTCTTTACACATAAATATTTCTGAAGGATAACATCTCTGGAAGGGAAATTACTGAGTTAATGATACCCATTTTAATAAAGATTATCAAAACACCCACTATGGAAATCATTCCAATTTAAGCTCCCATTATGCATGAATGTCTGCCTCCTTCTACCCGCAGTGGTAATTTTTTTTTAATGTATTTACCATTCTGGTGCTTTTAAAAAAATAGCTTATTATAGGTTGAATATCTTTTTATCTATTTAAGACTCATTTTATTTCTTTGTCTGTCAATAATCTGTCCTTGTCTTTCCCCATTTGTCTATTGTGTTGTTGATCTCTTGTTAATGTATTAGAGCTTTTAATCAACTAAGGACATGGTCTTTTGGATTTTATAATGATTCCAAGTTACTGTTTTTTTTTTTTTACTTTCCTTATGATGGCTCATGAAGCTGTCATAGATGAGGCCTGGGTTTTGTCCATTCTTTGAAATGTAACGTATTAGGGGTGCCTGGGGGGCTCAGTCAGTTAAGCGTCTGACTTTAGCTCAGGTCATGATCTCGTGGTTCGTGAGTTAGAGCCCTGAGTCGGGCTCTGTGCTGATAGCTTAGAGCCTGGAGCCTGCTTCGGATTCTGTGTGGGTGGGGTCTCTCTCTCTGCCCTTCCCCTGTGCATGCTCTGTCTCTCTCTCTCTCTCTCAAAAATAAGTAAACAATAAAAAGGTATTTAAAAAAGGAATGTAACATGCCAATTGATGTTTTTATGATTCCTAGGGTTTGTGTTATACCTAGCAAGACCATGCTACCACAAGATTTTTAAAATTCTGTTTCCGTCTACTATTTTTAATATCTAAATTTTTAATTCATCTGGCATTTATGTTGGCATAAGAAGTGAGGTACGGATCCAATTTTTGTTTTCCCAGATGGCAACCCAGTTGCCCCAAACTAGGTACTGAAAAATCTATCCTTTTCTTACTGATACAAAATGCCACCTTGATCTGAAGACAAAGAGTCTGTATACATCGGCATCCAGTTCCAGATCCTATTCTGTGCTATCGATCTTTCTGTCTATTCAGGTTTCACTACTGTACTACTGAAATATACACAGTGTTGTTTAAAACACATCATATCCGGCAGAGCTACTTTATCTATCTTAATTATCCTTGCTTACTACTATGCAGAGAAGCTTTGCTTCCATTCTATTTCCCACCTGATTCTTCTCTAAAGTTACTTTCCTTATTAATTTCATGCCAAGCCACTTTACTGCAGTCTCGTGCTGTTTACAATAAACAGCATATCATTTAGCTATCACATAAGTATACCACAGGCACATAATAACTCCACCCCTTGCTTTTTCCACATGTGGACTTTCCTTCTCTACTTCTCTTGTCCAAGAGCATCAGCCAGTACCTACAGAACAGCATTTAATAAATGTAGTGGGCATCCTTACTCTGACAGAAGCATGACCCCTAACAACCCTGTAATCGTGTGATCCTGCTGGCTCTATGTCCTGCAAACTCTGAGAAGAAAAAGGGAGGGAATCACATGGCCGATTTCTAAGCTGGGATCTGGGTGAAACAGAAGCAGGGAAATGATGAAGGAAAAGCTTTTCTCTAGGACCCCTCCCTCACCCCACCCCACACTCTCCCTGCTGGGGCCCCCCTTGGTTCCTGCTTGCCTTTGTCTCCCCTTTATTGGCCACACTTTAGAGGACCAGGTGGGTGTTATGTTGATGACAAATACAAAATGAGGGACTGGTAGCCCATTCTAAGAACCTCCGTGAGTGATTCCCTACATTATACCTATGAAATCTCCCATACTTAAAGTTTTAAATAAGAATAATGACCAAAACCTATTAAGCCGTAACTTGCCTTGTGGAGCTACTGGGAGGTCAGGATTCTCTGAATGGACAGGGAGCAGCTAAACTGCCAGAGCAGGACCTGCACAAGCTCTAGTCCAAGTGCATCAGCCTCAGAAGAGGTGTCTGGGCTGCAGCGTCCAGAGTCTCAGCCAGTGTCATCCACTTTCCTACACCACCGCACCTAATAACTGGGGAGAAACTGCTAAATGCCTACCTCAAAATCCATTTTCCCCTTCTTTCCTAGTGATAAGCCTTATGAGAAGCACCCGGGGTGGCTCTGTGGGTTAGGTGTCCAACTCTTGGTTTTGGCTCAGGTCATGATCTCACGATTTTGTGGATTTGAGCCCCACACCAGGCTCTGGGCTAGCAGCTCAGAGCCTGCCTGAGATTCTCGGTCTCTGTGTCTGTCTCTCTCTCTCTGCCTCTCCCCCACTCACACTGTCTTTGTCTTTCTCAAAATAAACTTTAAAAAACTCCTGAATTTTAGCTGTGTACACAACTGCTTAGAAGAAAAGACTATATTTCCCAACCTTTCTCAGGAAGGAGAAAGTATATCCTTCTTCTCTCCTTCCTTCTGGAATGAACATGTGGTGGCTGTGGGTCTGGCAGCCATCTTTGGACCATGTGAATGAGGACCACACTCTAATGATGACGAAGCACAAAGCTGGATGGAGCCAGGGTCCCTGACAGCTTTGTGGAAGACATATCAGCTCTGATCAAGACTCCTTGTCTGTGACAAAATAAAACCTTCAGTCTTGAAGCCACTATTGATTTAGCTTTCTTGTCACATGCAGACACTTAATCCTAACTGGTACACACTGAGTGGAACCTTTACTGATCACCATTTAAAGGGGTCTCAGGGTGCTTTCTCATGCTCGATCAGGAATAAGTAAGCCTTACCTTCCCCTCACCCTTGCTCCCTGAGGGCCCCTGCCCTTCTCAGTTCTGCTTCAGGTCAGGTGCCTGCTCAGTATTGGGGGACATGATAGACATTCAATAAACATCTGCTGAACCAAGAACTCTGAGTGACATGAAAGAAAATGCCAGTTAAATTTCTCTGCTTTCCATGGTGTTAAGAACACAAAAGGAAAGGAAAACTTTTTCTTACCCTAGGAAACCTGGCAAATGTTTTATTAAGTTTAATTAATTCTCTGACACTCCCTCCTGGCACAATGGCCATTATTTGAATAACAGCAGTTGAGTCTTTTCTATAGTGAGAAAATTTATGCTCAGTGACCAGCTAAAAGTGAAGAAAATTCATAGAATTCAAATGAGGGCATTGATGCAGATGGGCAAATATCTTTTTCTTTCTTTTTTTTTTTTTTTGAGAATTTGTTCTCATCCATGGTGACTATCAGAAGCCGTTTAAACAATGCAGCCTCTGACTCCGTCTCAGGTACAGAGAATGTTTTCAACAAATATTTTTTGAGTTTACTATTTTTTCTATTTTATCGTATTTTTTAACTCTGCGCTCTTTCCTAATTTTCCCACAGAGACAGAACTTCAGCTCTTCTTTTCAGACATGCCTTGGTTCTGTAAGAGGCAGTGGCCGGCGGGGAGGTTACCTGGGCCCTTTTGTCCCTTGTCTCAGTTCAGCATCTTCCCAATCTTGTGACCGCAAAAGAGGCCATGAGAAAAAGGCCAGAAACTGATACACTACACAAGCACCCAAGCCACGGCAGAATCCTTTCTCTGGACCCAGCCTCTCCACACCTGTGACTTTCTTCTGTCACTTTCTTCCGCATGGTACCTCTTGACAGGATACTACGGGCCACACAGACACTATGGGTAAATCACAGATGGTGCTGGGTGGGGGTACACGAGTCCCATGCCTAACCTGGCCTTAGACACATGAACTATTCTGTGCATGTTTTAAAGGGCACCCACTTCCTCCAGCAGATCCACCCCGAATCTGGATGCCTGCTGGCAAAAGAAATGAGGTCTGAGTCCCAGCCCCACTTGCCACAGGAAACCTAGAACAGCACCTGGGCCTGGCCCTCTAGCTCAAGGTGCCACTTGTGAGTAGTGAAATCAATTTAAGATGTCCAATCAACATTGCTCAAATTAAATAACAGCTTAGTAAAAGGGATCGGGCGCCTGGGGCGGAGTGAGTATTATCCCCTTCCTCCTCGTGTGTGTACCGGTGACACAGGCCAAGTGTGCTTCCTACTGTGGGTCCAGCTCAGATGCTGAAAACCCAGCCTGAAGCTGGCCCACGGAGCTCTTCTGAATGCAGTCTGAGAATCACACCTGTCTATTCTTCATCTCCTCGTGAGTCTCTCCCCAGGCCTTTCGTTCACCAAGGAGACCCAGATTCAAAAGGCAAATTTCCTGAAAAGGAAAACCCCCTGACGTAGGTCACACTGGGGGATAAATGGCTGACTGCCGATGCTCCTGAGAACAAGTTTCAGCAAAGTGGGGAGAGACTATCACCCTACTGGATGGAGAGGAAGGGAATGAAGACGTCGCCACTTAACTTCCGGTTTTGTCCAGCTCTGGCATAACTCCTCCCTCCCTCCCACTCCTGAACCCCCCCAACACCAAGCTGGTTGTATCTGAAATCACTTATGGTGTTGGGTGGCAGGGACAGTCGAAACTTCTGCCTTATAAGGCCCTGAGTGAACTTGTGGATGGAGATTCCCAAGTGATTTCTGTCTCCCTAACATTGCAAATGATTGCAAATTGCTGCAAATTTAGCCATTCATCAATGGAAAACATATGTCCAGGCAAGGCAGGAAAATACAGGAGCATCCACTATTGAAGACAGACATTGGACCCCCACTGAGTGTAGCCAGAGGGGGGGGGGACACTCAAGACCGTGGGCTGTTTGTTTTTTCAGACTTTATTCTTTTGGCCTCAGTATACAGTTCCAGCTCTAATGATTTGTTGGAAGTAAGAAGATGCCTTCTGAAACGGCCACAAATACTGCTCCCAAGAAACGTTTTCCCAGCTCTTGTGAGACCACGAAGTCTTGATTACATCCCATCTCGTTCTATACGAACAGGGCCGAAAGTACTTGAGAGCAAAGACTTCCAGCATCTTCTCCCTGCTGCACCAAGACCACAGCTGGGTTTAGGTGAATATTTCTGGGCACCTTGTTCCTCGGGTACTTCTTTTCCTTATCTCACTTCCTCCCTATTTCTGAGAAAGGCAGGACTTGCAGAGACTGAGCCCGAAAATAATTTTGCCTCTTTGATGATGCCAAAGAAAGATGTCTCACCTTTCCCGATGCTACTTGGCTGACTGCTTGGAGGCAAAAAAATTGTTACAGTCTATAGGGGTGCTAATTAGAATCAGTTAAAACTCAGCTGGCCTACCCTGGCACTGAATTACCTTGTAGGACTTGCTCAGCACTTAGGAAAATCAAAGAGAGATCTGGAGAGAGATTCTGCAGCGACAGAAATGTCAGCTTACTTTCCTGTTTGAATCTTCCAGCTAAGTCTTAGCCAGCCAGCATCCCTTTGCTTAGGGAGTAAAATCATAGCTAGATTTGTCAAGAGGAAAAAAATGTCCTAAGTTGCTGAGAGCGCCATAGTTTATAGTAAAGTGATGTATCTGTCAATGAATTTAATTGTGGGAATCACTTATATATATATCACATCATCATCTTGTGCACTTTAAAAATATGTTATTTATCAAACATACCTCAATAAAGCTGGGAAAATTACATGGGAAAAATGATCTTCCATTAAGAAATAAATAAAAGATGAGGGGGCGCCCAGGTGGCTCAGTCGGTTAAGTGTCCGACGTCGGCTCGGGTCATGATCTCACAGTTTGTGGGTTCGAGCCCCACATCGGGCTCTGTGCTGACAGCTCAGAGCCTGCAGCCTGCTTCCGATTCTGTGTCTCCCTGTCTCTCTGCCCCTTACCTGCTCACTCACTCTCTCTCGCTCTCGCTCTCTCTCTCTCTTAAATAAAAAACATAAAAATTTTAAAAATAAATAAGTAAATAAAAGATATAACATATTTATTTTTTAAAGGGCACACAGAGGAAAACTCAAGCATCACACCGTGACCTTCAGTGACCGGGACCTATCATACGCCCACAGCATGCCAAGAACATCTCAAGTCCCCGTGGAAGGAAACTCCAACTCCAAATCATCTGGGTGCCAAATGAACCCCTTGCCACCACACAAGTGTCATTTCAAAAGTTTCTACCTTACACTCCAAGGCAACTTAAATGAAATCTGTTATTGAATTTTTTTTTTTTAAGTAAGAAATCAGAGGTGCCTGAGGAGGCTCAGTGAGTTGAGTGTCTGACTCTGGATTTTGGCTCGGGTGTGATCTCACAGCTTGTGGGATGGAGCCCTGAGTCGGGCTCCACACTGACAGTGAGGAACCTGCTTGGGATTCTCTGTCTCTTGTCTCTCTTTCTCTTTGCCCCTCCCCCATTCGTGTGAACTCTCTTTCTCTCGCTCACTCAAAACAAAGAAATAAACATTAAAGAAAGTAAAAATCACATTATCAGCTCCAAATTTATCAAACTGTATGCTTTCAATACAGGTTACTATATATCAATGATGCCTTTATAAATCTGGTTTTTCAAAAGTAAGTCCAATCAGTCCATTTTTAATGAGCTGAATAAGCAATACTTAACATTTTCATAAATCAAGCACCCCATTTAAACCCAAATCAGGTTTGCTCCTGTAAAGAGCACTGGTAAAGAATCGGAACGGGAAGGAAACCCTGTGTCCGCACCGTGGGACAGTGAAGCTACAGACGAGAAGTTAATGCACGCAAGGTTACTAATAGCCCAACACAGGATGCAGTAGGTGCCAAATGAGTGACTCAGACAACACGCACCATAGGAGCAGTCACTGTGGCTGTATTTGCTCAGGAGGACCAACCACTCTGCTGTTTCAGGGACAGGCTATGCATTCTTCTTGCAGTCCCAAGGGCATCACCAGTTATGTCCACCCACATGGGCACAGTGGTCGTGGCCCCAAGAAACAACCCTAGCAGGGTGCTGGGGTGGCTCAGTCGGTTAAGCATCAGACTCTTGATTTTGGCTCAGGTCGTATTCTTGAAGTTTGTGAGTTGGAGCCCCACGTCGGGCTCAATGCTGTCAGCACAGATTGGGATTCTCTGTCTCCCCCTCTCTCTGCCCCTCCCCCACTTGCTCTCTATCTTTCTCTCTCAAAATAAATAAGTAAACATTTTTTTAAAAAGACAGACAGACAGACAGAAGAAAGAAAGAGGAAACATAGCTTCTGGTCTCCCTGACCTCACCGACAGGCCAAGGGAGGGCTAAGCAAAAGAACTAGAAACATTCTAGAACACAGTAATAGATGAAATGGCTCAAGGAGCCCATCCTGGCATCAACCACAGGTATAAACTCTGAAACGAAAACCAGATTGGCCTCTGTTTCGGTGCATGAAGTCCTACTTGGGCACTCTGAAAACTTTATGACTCGATTTATAGATAAACGTAACAGGACCGATTTCCAAAAGGCAATTTAAAACCCGCCTGGCTAAAGTTAAGGATAAGCACACTGCCCCAGATACTCAATCACAACTACTAATCATGAGACACACGAGGAGAAGCGATCGTAAGTAGGGGAAGAAAACACTCTGTCTCTGACACTTATAGACGGTAACACTGAGTGTTACAATTTGGGAGTTTTTTTAATGTTTTTATTCATTTTTGAGAGAGAATGCTAGCAGGGGAGAGGTAAAAAGACAGGGGGACACAGAATCCAAAGCAGGCTCCAGACTCTGAGCTGTCAGTACAGAGCCCAATGGGGGCTGGAACCCACAAACTGGGAGATCATGACCTGAACCGAGGTCAGTCGTGTAACCGGCTGAGCCACCCAGGCGCCCCTGAGTGCTACAATTGCTAACGTCTAACACAGTACCTGGAACACAGTAGCTAGTCAATAAATAAATGTCTGCTGGATGAGGAAGAACTAGGCCGTATGAGAACCTGAGAGAGTCTAAGACAACGGTCTGTGTTACAGGGCTCAGCCCGGCTTCCGTTAGAAGCGCCCTAAGACAACCATATCGTCTAACTTATTTTCACAATCTGAAATGTAGAAGGTGTTGGAAAGTCTCTATAATATGTACATGTGTTAGAAGGCTTTTCTTCTCTCTTGAAACTCCCCTGACAGCAGGATACCTCGGGTATGTATGTGTCTCTAGGAGTGACTGACTTCCGCTCCAATGGCCAAAACAGACTGTGCTTTAGCTGCCTGGCTCGCTGTGTTCTGAGCATGTCAACAGCCCAATTTTAATGTTTAACCCTGGGCACCGTAAAACTGTCAAAGAAACAGGTCTGCGCCTCAAGGGCCGGACACGCCTCCCTACCACATATGAGCACGTATTCAGGATATCATGAGCATCATCTTCTTCATTCTCCCTTTTGGTGGGAGGAGGGAGAGGCACACAGAGCCCATTCCATCAGCCTGGACACACGAGAATCTCCCAACTTGGAAAGAACAAATCATGCTGCTGGCCCTCGGCAGACGAGCAGCCCTCACCACTCACACTTGACAAGTCAACAACCCGGAGAACTGTGAGCCTCCACACCAAACCACCCCCTTACGATTTGTCCAGGGACATTTTCTTGTTTCTAAAACCACCAGCGCTGAGTCCATCAAAGCTAGCTTCAAACCTGTACCCTCATCCTTCACCTCAACAGACTCCTGTTAATCTTTGAATCCATCTCTTTGCCTCTCACTACTCATTACGACCTCTCTCAAAGTCCTCTGTACACAAACAGATGCCAAATCTCTTCCCAGAACTAACAACACGGAATAAAAGCATGGGAAGTAGGCAGAGCCTACGTTTGGGAAATAGATTTGCCCCGCCCTTCGCTCAAGGAGGACCGCACCTTCGCACTGCACGGTCCTCTGGGCAGACCTGAGCCACGCTAGCCCTCCGTCCTAGCTGGCAGGAACCCAGATGAAGGAAGGTCGGAGTCCCCACAGGAGTCCACCGACAAACCCACACCAGGGCCCCACCTTCACCGGCTCTTGGCAGTCCCCAGCACCTCGAATCCCTTCTTCACATGGGCCCCAACTTGCCCCATCTTTCAGCCCATCCCCCAGGGTCCACTTCTCCCAGCAGGACTTCTCGGCTGTCACAGCCCATACGCCCGTGAGCTTGACCTTCTGAGACCTGCAGTGCTTCCTGCCTATACCACATACGTGGCACTTATGACAAACAGACTTAGATTGTAATACATGTGCATTTTACTTTCCCAATTGAATTGTAAACCCTGAGGGCAGGATTTTCCCAGCAAAACCACCTTTCCCATAGACACACTAAAAAACTGTGTACACTGATGTGGAATAGAGATGAAGTAGGAGTCTGTGCCTCCCCTAGTGTAAGCCTTGGAGGAAGTAGCCAATCCCAGTAGAGATGCATAATGAGGCTCCCAATACCATGTTTTTCTTTTGCACCTAATATGTGGGCCTGTTTCCAGCAAGGGGTTGTCTGTGGAAGTCCATGGGCTGATTCCATTATAACCACATTGCTATTTGCTGCTTGCATATTTATGAAAAATTATCCTTTCAGGATGAAATTTTCCATGACTGGTTTCTGATCCAAAGTAAGGGTGTTTCTCTCTCTCTCTCTCTCTCTCTCTCTCTCTCTCTCTCTCTGTCTCTCTCCCCGTTTTTTTTTTTCTTTTGGAAAATTTGAACAATATCCAGTCAGCCATGTAGAAGTTGGGCATTAGTGCAAAAACAATGGCATGTTTTGTCTTTCAAAATCAATGTAAGCCTTTCTTTTGTGTGACCAATTAAAAAACAACTAAACTTCAAAATGAGAAAGTTTCCACTTGTCCAGGCCTCTCAAGGATGAACCCTGAGATAGTGCAATGGGAACAGAACAGAGCCCACTGAAGTCTGCATCCCTTCGTGTTACTTGCATTAAACGTCACAAATGCCCACAGATGGAGGCCGAGTCCCAGGACTTCTGAGATCTAAAAATACGCTGTGTTTGTGAAATCTCAGCAGCCACTGAGGCTGATGATCAGCTATGCGAAACGAACAGTTTCCAGATAATCCGGGACAAATTTCTCCACGGTAAGTAACTGAGTTCTCTTGAAAGGAAGAATTCCCTCCAAATATGGGACAGTTCTCTCCCTTAATAACAGATCAGTTTTGCCTTCAAACTTCTCATCAATAAACCTTGCTCACCTAATACTGGTTGTAACACTCGGATCGACTCAAGTTCACTCTGTGCTCTGAAAATCAGAAAGAAGCTTAGAAACAGCCAGTCACCTTAACTAGCATGTGCATTTTTAAATTTGGCGATAGCCATTGCAAAACAATTGCATTCTACCGAATATAACAACACTGCACACATCTTCAAGCCTGATCCCTCATTAACTTGACCAAAATTATGCGACACACTAAGAACGAACACCAAAATAAATTTTAAGGTCTCCACTTTAGTTTCTTTATTTTTTTTAATTTAAAAGAAAGACATTTTAGGAACAATTTGCATCACAGAATTTAGAAGCACTACATTGTATATTCTGAACCCATTTGACCATAGATGGGATGTTAAAAGTCTTTTTTTTTTAAGAAGCCCAATTTTCAATATGAAGTATTCACATACACATACAACCCAAGAAAACCAAAAAGAAATAGGTGAGCATGGCAGAAAAGCCAAATGGGGAGAAATTCCCTGGATTTAACCAAGACACAGAGCTTTCCCCCAGATCAATGGATGAACCAGCAGCTTGGTTGGGTAGGTCCTACAAGATTTCTCAGACTCATATAAAATAAGGTTGATAGTTACACTACAGGTGCAGGGAAAGTGTCCCAGCTCCTAGTACTTTTTCAGAGTTTCTATCACGGAATTCACCCTTCAGTCCTCCTCATCACTCCTGCCTTACACAGCCCTATTTATTCGGAAGCAAAAGCCCCCAAAGCCGATCTAGAGCACCCGTCAGAGACCCAGCACCCATAAAAACAACTGTTCCTCTGAATTGTCCACACCAAAAAATAGCACCCAGAGCCACCCCATTCATTGCTCAAGCCAGAGAGCTAGATCCCGGACCTCATATCACCTGGCCACGTTCAGTCCACCACCAGCTCTGACTTTCTTCACAATCACACCCTGCCAATTTCCTAGTTGGGGTCATCAGCATCTCTAACTGGCTTGGTAACTACAGTTCCCTTGTGTTTTAATCCCTCTCTGGTCCATTCTTGAGTATAATAAAATTCACATCTGATCAGGCTCTACTGCAGCTTGAAAATCTTTTCACTGGCTCCCCTGTTACCCTCAGACAGAACCCAAACTCACAAACGGTTGTGCACTTAAAGGGGCCTCTTGTGATTCCAGGATTAAATCTTTTTTAATGTTGGGGGTTTTTTTTTTTGGTGTTTTTATTTTTGAGAGACAGAGTGCAACCAGAAGAGAGACAGAGAGACACACACACACACAGAATCCGCAGCAGACTCCAGGCTCTGAGCTGTCAGCCCAGAGCCTGACGCAGGGCTCGAACCCAAGAATCATGAGGTCATAACCTGAGCTGAAGTTGGACACCTACTGATTAAGGCACCCAGGCGTCTCTTATGTTTTATTTAATTTTGAGAGACAGAGAGACAGAGAGTGAGTGGGGGAGGGTCAGAGAGAGAGGGAGACAGAATCCAAAACAGGCTCCAGGCTCTGAGCTGTCAGCACAGAGCCTGATGCGGGGCTCGAACCCTTGATCAGTGAGATCATGACCTGAGCTGAAGTCGGACCCTTAACTGACTGAGCCACCCAGGCACCCTCAAGATTAAATCTTCTTTTAAGTGTATTTATTTATTGGGGGGGAGCATGCGCATGAGTGAGCGGAGGAGGGGGAGAGGGGGGAAACAGAGAGAGAGAGAATCTTGAGCAGGCTCCACAGGCAGGGTTAGATCCCATGACCCTGAGATCATGACCTGAGCTGAAACCAAGAGTTGCTCAACTGACTGAGCCAGCAGGCATCCCTCCAGGATTAAATCTTAAGGAAGGGAGAGAAGAGAGAGGGCAAAGGAAGTAAAGAGGCAGCTGACAAAACAGATCTCAGACCCCCCCCCCAATGCTTCCACGTCAGCCCCACCTACCGCCGTAACCGCCGTACCTCACAATGCAGCCACACTAAACTGTTTTCAGTTTCCCATTTCAGGTGTCTGCTCAAATGTCACCTTTTCCCAAGAGCCGCCCCTAACCCCATACATCGAGTGCAGCACCCCTTTCAAGTGTCCCCATGGCAGACACCACAGCAAGTGTCATACTATACAGCAATCGCCTATTTGCTTCTCTGCCCCCAATTTGAGGTAAGCCTGCTGAGGTCACGGTCCATATCTATCATCTTCCTAGTTCTACCCGCAGGGCCCAGCTTGATGTCTGGTACACGGCAGGGGCTCCCTAACGACTTGTTGCATGGATGCATGAATGACCTAGAAAACAGGAAGAAAAAAGGAAAGGATGGAGCTGCTGGATACCTCCCTCCCTGCACAGTCAGCGGTGACTGGCCCCAGAAGGCTGGGCATGTGCTGCCATTCCTCACACCTCCTCAGGACCTGAGGCGCACTTCTCACCTCCCCCTCTGCACAGCAGCCTCCCATCACGGTGGAAGGATGTGTTTGTCTGGCAAAGAATGCAAAAGGCCACGGTATCTGCACCCACTGGTGCCACGTCCTGGCTTTGCTTTGGCGTGTGGGTCAGAACTGATTTCAAGCAGCACCTCCCTTCTCTCCTGTCTTGCACACAATCTTCTCCTGATGTGAACATACAGTCCTAACTGACGTCATCCTGAACCACACGTGTTAAGCAAGCAAAAGGCTCTGCGTCGTTTAAGAAATGATTCAAACGTCTTAAACGATGTTGTTGCCCTGGTTTGGGTTTTAAAAAATCT
Organism: Suricata suricatta; assembly: GCF_006229205.1. Classification (NCBI taxonomy): domain Eukaryota; kingdom Metazoa; phylum Chordata; class Mammalia; order Carnivora; family Herpestidae; genus Suricata; species Suricata suricatta. The sequence goes on along the minus strand of NC_043703.1, from coordinate 92,498,077 downwards.
CTTTCACGGCCACACTTCAGTCACTGGAGTGCGTGCCTCGTCGGGCCAACAAGGAGCAAAACGCAAGCTGCCAGGCCACCCTGCACAGGTGAGCTGAACATCTGGCAGAGAAGCAGGGGCAGGACGGGCACCCTCAGCTCAGACTGGGAAAGGATTCGGGGAGTGATCTCCTCCAGTGAAGCCATCTGGGGGCTCCAGGAAGTTCCCAAGGACCCCAAGAGCTCCCCGCCTTGCTGGCAAGTAACTTCTCACAGAGCAGTAACAACAACTGGAGTCCATTAACCGCCACAATTATAGAGCCGAGGCCCCACGGCAGTGTGGACAGCCTGAGGCTTCTCGTGTCAGAGCCTGGAGTAGAGGCAGTGACTGTGAAGAAAAGAAATTCAATGCTGAACTACTTTCATATCCATGACCAGAATTTGCCCCCTCTCCAGCACCCCCCCACACTCCACCCCATTCCTGCCAACTGAATGGGGCTTCCTGGTGGATGGCCGGCCCCCACCAGGCCCTCCACAGGCTGAACGCCAGCTCCCCAAACACCCCTAGGAATTTGAGTGGTGTGGGCTAAGAAGTAGAGAGGCCGGCTGCTTCTTGCATGACCTCCGGCCCAGCCCCTCCCCCTCCACCCCTCCTCCCAACTGAAGATGAAGCGAGATAAGCACCCAGCTGACCAGCATGCTCAAAGGAGCCAGAGCGGAGGGACTAAGGGGCAACCACACCAGGAAGTGCACCACTGCATTTCCCCAAACCACAGGGACCTTAAAACTCGTCAGACCGGTTTCAAATTAGCCAATACCCAGAAGAATTTATTAAATGCAACTGTTATGATTCATTTAGATTCACTCCAACTCCGAAATGAGAAGTGACAGTGTAATGATTGGATTTATTTCCCCCAAAGCACTCAGAGTAAAAGTGCCGGAGTACAAGATGGGATAAAAGCATGAAAGCAAAGACTTAAAAAACAGCTCCGTGCTCATCCCCGGTAGGAAAAGGAGGGCAGAGAAGAGTTGAAAGCCTGGGTTAAGACGATGAGGAGCGCTCTGGGTCTCCTCCATCCAAGGCAGCTTTCTGGAAAGGAGACCGCTGTACGTGTCTGCAGAGCGCTTTCTCATGCCGGTCCTATTTTGTTTTGCAATATGCAACCTTCCGGGCTGTTCCGTTTGTTTGGAATTTATGATGAAGTCCAGTCTCCAGAAACTGTCTGCTTTCTCCCTTGGTTCGGCCAGCCTCAGAAACTCCCACTTCATCCCTTCTTTTCCTTCTCCAACAATTAACCAGCATCCAGTTGGAATCAGATACATGCCTGGCCTGGGGAATTCTTTGCCTTGTTGGGGCAGATGTCAATTAAGATATTGGATCTATAACAGGCATAATGCAAACACCAAAACCTTGCTACCGAAAGTAATCCCTTTTACCAGCCCAAACCGTGCAACCACCTGCTCGAGTGAAGCCAAGCGAGTCTTCTGGTTCATCATGACGAGGCACAGAATACTCACAAACGTGCCAAGAAGAGGCGTTTCAGAGGACTCACTGAAGTCTCCCCTCCCCCTCCACGTCCACCCCTTTAGGCAGTGGCTCCCTCTTTTCAGGAAGCAATCTCTCTTTTCCATTCAACTTTCCATAAAGAAGCTGAAGTTTTCTTTTTCCTTGGCTTCCAATCTGTGCTTTGGACAGTCCCATAAAATTCCTTAGTAATTTATGGCCTGTTTTTCCTTTCAAGTGGAAAAGCACTAATCCCTCACAGAGGGGAAAGACAAGTGATTCGAAAAGGAGGTATGCTAGAAATAGGTCCATTCAGCATAGGTGAGCGGGGCCTGACCCACTGTGGAAGCCTTACATGATGAACCTGGCCCTTGGCATAGAGCACGGTCTCAGTAACAGCCTGGGTACAGGTGAGACCTTGGTTTTGAAAGATTGCCTCTTGACCAGAAAGTTTATCTTCACCTGTCACTGCCATCTGAAAATTCCCGAGGTAGAACTGTCACCCAGATGTCATCCCCTATGGCACTCTTCTCCAACACCAGCCCGGATAACTCATTATTATGTGTCTACACCTCAGTGTAAATGAGTTTATCAGCAAGAGGAATCCAGGAACACTGACTTTGCTCCAGGCTAAGAGGGGGTCTCCAGGGCATGAGAACCTGAGGTCCACCTTTGCCTCCTGCCCTCCTTCACATTGCTTGCTGCAAGTCAGCCCCAAAGATCTGATCACACTCAGATCTTTGCAAGTAGCTTTTCACCATCTTTTCTAATAAACATGAGGGAATGGAGTATTAAAATATGCCTTCACAACTGAGCTGACCTGTAGCAACAACCAAGGAGCAGATGATTTCTAAGGAGAAAGAGGGAGAGTTAACTTGCACTTGGATGATACTTCGCCTGATCTGAATCAGGAAAGAGGAGGAACCGTGGGCTTCTGTCCTCAGTCTATGTAATTCTATATGAACACTCTCAGAAAGCTTAACAGTAGCTTTACTACTGCTTTATAAATGCCGTTGGCTAAAGACAGAACAAAAACTACTACAATATCATTTAGACAATCTGGCTAATGAGGACCCCATTTGCACCCCTATTTTCATATAAAACATTTGTCCAACCTCAGCTTTTCTCCCCAAAAAGTGTTGCATGATCAAATGAGCTGGAGAACACTACTCACCCAACTGCCATCTTGGAGATTAATGGAAATTAGCATATTAAAGGCTCTGAGAAGTTCTGCAATAAAATGTTTAGCTTTATTTAATCTATCGTGTCACAAATCTACTCGATTATGGCATTGTTGATTTACTTCTTTTGTTCTGAGGACCACATTTTAGAAAACCCTGCTCCAACTTAGGAGGAAGGCTCTTGCATTGTAGTAGGCTGAATTACAAAGTAAATACATCCTAACATTGTAGAGAATTCCAGAAGTGGGAGGAACAAAACTGAGAATCTTAAAAAAAAAAAAATCTCTCATCACAGTTCTTACTGTCCTTTTGACAGATAAAGACCAACGTCTAAGAGCTAAGTGAAGGGTTACCTCAACCAAGGAGCCAAATTTCCACTTTTGTCAGCCCAAAGGGTGGGCTGATAATGTGTTCCAACTTGAGTCAACAGCTGGAGAACAAACTGAAAGCATAAATAAATCCATCAACCTCCTTATTAAAAGTCCCAGACACATGATATTGGCTTTAACTTGTAGCCAATAGACTGGACGGGCAGATAGAGGTGGATGAAGGGGCGTGGCAGGCGGATAACGGTTCGCCCTGGGTGGTGTGTGGCCAGCCACACAAGCACCTTGCTAGGAATCAGGAAATCTGTTTGGTCCTATTTTCTGTCTCTACTGCGTTTGTTATTTTGATCAAATCACTGAAGTTTTGAGCTCTTATAGTTTTCCATCTGTACATGACAATTTAATGAATATCTGTTACTAGATACCAGTTTTCACACTTTCAATTGGAGGGAATATGTTCCATGGACCGTTCCCACCACTTAGGGATGACTTGATGATCCCTAAGAGAAAAAGAGAGAGAAAGTAAAGAAACGGGAAGGAAAGACAAAGGTAGGAAGGAAATTTGATCCATTTGAACGTCTTTTGAATAGAGCTTAAATGTATAAATACATAAAGGTAGGATCACCTGGGTGGCTCAGTGTGGTTGAGTGTTCGACTCCTGATTTCAGCCCAGATCATGATTCCAGGGTCATGGGATCAAGCCCCGCATTGGGCTCTGTGCAGAGTGTGGAACCTGTTGAGATTCTCTCTCCCTCGGCCCCTCTCCCCCACTCATGCTCTCTCTCTTTATCTCTCTCTAAAAAAATAAAATAAAATAAAAATAAAGGATGCATAAAGGTCTTGAATGTATAATGGTATTGGTATCAATATCTTCTGGCCCTGAGCCTCTTGGACTCAGAGTATTTGGGAAACTATACATCCATGCATGTGTAGTAAATAGATCTTCCTAAAAACCAAGAAACCCAGGTACTCATTCATCTGCCCCAGCTGTCCTGAGATGTCAAATTAAGAGGGAGAACATGTATTTACTACCAAACAAGTACAACAGGAGAACTAAGAGAAAAAATATAGATTTTGGAATAAATATATTCACGAGGCATAAAGTCAAAACACACTATTTCCCAAAGACCCCACATTCATGAACCAAAAAGTGCAAAACTGCCTGTTGTGGCCGAAGGGTCACCAGGGCTTGAGAAACCCACCAAGCATCGAGGGGCACGAGGTGAGCTCTCCAACCTCGAGTTTCACTGGCTCAACCTAAGAACCCCGAGGCACCATGATGTGATTCTGAATGCCATTTGCAGGGACTTCAGGCGATGGGGGGCTCCTGGAGATCACAGTATTTCAGTTCATCAGGTTACATCTGCATCCTATGTTGTTACGGACTTGTTCCCGGAGGAGAAGCTGGGCAGGTTTTCCAGAACCAGTCTAGCCTACCCATGCTTCAGAGCCACCTCCGGCACAAAATCTTTGTGGCGTGTCCCCTGGACAATTGTAATACGTCCACCTTGATGGAATTGTCTACGTGAGCACACTGGAGGTCCACTGAGTGCAGAGACTCCTGGCTTCTTTGTTCTCTGTCTGCATCTTACTATACGTGTAAATTTCTGTTAAATGAAAATTGGTGTCGTAGGCCGTTATTTCTCAAAAAAAATTTTTGTAAGTTTATTTATTTTTGAGAGAGAGGGGGAGACAGACAAAGACAGACTGACAGCAGGGGAGGGACAGAAAGAGGAAGACACAGAATCTGAGGTAGGCTCCAGGCTCTGAGCTGTCAGTGCAGAGCTCGACGTGGGGCTTGAACTCATGATCCTCACATTCACGATCTGCGAGATCATGACCTGAGCAGAAGCCAGACGCTTAATCGACTGAGCCATGCAGGTGTCCCCCACCCCAACTATTTTTATTGGGACCCACAGTACGTATTAAGATGGTATAAATAATACTCATAAATAAAACTGAAACAGAAGTTTTATAAAGCAACATTTACCCTTACTGTATACAACACCTTCTGATTGTTCCGATATTGTCCTATACTACTTCCATATCTAGAATTGCTGTTTGAGACCCACTTCATGGATTTCATGACCTCGAATGATGGGTCCTGACCTATAGTTTGAAAAACTACTCAAGATGTGCCCTGATTCTCTTTTCTCCCCCACAAAATGAAAAAATGGATCCTCCACAAGAAGCAGATGAAAGTTCTAAACGTTCTTTACCAATTTAAATTTGGAAAGTGTCAAATGATGCTCACGTGCCTACAATCCAAATCCCATTAGAGAAGGCACATGGCAGGCAGCCTCACTGCGTGTGGGCGTCGCTGCAATTCCACCAATAGGTTAGGACAGGATCAACTTTCCTTTCTAAAACTGATGTGATCGGTCTTTTCAAGCAGGCATTTCTCCTTTTTATATTCCTGAGTGTAGGCAGGAGACCTCTCCTTTGGGGCCCCTGTTCCTCTAGCACAGCCTCAGAGGCACAGAGCAGGGCTTGAACCTCAAGGCCGGGGGAGCACGAAGCCTCACGTCCCTAATGAAAGCACCCACACGTGAAGGGGGCTCCGTCAGGGCTCTGAATCTTCTCTGAGCACTGGACAGGGCTTTCCACACACGTCTGAGGGGCCTCAGTCACTCTCCAGGCGCTCCGGAGGCTTTTTCTCAGTCTACGAAAGTGCCGTGCATCCCACCCACAAGGGGACAGCCACATGACTCCACTTTCCTGCTTGTTTCTGAATCACTGTCTTATCTGTCTTCCTCCCTTTCCCCCTTAAAATAGTTGGCTTCACGGCTGTCTGTGCACAGTCATATGATAAGCAGTGATAAAGAAAAAACTTTTAAAGAGCCAAGAAGGAGTAAGGAAGCAAAGAGAAAGAAACATGTTCTCTGGCACATGGGGGTGGGCTCCTAAAACTCCAGTTTCCTAGAAACAAAGCACACAGATCAATTTTAATCTTGAGGCCCGACAATGTGAAAAGGGCTAGGCACACAGGCTGAGCAACCCAAACGCTGTTGAGTGTTATCAGGTCCTTGGGAAGATAAGATCTGAGCTCTATTTTAGTCCCTACCAGGAGACACCTCTGTCTTCAATTTTCTCATCTGCAAACTCCGGATGAAAATGCCATCCCCCCTCCCCAAATCTGAAAGTCTTCATCTCTACGACTTACGTCTCTGTCACATGTTTCATTTTGCTAAAATATATAAAAGGCATCTCCAGTCCAACGAGGTAGGCAGAGCCAATATGACTACTTGCATTTTATGGTTGCGGGAACTGAAGTTCAGAATAGTTAAATTTCTTCCCCAAGGTCACACAGCTTATTCGTGTGGAACTGAATTGATAAAGAATAAACAAGTGCACTATGAATGCAGCCCTTTGTGAATGTATACTGGCCCAGAAATGCTTGAAAGCAGGCAGCAAATAGAAAGTTAGCAAAACCATAGTGATTTCCTACGTAACTCATTCTAATTAGAACAACCCTCCATCCAAGTCATGCCTCTCAGATGGAAAGCAATCCGTAAAATCAGACAGGTTCTCACAACATAAATCCCAGACCATATAATCAACAATTTCTTTTTTATAATATAACAATAACAATAATAATAATTATTATAGGACACCTGGGTGGCTTAGTCAATAAGACATTCACCCTTGATCCTAGCTCAGGTCTTGATCTCAAGGTCAGGAGTTCAAGCCTCGCACTGGGCTCCATGCTGGGCATGAGACCTACTTAAATAATAATAATAACAACAACAGCTAACATTTTGCACGTGCCAATCATGTGATGAGCGCTTTTCTCAGCATTTGCTACACATAATATTGTTTATACCAAATAACACAATTAGAGAGGTATTACTGATCTTGTTTTACAGATGCTGAAATGAAGGCACAGAGAGGTTACACAACTTGTCAAAAGGACGTACCGGGGCACCTGGATGGCTTAGTTGGTTAAGCAACTGACTCTGACTCAGGTTATGATCTCCCGGCTCATGAGTTCAAGCCCCGCATGGGGCTCTGTGCTGACAGCTCAGAGCCTGGAGCCTGCTTCAGATTCTGTGTCTCCCTCTCTCTCTCTCTCCCCACCCAATCCCCACCCCATGCACTCTGTCTCCCTCTGTCACTCCAAATTAAATTTAAAAAAAAAAAGGAAAGCACAGCTGGTTCAGTGGTGCAACCAGGATTGGGACCTGCCCCTCTAGTGCAAAGCCTTTGCATTTGGCCATGATGTCACCTGCTTCAATATGCAGTTACTGTGCTGTATCTTTCTCACCTTTTCCTTTTTAATTTTTTAAATTTTTTTTAACGTGTATTTATTTTTGAGAAAGAGAGAGACACAGAGTGTGAGCAGGGGAGGGTCAGAGAGAGAGGGAGACACAGAATCAGAGGCAGGCTCCAGGCTCTGAGCTGTCAGCACAGAGCCTGATGAGGGGCTTGAACCCACAAACCGTGAGATCATGACCTGAGCTGAAGTCGGCCGCTTAACCGACCAAGCCACCCAGGCGCTCCTCTCACCTTTCCTTAAAAGTCATATACATCCGCATACACAACCCTTTAAGAACCTGGGTTTGAACTGTGCAGGTCCACTTATAGGCAGATTTTTTTTTCAATAAATACAGTACACTACTATAAATGTATTTTCTCTTCCCTATGATTTTCTTTATAACATTTTCTTTTCTCTAGCTTTCTTTGTAAGAATACAGTATATTATATCTCTCTATATATAACATATAAAAGATGTGTTAATCTATTGTTTATGTTACTGGTAAAGCTTTCGGTCAACAACAGGCTATTAGCAGTTAAGTTTTGGGGGAGTCAAGTTATACTCAGATTTTCAACCGCACAGGGTCAGTGCCCCGACCCCCTCATTGTTCAAGGGTCCCCTGTAGGGAAACTGCGTGCCAACGAGGGGGCACGGAACTCTCTGTGCTTTCTGCTCAATTTTCTATAAACCCAAAACTGCTCTAGAAAAGCAAAGTTTAGGGGTGCCTGAGTGGCTCAGCTGGTTAAGCGCCCAACTTATTTATTAAAATAGATAAATAAACTTTTTAAAAAGCTAAGTTCATTGATTTTTTTTAATTATGTTGAAATGAAGGTAAAAGATAAAAATTCCCTCTATTATGTCAGCACCCTCCCTTGGCTTCTCTTTTAAAAATAACATACAGATGTGTGTGTGTGTGTGTGTGTGTGTGTGTGTGTAATTTTTTAAAAATTTTTATGTTTATTTATTTTTGAGAGAGAGACAGACAGAACACAAGTGGGCAGGCTCCAGGTTCTGAGCTGTAAGCACAGAGCCCGATGCGGGACTCAAACCCACAAACTGTGAGTCAGACACTTAGCTGACTGAGCCATCCAGGTGCCCCGCAAGTGTGATTTTTTAAATATTACTGCAGTCCCTATTATGGGGGGAAGGAGTACACTCCAGAACAAATATCTATAGAACACCTACTATGTAGTTAAATACTATTATAATTTAATGTTAAAATTTGTTTAAACAATCGAGCATCTATTATGTACCAGGCAATATGCCAAGTGTTGGCACAAACTGGCTAAGTCTTTTACTCTCTGGGATCCTTTCTGCCTCTGTAAGAGCACAGACAGAGAATACCCCACCATCAACATGAGACATCAATCATTTTATTTTATTTTTTTAGTTAATTAATTTATTTTTTTAATAGTTTATTGTCAAATTGGTTTACATGGGACATCAATCATTTTAAATGGAGAGCACAAAGAGTAAATGCTACCAGGATCCCAAAGGCCAAAAGAGCTACACCCTGGAGAGTTCTAGGAAGGAGGCCCAAGAAGGAGGGAGACTAGACAGGTGGTTAGAGTATTCCAGGAATATGGACACGAGGGGTCAGAACACCAAGAAAAACCGGATGCGGATGAGAGAAACAAGTCTCTGTGTGTGAGGGTCCCAGCTTGGAGGACGCAGGATCCACTTAGCAGAAAATGGGGGAGGGGACGGACACAAGCCACCCAGGCCCCTGAATGTCTGCTGGATCAGTGAGGCTAGACTGGGAGTGGGGGTGGAGGGACAATTGGTTCTGAGCACCCTAAAAGGGTATTTAGTGCCATTGCACAAGTCTTCCATAAATCCCCTGGATCCCGGAGAACAAGGCTAATAAAGATAGGAAAACGAACCTTAAAGCTATCATCATGAATTACTACTCAAGCACCTAAAACTTAAGTGAGCTCTTCTTCTCTAAAATGAAAAATATATATATTTTTAAAACAGCAAGGGGGTCATGGCCGGTGACTCGCACTTTTCCGTGAGTAGAGCTCTCATACTCAGTATCGGGAAAATGAGAAGCAAGGGGGGCCTGAGGCCCATAACAGGCCAGTGGTGTGGACTGAACGTCACACTTTAGGGCAGGAGGCTGCCTCCATGATTCTGGGGGCTCTTGAATGGAATCATTCATCATAAAAACATGTTCCCTACTTCTGGCTAATGCTGGAATTATTTTAACAAGGGGCTACACCTTCCATTTTAAAGTGACTGCACATGTCCCTCCTCTGCCTTCAGTGGGATGAAGAGATGGTGAACATATCCTTTTTCTGAGCATGTTCTGTTACTGGGGTTGAAGGACACGGGTCCAGCTTTAGCAAATAAAAAGACAGGATGCCCGGTTATATCTGAAATCTGGACCACAGATACTTTGGTAGTGTACGTATGTCCCATTCAATATTTAGGACACACTTCTAGCAGAAAAGTGTTGGTTGTTTATCTGAAGTTCAAATCTAACTGGGCATCCTGTATTTCACCTCACAACTCTGGGCTCTGGGCACCTAACAGAAATAGGATGGAGTCCTGGAAGAGCAAAGGATACAGATAAAGGCACTTGGGTGCCAAAAACAAACTTTTTAAATCAAGTTCAGTATATGAAGGTCTACAAAAGCACACCATCGCTCATGGACAGGACTCAGAGTTAATGCGGACAGGCCCAAGAACCTTCACCTACCTGTCCCTCATTCAATCCTACCCACAGCCCTTCAACCCAAGAAGGGTGGCTATTACGAACCTTTTTCATAAGCAAAAAAACAAAAGTTTGAGGCGATCAAGTGAATTTTCACAAAGTCACAAAGCTACACAACAGAAGACCCAGACTCCCTGCTCTTGGGTGAATTCCAAAGATTTTATTTTATGTTTTAACTTTTTATTACTTATTGTTGAGAGAGAGAGAGAGAGAGGGAGGGACAGAGAGTGAGTGCTAGAGGAGGGTCAGAGAGAGAGGGAGACAAAAATCTGAAGCAGGCTCCAGGCTCTGTGCTGACAACTCAGCTCGAACCCACAAACTGTGAGATCATGACCTGAGCCGCTCAACTGACTGAGCCACCCTGGCGCCCTACGAAAAAGGTTTTCAAGGAAGAAAAGGACTCATGTGGTTGAAGGGGAGACGAAAGGGCAGTTGGCAAGGATGGATTCTTCATGGTCAAATGAGCTCTCTGCTACCTTTAGTCTTGCTATTTCAATGTCAATTATCTAAAATGAAATCTGAGCTTAAAAACCACGGGTCCTAACGGAAAATTAACAAAGGAATTTATGATTCCTTACAAGCCTCCCATAATCTTTTCAAAAGGCTGGCTATCCTTCAACTCATGTTTACCTGAGCAATTCCGATGTCCTGGTCAAAAGCAAAGTCCTGCTGTCTCCGGGGAGTACCTTGATGCACTACCGACATTCAGGCCAGAACCCGGCAACCTGCATGCACTCGTTAGAGGCTGGGTTTACTGAAGAGACACGTGGTAGGAAAATGCAGTCAGGTGCTTTGGCCCAGAGAAATGGGAGGTATACCTCGGCCACAGCAGAACAGACTGTAAGAAATCCTCAAACCTTCAGTCACCCCATGAGGTCCATGAGTTAATGCGGGTGACGTTCAGGTTAAAATGAACACTGAATCTACTTTCCAAAAATTCCAGGGGTACCTGGGTGGCTCTGTTGGTTAAGCATCTGACTTTGGCTCAAGTCGTGATTTCACAGTTCATGATTTCGAACCCTGCATGGGGCTCTGTGCTGACAGCTCAGAGCCTGGAGCCTGCTTCTGATTCTGTGTCTCCTCTCTATCTCTCTTCCCCTCCCCCAATCACACTATGTCTCTCTGTGTCAAAAATAAAGACTAAAAAAAAATTTTTTTTTAATTCCAGAGGGATCAATGCATCAGTAGTTCGGTAGGGACCGAAGCCACAGCTCCGGGGCATGTTCCCTGAGCCTCTTGCCCCAGGGGCTGCCTAAGAAGGGCCAAGTGTGAGCGTCTACTTCTGAACACCTGGAATCCCGTAAACGCTGAACTCCCGTTGTCAGCTCATTTCAGAGAGGGAGGGAAGTAGAAAATGGAACTAAACTCCTCATTTGGCCATTACTGAAAGACACCTTCAAACAAAAGCACACTTTCACCTATATCAAATAAAAAATGTTAAATGCAGACAATTACCAATAATTAATTGCCATTTATAGAGAACATGCTAGACGCTGGGCACCTTTCCATGTTTCATCTGTCATCATCATAACTCTACAAGGTAGCTATGATTCCCATTTTACAGATGAGGTGCCTGGTAGATAGGTAAATAATTTCCTGAATATCATGCAGTCACAACTGAGAAAACTCGAGTTCAGCCCAGGACTTACTCTAAAGCTCACACTACTGTTTTAGATCCATGAATTTAGACAAGTCACCACCCAATGACATGAAGGATGCTTCAAAGCTATTCTTCTTCTCTATCAGGCCTTGTAAGAAATAAACAAAGAAAAGTAGCTGGAAATATAGCATGAGAAATTGGGGTTAACCCTTAGGATAGACTGCCTTAATAATCAATGATCCTGTTGCACACCTTGCTCAGAGCAAAATTCCTAGAACATAAAAAGTGTTTATTATCTATTTGTTGAACGACTGGCTGGCTAGTTGGATAAATAGATAAATGCATGAATATCCATTCTACCACTGTTCCCTTTCTTTGGATAGCTTATTATTTTGTTTCTTTGTGTATGCTTTGTTAACAAAGCAATTATTTTTGGATTGCATTCCTATTTTAATCTCCGTGGTTTTCTGACTGCCTTCATCACCCAAAATGCTAAAATCTGCTTGCCCAACATTTTTTATGCTCTTCTTCCATTTAGAGGGGCTCCCTTCCCTATGCAGTTTCCATTTTCTACAAGACCCGGCTCACAATCTTACGAAGAAGCCTTTGCCAAGTAGTAGGACCCACATTAATCTCCCTCTCCTGTGATGTCCCAAAGGTCTTCAATTTCAGTGTTTTGCCAAAGGGTGTTCATCTCGAATCCCCAAAGGGCCCACTTGAGGAAGGTCCATTCCTTCTTCTATCTAATTATAATGTTTTACAAGGTATGTCCCAAAACACTAGTTCTATGATGCTAATAATTTGTTCACAAATAAGAGCATTCCATGAGGAGTAAGTTAGAGGAACATGTGACTACACAGGGGGCTACAAGTCCCTTTCCTACAGGCCATCTTGGAGTCTTTAATATAATAATGTGCCTTTGACTTGGCAACATTTCCCAACCTCTCTGATCACAGCCTCCTGAAAATATTACAAGGCTTGCTCCTAGTCTTTGAAAGACACTCTGGCAAACACTGGTCGATTACATGTCCCCTCCTTGGTGGCTGACTGATGAGTCTCTCGGCTGCCCCAAAGGGTTTAATCATCCATCCAAAAGGTAGGGAGATGGATTCCAGAAATTCTGCTTGCTTGTTTGTTTTTGGAATATCTTTGGAGTGGCTCAGTCACATAGATAGAGGGCTCCATTTAAAAAATAAGTATATTCTTGTGGGCCTTGAACAGTACGTAAAGACGCAAGCTATCAAAAATGGCTTTGTGATTTTGATCACAGTAGTAAAGATAAGGAGGGGAAAAAAAGCAGAAGCTGGCAGTTTTTCAGAGATACAAGACTTAGCTTCATGGAGAACAATAAAGATAAAATATCATCAAGTGCGAGGCTGAGCAAAGTCAAGGCCCAAAATGCAGACAGCCAAGTCAGGATCTTTGTTAACAAAGGCCTTCCCTCAGGGCATCTAGATCCACGCTAACGCCTGCCTTCGCAGGTGTGGAATCTAAGGTCCAACCCACTGATTAATAGAAATCACCTGCCTCCCTAGTCAATAAATTCCCAGGAAGGCAGGGGGAAGTATTAGCGAATCCAACCCTGAGCAGGTGAAGTCTAGGCGTCCCCAGGCTCAGAAAACCCTGTAATAAGCTCTCCTTCTTAATTACAATTCTATACACCAGAATAGTCATGTTACTCAGAGACTGATATTGTATCTCCTACCAGACTGTATGCTCCATGAGAACAGTTCCTGGCATGGCATCTGGCATGTAAGGTAACTGTGTAGCAAATATATAAGTAAATATTTGCTAAATGGAGGAAAGGATGGCTGGAGCAGTGAACGAACATACCACTTTGTCCACTGCTTAGAATCTTTCAGGGGTTCCACCATTTTTCTTTCTGGAACTGGATGGTGGACTTCTAAGAAGGGCGGAATCCAAGTTAGTCTGATGAAAGAGGGTTGCCTCTGTGAGCTTCTACAAAGTTTTATTCAACCAGTTCAGATAAGCGATTGGCTACATGTACTTCCGAGTGGTTTATATTCTGCTTGGCGAGCCACTGGAAGAAAGACACTTCTACTCACAAGATGCTTCTCTCTGGCTAGGGTAAAGACTACTGGCATCAAGAGATACTACAATCTGGAAAAAAATCTACTCAAGAAGGACATAAGCAAAATCAAAGTCTATGTTTACCCTCAATAATTATTACCGATTCACCCACCATGATTTTCTTAAACCCTCCTTGAACCGGATTATATCTTTAATCTGATCTACCTCTTGGGGTCATTAGCTCAACGAGTTTACGCCTTATTGGTAAATAAAGGTGACTTGTTCACTAGCTTAAAAAACTACCTCTCAGACTTCAAGGTGAAGTAGAAGGGGACTGGAGGGGCGAGGCTGAGGAGGTTCTCATTTCTGTGCTTGGATTCATTAACAGGTTGTGCTTCTCCCCTTCCTCCCAGGCGTGATATCGCGGGGCTCAATCATATTCCCTCTGGAGTCTCCATTCTGTTTAGTGGTCCATAAGCTGCAGTGACAACAGTACGCTCCTGTCCCCTCTGCAGGCCCAGCACAGTACAGACTGTTGGCCACTTCACAGGATTTCTGCCAGAACACTGCTTTCAAACAGGTGCAGCCCTGCTGATTAGCATTATAATAGATTGTAATTACTTAACCAGCCCATATATACCCAGAGGAACTTGGAGAGAAATATAATGTTTTGCCAAGTGTAGCTTTTATTTATGTAAAATACTGCAGACCTGCTCTAGAGCTCTTTTAGTCTAAGTGAAACTTCTGGAAGCTTTTTTCTGCATGTGCTTCAATGAGCTCCAGCACCAGAGTTCAGGCACTGAAATTTAAAATTTCATTTCTTGTTGTGGCCAATTACAAAAGGTTTTGTATCAGAGGCCCTTATGAGAACTTAAACTTGACTTTAAACTCTGCAAAGGGAGGACAAGGGGGCCTTTTTCTTTTCCCCTTCCCACAGACCCCTGCACAGGCCCTGGCACCCAGAGTGTTTAAAATTCCTACTTTCAAAGGTGCACCTAGGTGGCTCAATTGGGAGAGCTTCCGACTTTTGATTTTGGTTCAGGCCATAACCTCATGATCATGGGATCGAGCCCTGCATCAGGCTCTGTGCTGAGCATGCTGCCTGGTTGAAATTCTATCCCTCCCTCTCCCTCCCTCTCCCTCTGCCCCTCCACCTTCTACTTGTGTGGAAATAATACAGCCTTCTTCCATAAGAACAGCTTCAAGGATCCTGCAGATTTTTATGAAATAACCTTTTCTTCTGCTTCTCCTCACTTCCTTCCACTAGACAGAAAGACTGTTTAAGGAACTCCTTCAACCACTTACCATACTGTCTTCCCAGCTAGATTTCATACTCCTTGATACCGTTCACAACTTTTGTCTTACCAAGTCCCCGACTCGACCAAAGGGCTAGACCACAGTAGGTGCTGGGGAATACACACTTGTTTAATTAAGTTCGTTCACTCATTCAGCAAGGGACCAGGAACCGTCTGGGATACCAAGAGTACAACAGTGCATTTATAGAGCCTCTTTTCTAATATTAGAGATAAACAATAAAGATAAATAAGAAAAATATGTAAGATAGAGATAATGACCTAAAGAATAAAACTAAAGCAAGAAAGGAGTATGTAAAACATCAAGGAAAAGGGTTGCATTTTAAATAGGGTTACCAGAAAAGGCCTTACTGAGAATGTAATATTTGAGTAAAGGCTTGATCCATGAGGGTATCTGGGAAATGAACATTCCAAAAAAATGGAATAGCCAGTGCAAAGACTGGGATAGAAACATGGTGAATATGTTTAAGGGTGTCAAGTGGGTCAATACGGCTGGGAAAGGAGTGAAAGAAAAACTGTAACAGGCAATATAGGGTCAGAGAGGTCCTAACAGGAGCCTGACCGTGTTGGCCTTGTAGATTATAAGGACGTGGGTTTCTACCAAGAGATCTGTGAACTGAGTGACATGAGCTGGTAGAAGCTGCAGCAAGGGGGAACCTGTTAGGAGGCTGTAGAAATAATCCAGGTATGAGATGACAAGGCCTAGGGCCACAGTGATGTCAGCAGAGGTATAAAAGATGACCAGATTTGGGATATATTTTTGAAGGCAGAGACAACAGATGGGGCTAGTCATTTGGACATGGGGCATAAGAATGCTAGGCACTAAGAATGGCTTCTCACAGATTCTGGCCTGGGCAACTGAAAGGATGCAGTTGCTATATCTCGAGATAGGAAAGCCTGTAAGAGGCTTAGATTGGGGAGGGGGGATCAGATATACGGTTTTTGACATAATAGAGTTTGAGATGCCCTTGTACAATCAAATGACAATGACCAGAAGGCAGTCACCTATATGAGTTCTGAAGCTACCGTTACCTGGGCTGGAATTAGGAATTTGGAGTCAACAGCACTGAGAATGTATTTAAATCCATGACACTAGATGAAATTGATACAATAAAACCAAAACAGAGGCTCCCAAATATCCTTATTTTCAATTGGTCCTATGCTTCAATAACTAATTAACCTTTGACTACAGTGGCCGCACAATTCCTAGACTTTTCAAAACATTCTCATTTGAAGTGACTCTAATATTTTCAAAAAGGCAATTGTTACATGTAACTAAATTAACTTTATTTTTAGACTATGTGAGACCCTTCATATAAATGCATTCACAAATCAAAGAGAGAAATATCACTGGACCATATGTTCTGATTTAGATTCTAAAACTATGAATATATGCATATAATGCTTTGACTATTAATAAAATTATTAGAATGTACTGTAGCCTGGCCCTAACATAGATTCTCTTATGTCTCATAAAAGCCCAAGAGGTTGTCTAACTTTATAAGAACAATTATAGTCTCATGTTACAGATGAAGAAACAGGCACCAAAAGCCTATGTCACATGCCTCAAGAATGACAGATACATCCTGGGAGGCCTGGGGGGCTCAGTCAGTTGAGCATCCGACTTCAGCTCAGGTCAGATCTCATGGTTCGTGGGTTGGAGCCCCGAGTTGGGCTCTGTGCTGACAGCTAGCTCAGAGCCTGGACCCTGCTTTGGATTCTGTGTCTGTCTGTCTGTCTGTCTGTCTCTCTCAAAAATAAATAAATAAACATTAAAAAAAATAAAGAATGGTAGGTGTAACCTGTAGATAGAACCCACAGATCCGAGGGAGAGGGGCGCACGGAAGAGTTAAGGAACTGAGGGTCTCAAATATTCACTAAATCTGCTGCTGGTCAAAGACGATACAGAGGAGAAGCAGGACTGACAGACACGGTCTGACCGTCCAGGAGACCCAAGGCTCTTTAACTTCAGGGCCCCAAGGCCAAGAGGCTTTCTGCGACAGCACCGGCCCAAGAACTAACCCTTAGAGCAGCTGTTAAATAACCAATTGTGCACCATGGGGTGCAATATTTAATGAGACGGTGTTACAGGAGTCAGTGGGGAGCCAAGTATGGAGAAATCCTGGCACCTCAGCTGGTGGTGGACAAATTCAAGGTGCAGGTTGCATACGAAGGGGGCTTTGACCACACCCAGTCCTTCCACACCCCTTTCTAGACCCTAAATGATAATAGCTTTCAAGGATCTTGTAAGATGTCCCTACAAAACTCCTGAAGGTAGAGATACGCCTTCAGACAGTCTGTTATCAAGGGGGTACTCGATTCGCCCTCCGTGTGAGACAGAACAGGGCCTCTTTAACTACCAAGCCAGTCCTCGGGCTCTGCCCAGAGCATCAGCATCTGAACTAACAGGGCGTTGGCCTTGGCTTCAGGGATTGTAACAGTGTCCCCATGGGATTCTGGGGTCAACGCAGAGTAACAGCCCCTGAGCCTTACCCTTCAGAAAGAGTGTGGGCCTATCTCACTGGGCCAGCAGGGTGGAATCATTTTGAGAAACCTTGTCAAGGAGCTATTTGGAAAATATGAAACTAGAGCACTAGTGTCCCATTCCTTGCCAAACGAGGCTATCAAACTGAAAAGAAACGTTTTGGAGATGATGAAAAACTGGCTTCTTTAGGTCCTGGATATAATCAACTCTGTAAAGAACCCTCTCTAGGACCAATCCCATGGTAGGCTTGGTAGGGGGAAGAGGGCGCATCATACTAGCTCTAGTTGCTAAACCTCCACTGAGCCCTTGCTGAGGCAGGCCTTGGTCTATGCACTTTCCATTTCCTTTCATCCTCTCAACAATCACACTTTGATAGAAGTAAATATTTTTATATCGCCCACTTTTCACAGAGGAAGAAACAGGAACACAGGTTAAAAAGCTCACCAAAGGTCACAAAAACTATTGGTGGTAGAGGCGGGATTCGAACCCAAGCAGTCTCCCTCCAGAGCTCTGCCCTTACAGGCTGGGCTGAAGCACCTCTCAGAAAGGGACAGTCTGTCATTGCCACTGCATTAGGAGTGCCTCTTCTACATGATGAAGCCAAGCCGGAGAGTGACACCAACCAAAGATGTCTTCAGAGGAGGGGTGGTGGAACAGGGGAGGGCTGAGCTCAGTAAACACCCTAACTGAGGGGACCGCAGAGCCATCTCCAGACTGGGGGCGGGAGCAGCCACCGGTCACATGTTTGCTCCATCCACCCTCCCTGCCATCCGCCATGCTCCCACCATCTGTACTCCTTGCAAAGCAGCGCCATCCAGCATTCACTGGGCCCCTGCTTCCAAGGAGTCCCCATACTTCCCATTTCCACAATTATGCTTATAAATCTTGCTGGAGGAATCACAAAGTTCTACCATAACATTTCAGGACATTTCTGTGTGCAAAGTCTCTATACACAAATTATCTGGAGCACTCCCTCCCCTGCTCACAATTTCTATTCTCCCCCAATGTTCCTCAAAGCATGGTCTGGTCAAATTCTCTTGGACCACTTGTCACAAATGAGGGTTCCCAGCGCCTGTCCTAAACTACCAAATGGAAAGCTCTGAAGGGGCGGATATAAGGCAGACCTATACTTTTAACACCTTCCCCAGTGATTCTTATGCACACTCAAGTCAGAGCAGCATTGATAACTCGTTCCTGGAAAACGAGCGACAGCAACCGTGTTTAATGGGATTCTGCTTTCAGTACAAGCGAGATCTTCCTGTCTCTCTGTAATGAGCTTTCTCTAAAACAACCCCCTTTGTCATCACAACTGATACATCTCTCGTTATCTAGAGAATAATTATCTGAGCCTGGCTTTTAAACATTCTAGAATCCACTGCAGTTTTCTAAACTTTCTCCTACCCCAGGGTATCCAAAGTGTGGCCCCTCATACAGCTAACGATGTTAAGAGTCACCGGCTTGAATTTCCTTCCTTGTTATTTTAGAAGCCATGTGTTTATGTGAACGTGAGCAAAGAAAAGGTGGAACTGCAATATTCCAACCTGTGATTTCATGAATGCTGGCGCTGAAGTGGGAAATAGGGAACGAATGTTTAAAGGTTTTAAGTAAATAATGGCACAGGTGGTATTAAGATAAAGTCTTAAATGGGGGAAATTTTATCCTGCCTGATCCTTGCTGACGGGCACCCTCAGTTTGGGCCATGCCTCGCTGTTCCCCAACCTTGACCACAGGTGTTTCTTAGCCTTTATTCCAGCAGTGTCTGCGCCCATGGAAATGCCGTCTCCTATTGTAAATACCTCTTTAAAGGCTACCCACGACCTCATGCCCAATTCATTCCTCCTTCTGGCCTTTTTGTAACTCAGGTTGGAGTGCTTTGTGTTTTTTGATCTGCCCAATACCTCCAGTACCTAATTCACATTTGCTATGAGACAAAAGACATAGGATTTTGAAAGCACTTTAAATTATTGTGTACCATGAAAACATCAGGGACACAGCACAACGATCTGCAGGGAGAACACACTGGAAGGGCCAGAGGGTCAGTTCTCTACCAGGCAAGCCATGGGCAACAGGAGTCACGGGCCCTCCTTCCAATCCTCCTGTGCTGGTCATGTGACCTTGGGAACCCACTCGGCTTCTCTGAGACTCAATGTCCTTGTCTCTAAAACCTTCTTCTGCAGTAGCTGATTGGGTCCAGGGCCAAGTCCAACATGAATCTGAGAATCTTAGAGAATAATAACCAGGCAAGGCTAGTGCTCACTGGATGCTTCACGGCAAATGCTCCAACATGGGGACGGTGCCTTGAGGAAGCCAGGGCTGGGGCAGGCCCCGGCAGAGCATCACCGGAGACACTGCACACCTCTCCCTCCAATGGAGACGTGTTCTGTGGCCGAACCGGCCCCACTGTTGGTCCCACCTGCTCCCTACCTCACTCTCCGTCTCCCTCATCTGCATAGACAGCAAAGGCTCCATGGACAATCTCTCTGCCATCCTCAAGTTTTTTTCATCCTCTTCCTGTTCTAAATCGACAACTTCAAAACCACATGTTCTTGGTGTGAAGGTCTGGTCCTGAAATTAGCTATCCCTGCAGCTCGCCCTCAGACATCCACTACTTTCCTGAGTCAAAGAGCCCACGTGTGGAAAGGAAATGGGGAGCGAGTGGGAAGCCTGGCGGCGGGAGGCAGGCAGAAGGAAGGAGCATTGCTGACATGGCACAGAACGGGATGGCAGTGTGTTCTCTGGGACTCCAGAAAGGTCTGCCTGCTTCCCAAAGTGCAAGCCGCGAGTCTCCCAGGTTTGTTGGAGCTTCCCTGTAAGCCCCGTAACCATGGTTTCCGGCAGACTACATCACAGCGAGAGCATAAAGAGAAGAGGCTTTTTTCCGATTTTCTTCTGTAACTCCATCTCCTTGTAAAAAATACGGGAGGTGACATGCCACAGCGGTCCATAGGCGATCTCTGACCCTAGGAAAATCATGAAGTGGCCTGCTTTCAATAATTAGAAGGGGGTTCCTCTCTATTTCTCCATGAGGATCCAGATATCTCTTTTTGTGTAGGCCAACGAACCCTGAAAACATATGCACCCAGAGCCACACCTGCTCGGTGGCAACATGTAGCATATCAGAAAACACCAAAAACCATTTCCTAGTTGATTACCTTCCTTCCAAAAAAGGTGAAAGCAAGATTTGTTGTCCCTGCTTTGGGGGGCCATGGTTGAATGCATTTGGTTTATAGTATCTGGACAAGGGAGGCCTATTTCCAAGTCCCTAATATTTTGACAATGTCATCAATCAACCCAATGTCTGACTTAGAAGCCGCATCGCACTGCACAGTACCTTGAAAATCAAAACAGGGAACTAATATAACTTTAAGTGGGATTCAAAGCACTGACCTCCAACATCTCATAAGCAGAATCATTTTTAAAATACAACCCTCATTCCGGATGAATGGGCGATGCACCGGGCAAAACAAGCTGGTCTGGTGTCGCTGGGACCCTGGAGGAGACATCCTAGAGGAGAACACATTTTTCTCCCTGTATGTCAGAAGATGAGCTAACCACCATGCAACAAACAGAACAGAAACAAGCTAGCTTCCTCCCGGAGGGAAAAATAAAGCAGCTCCTCGCTGGGCTACACAGGACAAAGCCGGGACATGCCAGAAGCTTTCAGTCTAGGGCTCCACGTGCCTCTCCAGGGACGGAGGAACCCACCCACACACAATCACACACAGCCAGCCCACCACGCGCCTGCGGAAGGCGCCGGGTTCGCAGCCAACCTTCAGCACCAGCGGCCGGGGGGCTCTCCCAGCTTGGGAGTGCCCTACAGAACCCGTTGTCTGGAGGGGACAAAGGGCCTGACCCTCTTGCCAAGACTCCTCTTCCTTGCCCCAGCTCCTACTTCTCCCCACCTACGAAATGGAGTATGCTTCCCCAAGGCAACTGAGACACATACACACACACCCCAGATGGCAATAAGTCTCGGCGCCCCATGACCAAAGCCAAGGCCGCGAGTGCCTCCCCGGGACCCCACAGCTGGACTCCTGGACCCGGAGGCACCCGACTCACCCAGTCCTCAAAGTGCCGGCTCCCGTTCTGCAGCAGCTCCTCAAACTGGATGGTGCAGTTGGCCACGAAGTCGTCGTAGCCGATGGGGGCATCGTGGAAGACGGCCAGCTCGATCTTGCGCCCGTTGCACACATCGGTGACGAACTCGTCGTGCCAGGCAGGGCTGTTGGTCTTCTGCTTGGTGGCCGTTTGGCCAATGCGCGAGTCGTCCACGTTGAGGGCAATGTAGGGGTCGAGAAGGAAAGTCTGCGGCCGGGGTCCCACCGCATGGCGCAGCGACCAGGCTGTGGGCTTCAAGCTCACGGCCTCGCAGATTTTGATCTTAAGCAGGCCATTGAACACTACCATGGTCGGGGCGGGGAGTGGGGGCCGGGGTCACTCCGTCCGCCCCCAGGGCAGGAACGAAGAACCGACGTCCCGGCGCTCTGAGCCACGGGGATTCCGGGGTCCCCTCTCACCGCACCCCACACTCTCCTTACACCTTGTAGCGTTGCGCCCTAGAGCGGGCGATTCTCAGCGAGTGCATGTATTTCCTCGCCGGGTTCCTAACGGAAAACAGGGAGGGGGGGAGAGCTGGGGGACGTTCGCGTTTGGAGCAAGTCTCTCCCCCCCTACCACCGGCAGCACCCCCAGAAGAGGAGACGAGCTGTCGGCTTCGTTGCAAGGCGCGGGGGCTGTGTCGCCGCCTCGCTGGCTCTCCGGGTCCGGGCTGCGGGGACGCGGGCGCCGCGTCCGGCGCTTACCTACCTTTCCGAAACATAATCCCCGGGAAATTTCGACTCCGGGAGGGGGAGGGGGAGGTGGGACGGGGCGGGGACAAGAACCGGGGGCGCAGATTTCAACCCGGATCCTCTTCGCACACCCAGCGCCTGCCTCTGACCGCGCGGGGCGGGGGATGGATCGAGGGATGTTCAGTCTATCCGGAGGGATGCATGTCGAGAGGAAATGGTCCTCCTCAGAGCCAAATTTTTAAAAATCCACAAGCCGCACAGCCCGCCTGGCCGCCTCCTCTTGGGCGAAGCCGCGCAGCGCGGCAGTCGGCGATCGGCAGGCGCCAGGAGCCCGGAATCTCACATCCGCGCGGGCTCGGGAGTCGGGGTGGCCGCGGCTCGGGCTCGGGGCGCAGGCCGGCACCGGGC
>NC_043703.1:92442156-92475390 GCF_006229205.1 Suricata suricatta | reverse complement strand
GTGTGTGTGTGTGTGTGCACGCGCGCGCGCGCTCCTGTGTTTGGGGAAATAGAAAGTTTTGCCTGTTGGGGGAGCAATACGGGAAAAGTGAGCAGAGGAGAGAGGACGACGCAGAGAGGGCGAGCCTGCCGGGTAGCGGCGGCGGCGGCGGGCGGGGCAGCTGAGCAGGGGACCTGAGCAGGGGACCCGCGCGGGACCTCGGGCAGCGGCGGCGTTGCCGGCGGCGGTGCGAGTGCCTCGGGCTGTGGACGCCTCCTCTCCGGTCTCCGCCGGGAGATCGGCGGACCGCGCGTTTCCCCGGGGCTCCGCGGCCCACACGGTCTCGTAGAGACGGGGGTGGGGGTGTGGCGGGGGTCGCACAGCGGGAGGAGACTCGGGACTCTCCCCTAGGCCCACCCCACTCTGGCCGGGGCTGGCGAGAGCAGCCGGCGGGGTATTGGCCCGTCTGTCATTCTGTCCGGAGACTGCTCCACCGCGGTGGGGGAGGGGAGAACGGGAGGGGCGTGCTGGGGTGAGCTTTTAAACATTCATTCTCTCTTGCCGTGCTTTCAGGGCATTCTCCCCCTTGGGGATCTGTCCTATACTTTTCGGGCTGCGAGAACTTGTTGACAACTGAAAGCTTGGTCGAACCCCGGCTCTACTTGTGTTTGTTTATTTTTTACAAAGTGACTTCATATTTACTCTGGACCTTGTCTGTGCCCCTTCGAGGGGGACAGCGCTGTGATCAGCGCGCTGACAGCGGCCGCGGAGCTGCGAGAAAACGGGGCGCGCCCTCGGGGGGGGGGGCGAGTGACTGTGTCCGCGCTAATTTCCTCCATAACCTTTAAACCCTCGCTGGAAGCCGCGGCGGCTGATCACGTGAGGCGAGCCCTGGGCTGCTGGGGAAGAATTTCCTCCACGGGGAGCCGGGGACCGGGTTGGCGGCCCGGCGAGGGACGGCCCCGCGCCGGGGGACGCGGACCTGGGAGGGCGGGGCGAGAGCGCGGAGGCCCTGGGCGCGGCCCTGGCTGCTACAGCCCGAGGAGCGGGCTGGGAAGAGGTCATCTCCGCAACCTGCGAGCAAGAGGTCGTTCACACGGAAAAAGAGAACCTCGGCGCTCCCCTCTGCGCGGATCCAAGTCAGGGACTTTGTGGGCTTCGCGTAAACTGAGTTTTTATCTGGAGGGTTAAGTTAGTGTAGACCAAAATTGAAAACCCACCCCTCGATTACATTTTCTTCGTAGAAAAAGGTTATCATGGCCTGTAGCTTAAAGGCTTAAAAAGGATTAAAGGTGAGGAAGAAGGCAGTCCCCTGAAACAGCTGGATACCAAGGGCAGCAACAGGGGGCGAAAAAATGATCAGAAAGTCCCAAGGCGATCTTCTGAGGCCTGAACTCGCTGCGTTTGCTACTCTCACAATTTCTCCCAGCACGCCCTGTTGAACAGGGCAGCTGGGTAGAGAGTGCTATGGTGCAGTCTTAGGGACAGTTGAGATCTTGCCTAGTAAAAAGTCAGGACACGAAAGTTATGCCTTACACGGCCACTCTCACCAGCCGGAGGTGTATTTTAAAATCTATCTGTTGGACAAAATCCGGGTGGGATGTCTCTTTGCTGTTTAACTTTTATATGTCTTTGATCATCAGAACTTTTTCCTCCTAGCTCCTCCCTTCCACCATTTAATTCTTATTAAACTTGTTTCCTCCTTCAGGAGGGCATGTGATGGACGGCAACGCAAACAGAGCTCCGTCTTCAGTCAGTGCATTTGGGAGATAGACTCAGCGCTAGAGCTGAGATGCTTGGCAGAGGGACAAAGTTTAAGAGGTACCAGTAATAATAATCGGCTTAGTAATCAGTAGTCAAGAGGCGTAATATTTAATACAGTATTTTTACAAATCAAAAGTAATGTAAAAATAGATGAGCATAACATCCAACTTTTAAACAAATTTAAATATTATATTAAAATATTATTTATGTCACTGAGCTTATCGGCACCCTTGAACTTTCCATGCCTAAGATGAGTACTTTGCCTGGCCCTTGCCCCAGCCCTGTTGGGAAGTCTAGAAAGGCAAGGATTTGGAAAGTTTAGGGATCCATGAGTGTTTCATACCTTCTCTGTACTTTCTCTGGGTGAGATTACTATGCAAACAGAAAAGTACACAGGATTGAAAAACATTGGCCAAAACCCCTCTTTTTCAATGGATTAAATAGGAAATAAGTTTAGAATTAAGGGCATGCTGAACCTGAACTTTTTGCATGGTATCATATTCCGCCCCTCCCCAGACAAGACCTCCCAAATACATATAAATAAACAGGGTCTGGTGACATCTCAGTGATGAGGCATTCTTAAAAACCAATAATCTACAAACCTCCAACACCAATTACTTGTGACCTGGATACGGTTTTAGTAGGATAGCATCTGCCTCTTAGCAGGCTGTTTGTTACACCATGTAAATAATCAGGTGGCAATTCTCAAATGTGACCAATACCAGTGTGACCTCACCTTCTTTTTCTGTGGGTTTTAACCCTTTATCTAAGTTTTTATTTAAATTACAATTAGTTAGCATACAGCATAATATTAGTTTCAGGTGTACAACATAGTGATTCAACACTTCCATATAACATCCGGTGCTCATCACAAGTGCACGCCTCTTAACTATAAGTCTTTTTGTCTGGGGTGGGGGGAGGTGGAGTCACTCAAAGACTTTGCCAAGTACACTGCCTGTTTTGTATTGAATGGCTACTTAAATGGAAAGGGAGAATCTCTGTATCCTTCATGCAAACATTGTTAATTTCCTTCTCCTCTTACATCCTTATTTCTAAATAAATCTCTCACGTTTCTTTAAAAAATTGTTTAACATTTATTTATTTTTTGGGAGACAGAGAGTGAGCGGGGAAGGGTCAGAGAGAGAGGGAGTCACAGAATCCAAAGCAGGCTCCAGACTCTGAGCTGTCAGCACAGAGCCTGACATGGGCTGAACTCAGGGACCACGAGACCATGACCTGAGCCGAAGTCGGACTCTTAACCCAATGAGTCACCCAGGCACCCTGAAACCTCTCACCTTCTTAACTCTGGAACCCAGCAGAATAAAAATCTGTATTCTCCAGAATCACCATGGCAATGCCAGATGTGAGATTGCTTAGAGAAAACCCTTAAATTTACCTGAAGGGACTGTTGGGGGGCGAGAGATGGGGAGTGTCTAAAATAGCCCTTTGTTCCAGATTCAGGTGAAAAGAAAACAATTCCTTGCAGGTGGGAAACTTGAGAGTGTGAAATTCCAATCAATAAGTATTGCCTACTTCCGCCTTCTCTTGGCCCTGTGTACAGTCCTGAAAGATAGGACCGAGCTGGCATTGGCGTTAAGCAAGATGCCCTGGCGATTCCAACTATGACCTAGTTATTTTGTGATCTTTGGGAGAAGGAAAGGAAGAAAAATGATTTCAGAGCTTAACAAAGATGATCAAGAAGGTGCCCCCTCTTTCAAAAATTAAGTTCCTGGGGGAAAAAGACTAAGCAAGAGTCCCCAGGGCCATGTGATAAACGCCACAATAGATGTAGGGATGCACCAGCCTCTCTGGGGGCACAAAGGCAGGCTCACGCCGTGCCTGGGGTTGCCTGGGAAGGCATCACGCAGCAGGTCTAGACTTTCCCACAGGCGAAGAGGAGAGGGAAGGGCCCTGCAGGCATTGGGAACGAGCGTACAGAGCATGCGTGGTAAGAGCATGGCTGTGGGGAATAAGGAGGCAGCCAGGTGGCCCTGGCATGTGGCAGACAGTAAGAGGAGGAAAGGTAGGTTGGTTGGGATAATTAAGACTCTGTTGAGCCTGTAAACAAGTTTGTAGTTTTTCCTTGAGAGACACTGATTATTCTGAAGGGGTTGAAAAGAATAACCAGAGTTAATGCTTTAAAAATAAACCATTTTTCAGGGGCGCCTGGGTGGCTCAGTCAGTTAAGCCTCCGACTTCGGCTCAGGTCAGATCTCACAGTTCGTGGGTTCCAGCCCTGCGTAGGGCTCTTTGCTGCCAGCTAGCTCAGAGCCTGGAGCCTGCTTCCGGTTCTGTGTCTCCTTCTCTCTCTGACCCTCCCCCTCTCATGCTCTGTCTCTCACTGTAATAAAATAAATAAAACATTAAAAATTTTTTAAAAAGATAAAAATAAACCATTTTGCAGGGACAGATATTTTCCTCTTCAGCAGTCTCCCCCTCGCCCCCCGCCCCAGAAGATTCCCCCCGAGACAGGATGTGAGAGAGATAGAAGATCCATGTCTGAAGATGATTCACTCTAATCAAAAAGAAGTAGTCTGTGGCTATTGCTTAGATTGGCTAAAAGAAGCGGGGCGGGGGGGTGGGGGGTGGAGGACCTTAGCCGAGCATATCAATATTCATGTCCTTGTGGCTGTGCTAGTTGCCATTTATAGAATGTGAATGGCTTCTGCAAAAGTCTGCCTGGGCAGGGACTGCCATACATTCCACACATGTTCCGTGGCACAGAATTCGACCACCTGGGCCACGTGATGGGTTACCTAGTAGCAGAATGACCCAAGAAGCCATCCAGAGTGCTGCAGGCCCAGTCCAGCCCCACCTGAGTTCCAGCCCCACTTCTAATCCCACCCACAGTGGGTTTAGTTGCACTAAACCAGAGTTGCAGTGACCCAGAGAGCAAGCTTCACTCATACCCTGCAAAGAGATGGAGGGATCAGAGGTAACCCCACAGAGCTTAAAGGTAGATACAGGTAGGCCGCCTGTCCTTCCTCAGTTCCTTGGACCCTGAGTCCTACTTTCTCAAGCAGCAGCATATGGAAAGTGACATCACACACCACATCTTTGGCTGTGATATTGGGCTGCCTCTTGGGACTTGTAAGCGTATAAATCAATCCATGGGTCTTGCCAAGCACCTGCTATGTTCACGGTCCTGGGGCAGATGCTCTAGAGGACAAATGGATATATGGATCATCTCTCCTCCAGTGGGGGAGATAGGAAGATGAATTCAGTCAGTCATTTATAGAGCAGTTGGTATGGAGTGGCATGTCATTTGGAGCACTGGGGAAGCAAAAATGATGACACACAGTGACCCTTTATTAGTCAGGATAGGCCATGTCATGCTGCTGTAATAAACAGCCCCCAAATCCCAAGGTCTGAAAATAACAGGCTCTCCACACGCTGCTCTAAGACCATAGTGGGCTGGCTGGGGGCTCTGCTCTGCTCTGCCTCAGCATCATTCTCACTCCTGCATCCAGGCCAACAGAAAAGTCACTATTCTGGAAGTTGGCCAGTCATGGGTAGCAAGCAACTACTCGGGCAACTAAATAGTCCACTGGCTGTGCTAAATGTCATTCACTCTGCTCACTAGTCATTAGCTAGAACCATCAGGTGGCCTCTCTCCCCCAGCCTCTAGGGGGCTGAGCAGTTCTCCCACAAGCAGGGATGAGGAGTCTGGACTATTTGGTGAATAAGACTGAAGATTACCATAGATCCTGCCTCAAATACCGAGTGCAGAAAGATAACTCCAGGCAGCACACACTGACAGGTAAGTGGTACCGTCAGAAAGTGCTGTAGAAATTTAGAGGTGACAACAATCACAATCATATCCCCCATGGCCTCGGGCCACTGCATGCAGAGAAGACTTCAGATGACACAGAGAATGCAGCCTGTATCAGAACTAGCCACTACCTAAGCTCCTTCCCTTCCCTCATATGCTTTTTTTTAACATTTATTCAAGCAGGGGAGGGGCAAAGAGAGCCGGAGACACAGAATCCAAGGCAGGCTCCAGGCTCTGAGCTGTCAGCACGGACACTAATGCAGGGCTCGAACCCACGAACCGTGAGATCATGACCTGAGCCAAAGTCAGACGTCTAACCAACAGAGCCACCCAGGTGCCCATTCCCTCAGTATGTTTAACCTCACAGGACCTGTGGGTCCTTCAAGCAACTTCAGAACCAAGTCAGCACGAAGAAGGCATCTGGACACAACAAAACTAAGACCTGTTTATGGCATGCTCCAGGATTTGAGAGATCATCTGGTCTGTATTCTTCCTTCTTATTAAATTCCTCTACTAAATGAGGAAACAGACATAGAGAAGTTAACTGACTTGCCACACAAGAGAATTTTTAACAATTATTTTTTTGTTTATTTATTTTTGGGAGACAGGGAGAGACAGAACAAGCTGGGGAGGAGCAGAGAGAGACAGGGAGACCCAGAATCTGAAGCAGGTTCCAAGCCCAGAGCTGTCAGCACAGAGCCCAACATGTGGCTCGAACCCATAAACTTTGAGATCATGGCCTGAGCCAAAGTCGGACACCCAACCAACTGAGCCACCCAGGATCCCCTGACAATAATTTTTTTTTTTTTAAAGCACTAATTAGAGGTCTAAGATCAACCCTTACACTTCCTAGTTGGAGTTTACTGTTTTTCTTACATGGTCATGCTGGACCCAATACCATGCCATTTAATGATAAGAATTCCAATTACATTTTAATTCTTTGGAAACAGAATGTCTGTAAATTGAAGGTCCAGGTTCATTTTAATTCATTGATTACAAACGTAACTGACCTTAGCACCAAACAATACTATAGATTTGTGGGGTGCCTGGGTGGCTCAGCTGGTTAAGCATCTGACGTCAGCTCAGGTCATGATCTCATGGTCTGTGAGTTTGAGCCCTGCGTCGGGCTCTGTGCTGACAGCTCAGAGCCTGGAGTCTGCTTCAGATTCTGTGTCTCCCTCTCTCTCTCTCTCTGCCCCTCCCCTGCTCATGCTCTGTCTCTCTCTGTCAAAAATAAACAAACATTTAAAGAAATTTTAAAAACCAATATGATAGGGGTGCCTGGGTGGCTCAGTTGGTTGAGCATCCGACTTCGGCTCAGGTCAGGATCTCACAGTTCGTGGGTTCAAACCCCGCGTCGGGCTCTGTGCTGACAGCCAGCTCAGAGCCTGGAACCTGCTTCTGATTCTATGTCTCCCTCTCTCTCTGACCCTCCCCTGCTCATGCGGCCTCTCTCCATCTTTCAAAAATAAAAAATGTTTAAAAAAAAGATTAAAAAAATAAATAAATAAAAATAAAAACCAATATTATAGATTTATTGTCATAATTCTCAGGTGGGGGGGTTATGATATTCATAGAATTCTTCCTTAGGCTGTTTTGGTGATACGTGTAAACAAAGTCCTTAAAACAAAAGGACCTTATTGTTCCTCTATTTCTCTTTTTTTATCTTCTTTCCTAACGCCAGTTAGATATATCATTGGCATATGGTTTTATGACACCTGTACCAAGTAGAACAGCTGTTTCTGCCGGTTCCTGTGACTAATCAACAATGAGCAGAAGGACTAACTGTTCAGATTAGGTTATAGATCTCTAACCCATTTTGGACACTTGGCCAATCCATTTCTACTTCTAATTTACCTTTCAAGATTAAGGAGCTCGGTCTCCAGGCCAGGGAATATTGCCTTTCGTGCTGATAACAATCATTCAGGAATAACAGATGTACAACCAGAATTAGCTAAACTCACAGGTTCTGTTGCAACCAGGCTGTGATGCTGGGGTGGCAAATCCCTCTTTTAAGAGCCAGCCCCTCTCTGCCGGAGTCCTTATTCCCCCAGACCCCTCCAACCCCTGGCCCTCATTTCTCCTCATAGCCCTGACCTCTGCCTAAACTTCAGTTTTTTATTTGGCTCCTGTCTTGTTTCAGCCACTTCCCCGGAAAGTCTGTAAGTTCGGAGATGCAGTATGACTCATCTTAATACTTACTCTCCAGGATCTTGGACTTAGTCCGTACAACTTTGTGCTGTCTAAATACTTGACACTTTGAAACAAGAAGGGCGTCACAAATCTTGTTAGCCTCTTTCCTGCTTGCACAGAGGGGCGTCTTGGCGAGGCATGGCTCGTTCCCCTCCATGGCAGCTGGGGATGAAGTGATGAAGTCACTGAGCAAACGGGCAGCTTCCCCGTGGCCGCACCTCCAGGCCCTGGGCACCCGCGGCCCGCTGCGCGAGCCGACGGCGCCCTCTGGCGGACGCGAGCGCGCCCAGCCGGGCTCCCAAAACTGGGAATTACTTGGTAAGAAGAGGGGATGGGTCTAGGGGC
The DNA here is from genome assembly GCF_006229205.1 of Suricata suricatta. Taxonomy (NCBI): domain Eukaryota; kingdom Metazoa; phylum Chordata; class Mammalia; order Carnivora; family Herpestidae; genus Suricata; species Suricata suricatta. The sequence continues at coordinate 92,467,337 of NC_043703.1, read as the reverse complement.
AGACTTGGGGCCTGGACCACTGGCTTTATCCACACGCCCATCATGAGCAGGGGACAATCACAGTCAGCGAGCGCCTGTCTTATGAAAACACTATGCTGAGTCTCTTTATCCAAAAAAAAATCTTTTTAAACAAGTAAGCTTCTCAAAATGAAGTATTGTTTTAATCCCAGCGTCAGGACAATAAACCATCCATTTGCCGTTGAAATTCATGCTGGGTTCAGGAAGAATAAGGAAGGAGAAGCAGTCCAGGTGTTAGAGAAGCTAAAACTTGAAAGTAAAGGAAAGTTACCTCAGGACAGGCCCTGGGGACTCACCTTGACGTTCTCCCAGATGTCAGACCGCAGGCCGGCTCCTAATGCTGAGGGGATGGCCGAGGAGCCCTACAGGAGCAGCGGCCCCAGAACGGGAGGGTCGGGCCCCTCGAGGTTGCTCCTCTCATTCCAGCAGACAACTCGGTTTCCTTTCCTGACAAAACACCGAAGCCGTCAGCTGGGGGCCCACTTGAGTTTCTGCCACCTGACTCCACCAACACGCAGGAAAGAAAAAAAGATGACTGTTATCTGTCAGTCCCACCAGGTGTCGTGAAAGCAGGTCTCCCCAGCCCAGGCCCCTGCTTGTGTCCTGGGCCCATTACCCAGCCTTATTTCTCAGGGACTCTGCAGCTGGCCGCCCCCCCCCCCATCTCTCTCAACCTCCCCTCCTCTGCCCTTCTTTCCCATCACTCAGTCTCACCCATCCTAAAAACACCTCGCACCTTCCTCACTTCACATTCCTCTCCAGCCGCCCCTCAACCCTTTCCTCCTCCCTAAACCCCTTAAGAGTTGTGTATTCTCATTTTCTCTACTTTCTTACTCTCTATGCTGTCGACGCCCAAGCCAGCACACTGGGCCTCACTGAGACACCTCTCTTTGGGGGGGACTAATACTGGGGAAAACTAACACTGTTTTCCCTCCCTCCTTGAGATGCTCCCTTCCCTTGGTTTCCATGACATCTGAGCTCTCCGAATTTTTCTTCTCGCCCCCTTGACTTCTCCTTTTCAGTTTCTTCCATTCTCTTTGTCCTTTGCCCACCTCTTAAAGGCATCATTATTTTAGAGTTACACTAAAGAATGCTAAGAGAATAAAATAAAAGCTGACCCGATGAGATTGTGACCCTAGGTGCCATAAACTTTGCAGGAAGGAAAGGTCACTGTCGCCTGGAGTGGGAGGGAAGCCCCCACAAACAGAGAGAGATGGAAATTGGAAATGGAATGGCAGTAGAATATTAGAGGCAGAGAAAAAAGAGTAAGGGTATTCCTGGGGGAAGGACTGCCCACTAAATGCACAGACATGAGGTTTAATCCAGTGACTATTAAGCATCTCTTTGCTAGGCATGACATAAAACAGAGAAGAAAGACATGAGTCCCTAGTCTAAATTTTAGTTAACATTCCACTAAATAGCAACATAAGGTAGCATTTGGTAGAGGTACAGGGGCAAAAAGAAGGAAGCGGTCAGCACGGGTTTCCTGCTGTTGGCAGGACTTACGGGCTGGTCTGCTCTGTAAGAATTAGGGTAGGCTAACTGTTCCAACAGGCATATCCCCAATGTATCAAAGCTCAAGCACAATGGTGGTTTAGTTTTTACTCACTTAACTCACTTTAATTAAGTATTGGGTGAGTGAGTATGTCAAAAGGGTGGCCCTGTCTCTCCAGGCTTCCACAGTCACTCAGGGGCTGAAGCAAATGGAGCCATCCAGAAAGAGAAAAGATCATGGACAGGCGCCTGGGTGACTCAGTTGGTTAAGCATCCGACTTCGGCTCAGGTCATGATCCATGGTTCGTGGGTTTGAGCCCTGCATCGGGCTCTGTGCTGACAGCTCAGAGCCTGAAGTCTGCTTCGGATTCTGTGTCTCCCTCTGTCTCTGCCCCTCCCCTCCTCAACTCATGCCTGTTTCTCTCTGTCTCAAAAATAAATAGACATCATAAAAAATTAAAAAAAAAAAAAGATCGTGGAGGAGCATGGAGCCCAGGAGATTCTTATGGGCCAGGTTGCCAACATCCATTGGCTACAACTTAGTCACATGGCCACATATAACTGCGAGGGAGGCTGTGAAACATATTCTAGGCAGAGCCAGGAAGAAGAGGGGAGCATGGCTGTTTGGTGAGCAGACAGCAGCACCTCCCACTTGGTCCTTTCCCTCTTTGCTAGATTAATCTCTAGATTAGGATGATCTTTGTGAATGAACCCTTGGTGCAAATTTGGTCCCCTCTCATTTTCCTCATTCTTTCCCCATCTGGTGTGTGAAAAAGAGCTACAAGGACTCTGCAGCTGTGAAAAGAGATGCAGGTGCAGGTGTGGGCCAAGGTAAGGGTGATGAAGCAGGAGAAAGAGAGCAGCGTGCTAAGCTACAGGTGTCCAGAGAGGACACGCTCTTCCAGCCCTCCTCCAACCCCCCCCCCCGCCAGCAAGGTTGCTTTCGTCTTCAGGGCAGGTTGTGACATGGCATGAGACATTGCCTAACGCTTTCTGGGAGAAGGGTCCATTCTCAGAGCACAAGTGAACTTGGTCCACATCCTCCCTCCAGGTGACCTTGGAGATGTTGCAATGCAGCACTGGGTGAAAGTGTGAGATAGGGAGTGGGCCACCAGGCAGAGACTTCAAATGTAATAATATTCTGCACTTTGAACTTTTTAGGGAGATTTTATGTCTATTGGTCCTTTATTATTTCCTCCTCAACCACAAGTTCAGGGCAAGTATCATTCTACCCATTTTACAGATGGGGTAACTGAGGGGGGGAAAGGTAACACAAAGAAGGCGAGGGATTCAAGTGCACATAGGAGCAGAGCCCAGAGCAGAACCTGGTTCCCTAGAAGGGACTTCCCTCCAGCAACCAACCTGACCAACCTTATCTGTGCAGTGGTCAAGGCATAGTGACTGTTTTGGAATCTCCTGGAGAAAGTGAACCTCTAAGGAGGCCTCATTGCCCTCCAGGTCCCAGACTGCTGCTCTAGCTGGTGGGCTTCCTGGAGACATGGGCTCCGACATAGAAGTCAGTCCATCCACTCTCTGCCAGAGATTGTGAGGATTGAAGGGGCACTGGAGGGGGTACATTCACATTGTGGTGGAACAGGCAGGGCACTGGCTGCAAAGAGAGGAAAGAGGAGTATTCAGAATACCACCTTTAAAACAGAGCTGCCAGGGCAAGCTTCCAGCTGCTTTTGGAGGGGGCACGAACTTCACCCCCCCTCTGGGTTAGGCTAAATGGACCTCAAGTTCTTATCTCACTGAAGATTTTATTTTACTTAGACTTTTTTTAAGTAATCTCTACATCCAACATGAGGCTCTAACTCATGACCCCAAGATCAAGAGTCACATGCTCCACTGACTGTGCAGCCAGGTGCCCCAAGGATTTTATTTTATTTTATTTTTTAAAGTTTACTTATTTATTTTGAGAGAGAACACACAAGCACAAATGGGGTGGGGGCAGAGAAAGGGGGGGGGGAGAGAGAGAGAGAGAGAGAGAGAGAGAGAGAGAGAGAGAGAACCCCAAGCAGGGTCCACACTATCAGTGCAGAGCTTGATGCAGGGCTCAAACTCACGAACCATGAGATCATGACCTGAGCTGAAGTCAGACACTTAACTGACTGAGCCACTCAGGTGCCCCAAGGATTTTATTTTAAAAGACAGTCACTCTCCACCTCTCTTCCCTTCCTTCTCCTATCTTTTCTTTCTTGGAACCTGTTGCACCTGAGGTTAACCTCCACGAAGGAAGCTTTTCTGGGTTGTTTGATTCCTATAAATGCAAACATAAGCTAACTAGGCGAGGCAGGCCAGGCACAGCCGATGCCAAGCCTGTCTTCTTAGAGTGCGGGCACCCAGCCTGGGGGTCCTCTCCCGGGACCTGAGATTTCTCAAGCAGCTTGGAGAAAAGGTGTAAACCCTGCCCACGGTAGGTGCTATTAACCTCCAGAATGTGGCAACTCTGGGCCCCTGCACTTGGAGAGGGACTCTGGTGCCTCGGGGTCTACTGAGGGAAGGGGAAAAGGCACTTTTCTCCTCGCTCCCTGTGAACTGTGGCACTCTTTTCCCTCGCCTGGACCTGGTGCCCCATTATCCCCTCTGCCAGCACGCCATGTCCTGTCCTGGGTGAAAGGGGGCATAAGCCTAGGTGGCATTTCCTCTAAGAGACCCCTCTGCTCCCCCATCAGGCCCGAACACATGTTACTGTCCATGCAGGTCTGCTTGTCGGTTTCCCCAAAGGCAGAATTGCCGGGAAGCTAACGGAGCTTACACTTCAGGCCCCTCCCTGGCTCCTTCCGACATCCTTTTGCTAATTTTACATTCTTTTTCCCGAAGAGGGCTTTTCAAGTTTATGGTTTAGGCTACATGAAACCCAGGTCTACTTGCCGTCTTTCCCATTACCCTGCAAACTCCCTGGTTCCGGGTCATGTGTTCCTAGGCCTAGAGCACAGGGGACGCTCTCCATAGTTGGTTAAATGAAAGAACGAAAGGAAGGAAGGAAGGATCTTTAGCCTGTGCTCGGCTGACTGGTGGTTCTCACTGAGAGTCCTCAGTGCTCTCACCCGGGCAATTAGAGAGGCTGGCGTTAAGTGCCTGTCGCGTCAGCATAGGGTGAGATCCAGCCTGGACGCTCAGGGCCCCAGTTCTAGGAGCCGGGGCATATCCCCTGCCTCTCCATGGGAGCTTGTTTATTCAAATGTAACAAGGACTTTGTAACAGCCGCTTTCCAGAATAATGACCAGTATCATATGACAACTGTACAGCTAGGACGAGCACCTGGCACAGGACAGTCCTCAGGACGTCTCTTTCTATCCTCACTTCCTAAGGAACATTTCATCTTCATGGCCTTTTATCCAGTGGCTCTCAAACAACAAGGTTTGGGTGAAGGATCCAAGCACACAAAGGGCCTTGCACTGGGTCCAGCACCCCAGTGAGAGTGGTTTTGAGACCAGGTCTAGGGTATCCCCCTGTAGACTGCTCTTTCCTACAATAAGATAGAGGACTGCGGGACAGATTTAGGGAACTTGAATAAAAATACACACTTGGCTAACCAGCTTCCCTTTGCAGCCATCGTTGAATTTTTCAGCCATTTCACCCAACCGGAACCCTAATTTATGGATACCCCTTGGTGGCTGTAAGTAGTAATTATTTCTCTCTGTCTCACAGAGAAGCGACTAAGACTGAAATAGCGTTGAGCCACGTGCCCTGGGTGGCAAGCAGCAGACCCAGACATGGAGGCCAGGTCCGTGCTCTCGCCACTTTACACATGGCTTCCTGTCCCTTGTCCTTCAGTGTGGGACTGACACACACAGGCTCAATTAGATCCAGTTCCCTTCTGACTCTCCCGGCTCGTGGGAACCAGTGTCTGTGCCAACACCAGAAATGACCTTGCCAACACAACGTGTGGAGTGTCATTGTGGTTTTTCTCTAACAAGAATTGAGAAGTGGTAAATGTTTCTCACGTTTTTTTTTTTCCTGGTGATGTCCACACATTCTGTGTTTGCACGTGCCAAAGCTTAAAACTTCAACAGCAAGGTAGGTAGGGGACGCACAAGGCAAGGTGAGTGGGAATGGCATTTTAGAATTGATTCATTTTAGAACTGATTCCAATGTAAGTTCCGCTATTTGTTTCTTAAAATAGTAATAGCAGTAGTAGTAATACTAACAACAATATAGTCATAATAATAGCTAATAACTATTAATTGAGAACTATGGGCCAGGCATTAACCTTTAACAAATTTTTTTAATCACCAAAACAACGCAGTGGAATAAGTATTATCATGTATCTCCAGTTCCAAGACACATTTTTTAAAAATAATATTTTAACATCTTATAATGCAAGATAAGAAAAGTACTGTGTTATAGCATAATTCATGGGGAGATTTTTTGAATCTCTTACTGGTACGTAAAACTAGGGTAGTATGTACAGACGAAGCAATGGAGATGGGAAAAAACTAAGCAGTGTACCCAGCGTCCCATCGCTAGTAGGTAGCACAGCCTGGATTCAAACACAAGTGGCCTAAATCCAGGGCCCACACATTTATTAGTTTGTTTTGCAACCTCTGGCATCCTGCAAACCTCTTCCCTCACAGCCACACGTCTGTCCATCAGGAGTTGGGATCGGGCTGACCGCACCCTCTATAAAATAGGCTATGTGTGTTTTCCATTCTTAGATTTTAACTTGCACATAGAACCATGATTCTGCCTCTTACAGAGAGCTCTGAAATTAGAAACTGCCGTAAGGAAAAGAGGCCAAATTAACCCTGGCTGAGTAGGCTCGAGGTGAAAGACAGGCAACAGAGATGGTTCCCAAGAGAAAATAAGCTCGTATGGTGGCTTCATCCTTTTTTGGGGCCTTAAGTAACTTTTACTTTCTGGCTTCAGTTCCCAACTTTTTGATGGTGCATCCTCTTAACATTTGAAACATTTGAGCATACATGTTCAATGTATGTATCCTTTTTCTTTCACTTACAAAGCGTAAAATGTCCGTGTGTTTGCGTGTGTGTACGTCTATGAGTTTTAAAATACCTGTACAGATTTGTACAACCACCACCCCAATCAGAATACAGAATGCTTCCATTACTGGCCCTGAGTTCCCTTACTTTACCTTCAGTGCTGAAATGGCCTTCCATATCTAACCTCTGGCAATTACTGATCACATCCTCATCTCTCGAGTGTTGTCTTTTCCAAGATATCCTGTAAATGGAACCACACCATATGTAACCTTCTGAGACAGTTGCTTTTACTTAGCCAAATGTCTTTGGGCTTCGACCAGGTTACAGAATGTATCGATAATTTGCTACTTTTTATCGTTGAAGAGCCATCCATTGAATAGGTGTGTTTTACTTGGCTCTTGACTCACTGAGGGGCATTTAGGGTGTTCCCAGAATTTTGGTGATTATGAATAAAACTGCCATAAGCACTCACATATAGGTTCTTGTATGAGTGTAAGTTTTCAGTTCTTGAGAGTAAACATTTAGGTCCGGGATTGCTGGAGTCTATAGTAAATACATACATAACTCTGCAAGAAACTGCCAGAGCTACCTACCACTTGTCACCTGCAAAAACAGCAACAACCACAAAAATGTAAAAAGATAAGAAAAAATTTTTAAAAAGAAAAAAAGAAACTGGCAAACTGTTTTCAAAGTGTCAGGACCATAGTGCGTTCCCACGGCAGTTCTCGAGGGCTCTAGTCATTCTGCATCCCAGCTAGCATTTCGGCTATTGTTTTACTTTTTATCATCCTAACAGCTGTATCCTGGTATTTCATTGTGTTTTTCATGTGCACTTTCATAATGACTAATGATGATGAGCATCTTTTCATGTGCTTATCAGCCATTCCTGTATCTTCTTTGGTGAAGTATTTGTCTAGGTACACAAATACTTCTAGGTGAAGTATTTAGTATTTGTATAGGTCTTCTGCCTAGTTTTTAAACTGGGTCATTCTCTTATTGTTAGATTTTGAAGTGTATTTGTGTGTTCTGGATACAAGTCCTTTGTTGGCTATGTGATCGGTTAATATTTGCTCCAAGTTTATAGCTTGTCTTTTAATTCTCTTAACAATGTCATTTGCAGGAAAAAAGTTCCAATTTTGATGAAATCCAGTTTATCATAGTTTTTCTTTTTGGGTCAGTTTTCTATGTTATTTCTAAGAACTCTTTGCCTAACTCAAAATCACAATCTTTTGCTCCTATGATTTTTTTTAATGTTTATTTTTGAGAGAGAGAGAGAGAGAGAGAGAGAGAGAGAGAGAGATAGAGAGAGAGAATGAGCAAGAGAAGTGCAGAGAGAGAGAGAGGGAAACACAGAATCTGAAGCAGGCTCCAGGCTTTGAGCTGTCAGCACAGAGCCTGATGCAGGGTTAGAACTCACGGACCACAAGATCATGACCTGAGCTGGAATCAGATGCTTAATGGACTGAGCCACCCAGACGCCCTGCTTTTATGATTTTTAAATGTAACATTTATGCTTTTGGTTTTACATTTAAATCTACAATCCTTTTGAGGTTAATTTTTCTATAAATTATACTGTGATATATAGGTTGAAGTTTATTTTTTTTTGCATATAGCTATCTAGCTGTTTTATTTGTTTAAGAGACTATCCTTTATCCATTGAATTCTTTTCATTCCTTTGTTAAAAAATCAATTGATCGTGAACTGTATGTACATTTTTAAATGATTAAAACACTTGAGTGGCTCAGTTGATTAAATGTCCAGCTTTGACTCAAATCATGATCTTGTGGCTCTTGGGTTCAAGCCCCACCTCAGGCTCTGTGCTGACAGCTCAGCGCCTGGAGCTTGCTTTGGATTCTGTGTCTTTTTCTCTCTCTCTGCCCCTCCCCTGCTCATACTCTCTCTCTCTCTCAAAAATAAACATTAAATAAAATAAAGTAAAATAAAATAATTAAAACAGTAAATTTTATAGATGTGAATTTTATCTCAATAAAATACTCCATCTTAAAAAAATCAATTGACCATATTTGTGATGATATATTTCTGGACTCTCTTATTTTATTCCATTGATCTATGGGTCTAAACATTCACTAACACCACATTGTCTCTATTACTTAGCTTTAGATTAAGGTTTAAAATTGAATAGTGTGAGCCTGCTAACTCAGTTTTACTTTTCCAAAATTATTTTGGTTATTTGTAGGTCTTTTGCCTTTTCATATATATGTGTTAGAATCAGTCCCCGTATAGCTACAAAAACTCCTGCTGGGATTTTGACTGTTACTGCATTAAATCCCTAAAATCAATTTGACCCTGTAGGGCTGCCAGATGATATAAAGGACATCCAGTTAAATATAACTTTAAGATAAAAAACAAATTAATATCTAGCATAATACCATACCAAATATCATATGCTACATACTTATACCAAAAATTATTCATTGTTTATCTGAAATTCTAATTTAATTTGGCATCCTGAAAAGTTCTCTTTTTTCTAAATCTGGCAACTCTTATTTGGGGAGAATGAACACTTAACTATATGAGTGTTCTGATTATGAACACAGTATTTCTATTTATACAGGGCTATGTAAGGACACAGGTTTGAGACAATAGAAGGGCACACATTGCCCAAGGCAAGAGGGACCACCCTTGTACTACCCTTAACATTCCTAAGGGCAGGACTATTGCTTAAGGCTAGTTACACCTTATGTGAGGGTCCTGGGTCTATTCTGTGATTGATTAACACTCTAAATGTTGTAATTGGATAAAGCTGCTGTCAATAATACTGTATAATACCTATGTCACAATTTCCTGTAACTCCCCCTTCCCAAACTCATAAAAGCCTTGCCCCACCTTTGTTCGGGGCTCTCAGCATGGATCCACCACGCCAGTAAAGTCTGTGAGCCTGAGTTTAGGCCCGGCGAGCCTAAACCCGTAATAAAGCCCTTTGCTTTTGCATGCGTGACTCGGTCTCCCTGGCGGTTTCTGGTTTTGGGGGACGATAAAGAAATCTTGGGTATTACAGCTTCTTTGATTTCTTTCTTCAGTGTTTTAGTTTTTAGCACATGAATCTCACACATGCAGATTTACACCTAAGTATCGCTTTAAAAAATTTTTTTAATGTTTATTTATTTTTTGAGGGAGAGAGGGAGACAATGTGAGGGGGGCGGGGCAGAGAGAGAGGGAGATGGAATACAAAGCAGGGTCCCGGCTCTAAGCTGTCAGCACAGAGCCTGAGGCTTGGAGCTCAAACCCAACTGTGAGGTCATGACCTGAGCTGAAGTCTGAGGCTTAACCAACTGAGCCACCCAGGTGCCCTGAAGCAATGATTTGTTTTTAAAGATACTAGATGTCTGGCAACAATGAAGAGTGATCCCTGTGAGATGAGAAACAAAGTAAGCCCTTTGATAGACCCAGCTTAATGACTTGAGAGAATTTCCAGGCCATAATGCAAGTGAGATAAATGCAGATAAAGCTCCATGAACTGCTGAGCTGGGGAGGTAGAGCTGACTGTCTGGGAGAGCACAGTGGCTAATAAAACTTGTATGAAATAGTAGTGGAGAAGTAAGAAGGATACAGACCGGATAATCTGGATATGTAAGGAGTTTTCAGCCACACACTAGTTTAGTATATATATTAACCTACCTGCCTGAGAAAGAACCCCCTGAGAGGAGTAGAGGGACTAGTGCTCCAGTGCCAGAAATAGTGCCTCTCCTCATCAGCCAGAAGGGGAAACCTAACTACTCATAGGGCATTGAGTACTTAGATCTTCCCTTACTAGTGGGGAAAATTAGCCCTAGACTGAGCACTGCTCTAGCTCTGCCTAATAATTTTAAAAGTATATCCAAAAGGATCAAACTATTTCCAACTAACTTAACTGTGCCCCCGAACAAGGCTTAAGACTATTTAAGGAAAACAAAAATATTCATTGTACTACAACTTAAAATTCACAATGCCTAGCATCCACTCAAAAACTACCAGGTATGTGGGGGGGCCTGTCTGGCTTAGTCAGTAGAGCATGTGATTCTTGATCTCAGAATCATAGGTTCAAGACTCACATCAGGACATGTGGAGCCTACTTAAAAAAAATTACCAGGTATATAAAGAAGCAAGAAAATATGTCCCATAATGAGGAGAAAAATAATTGAAACTGATGAAGAACTGGCACAGATGTTAGAATTAGCAAAGACATTAAAACAGTTATTATAACTGAATTCCATACGTCCAAAAGGTTAGAGATAGATCATATTAAAAAAGACACAAACCAAACATCTAGTGATATAAATTATAATATTTGAGAAGAAAAACCACATAGTGATTAACAGCACATTAGACATCACAGAAGAAAATATCAAGTGAATTTGAAGAATAGCAATACAAATTATACAAATGAAACACACAGAGAAAGAGTCTTTTTAATGAAAAAGTCATCACTGAGCTATGGAACAACTTTAAGCAGCCTAATATATATTTTATATATATAATATGTGATTGCAGTCCTAGAAGAGGAAGTACTGGGAGAGATAGAATAATTACTTGAATCCAATCCAACTCTATACTTTTTATAATTTTAAATGTAGGCAATTCATCTAAAAAGTAAAATAATTTACAGGCCAAACATTTCCAGTAGGTTGCCAGTTTGAGTTCACTGGCATAATAGGAGATTAAGGTAAGATACTTCCCATGGCTTCAGGAGGCGATAGTTCTTCTCATCCTGCTCTACTGCCTGAATATAAACTCTCATCAATGCTGTTCAGTGGGTAAGAAGCCCAGAGGGTACTTTGTACTTGGATGGAACTTGAGGTAGACTTGAAAGGTAAGACTAATAACAAGATAAGAACAGTCAAGACAGTATCTCACAGGGTGTAACTTATGTATTGTACCAAAAGCAAATATAAGCTCCATGAGTTTTAAGCTAGTGAAAGGTAGGTTCTTGGATAACTCAAGGGCAGGGGCTGTTCCATGAAAATTGCCATTTTGACATTTCCTCTGCAGAGAAAAGGTTTACCTTTTACCTGCGGGTTACAAGTTCAAAATCAGGCTTTGTAAAATAAGGCTAATCTCCCTGCAGTCTCCAGGCTGATTTAAATGCAGATCTCTCTGGTGTTTCTTCATCTAACATCTTGCCAACCTGTTTTCAGCCATATCTGCATAGCCAATCATTTTTCCAAGGAGACATTCTGAGTTCTGAAAAGAGCTTTTTCCCTGGTGCTTGAAACCCCACCAATTTAAAAATACTGAGTGGACATGCTTGGCTATTTGCCTTATGATAAGGTAGCTGTCTTTTGAAAGAATGTTAAAAAAAAAGATCCAGTTAATATTCATTGAAATGCCTTCTTCCATAGCCCCCTGGCATCTCAGAAGTATCAAGATAGCACATGCAGAAAGGCCAAATGCTTTTTTGCAACTTCCTTCCAGCCAAGTGCCCCCAACTAGGTATGTTTCATGTGGTGGAGCTCTGTGCATGTACTACACAGTAGTAGCTGCCTTCCAACAACCATTCACCAACCCCGAATTCCTTGTTAGATTATTTTGTTTTGCTTTTTATGGGAGGTTATGGGTTTCTTAGAGGCTGGATACTCCCTACTTCCCTAGCCCCAGGAGTAAATTCCTGATCAGTCTAAGGCTGCTCTAAGCCAATCATGGGAAGTATAAAGCTTCTCCTTTAACCTGTGATTAGTTTAGGAGTGAGAATATACAACAAAATTATACAGTGAGAAGTAGAAGTAGGGGAGTCTTTTGGGGGATCTTTCTGGGAAGAAACTAAAGAAAAGAAATAGTTCTTTGGTAGTGCCTAAAATACCACTATTAATGATTATTTTTCCTTTTAAATCATTGCCTTCTTTTTAAGGTTAATATATCTTTAATGCAAATACAACTAGAAGGAGTAACACCTGGGCTCATGTTGTCATGAGTCAGTTGGTCAGCAATATAAAAAGGCCCTGGGTGGTTTAAGGGGGCTTCATGATGGCCTCCTAAAAGATGCTGCCTCATTTCTGAAATCTAATCCTTGGAGTTGTGACTGTTACCTTATTTAGAAAAAGGGTCTTTGCGGGTGTAATTAAGTTAAAGATCCTGAGATGAGAGCATCCTGGATTATCCAGGTGTGCCCTAAATTCAATGACAAATATCCTTGGAAGAGTAAAGCAGAGGGAGACTGACATCAAGAAGGTGGTGTGAAGACAGAGGCAGAGTGTGCAGTGATGAGGCCACAAGCCAAGGAAGCCAAAGGATGATGACAACCCCCCAAAAGCTGGAAGAGGCAAGGAAGCGTTCTCCACTAGCACCTCCAGAGGTTGTGAGGCCTGTTGACACCTTGATTTCAGACTTCCGGCCTCCAAAACTGTGAAAGAATAAAATTTCTGGTGCTTTAAATCTCCTGATTTATGGTAATTTGTTGCAGCAGCCACAAGAAACTAAGACAGGTGACATGGGCTTGCTGAATGATTAAATGAAATAAAGCCCAAGAAAAGGAAGTCTTCAGGTCATGAAGAAGAGGTCATTAACTCTAAAAGGTCAGCTTTTCTTCAGAGTCCCAGTGTGGACTCTAAGTAGGCCAGTTAGCCTGTGCCTTGCTCCATACTCAAAGATATACTCACAACTCCTAGTCACACATTTCATCTCAACCCAGGCTATAGATTTTGCTCCTCACCTTGACCATCTGTCTTTCAGATGCATGCCCTTCAATCCAGGAAGTCAGATGAAACAATACGGTAGACTGTTTCATACATATTGTTCTCATTCCTGGGGATACACCTCAGAGGGCGTTGTCTCTCCAAAAGCCTTCAAGTTTCCATAAGAAGAAGAAGGATAGGGGCACTCGGGTGGCTCAGTCAGTTGAGCATCTGATTTCAGCTTAGGTTATGATCTCACGGTTCATGGGTTCGGGCCCCGTGTCAGGCTCTGTGCTGACAGCTCAGAGCCTGGAACCTGCTTTGGTTCTGTGTCTCCCTCTCTCTCTGCCCCTCCCCTGTTTGTGCTCTCTCTATCTCTCAAAAATGAATAAAGATTAAAAAATTAAATTAAATTAAAAAAAGAAGAGGAACATTTTTGGTAGATTCACTCTCCCAGGTGACTCTGACTAGATAATGGACATAACTGAATACTGGCAGAGAGCAAGGAATAAGTTTGGGGAAAAGGAATCAATGTTTGTTATGCAAGTACTTGTGAACCTGGCCTTGTGTTAGGTATGTACATTCATAACCCTATGTAATACTCACAAGAATTGTATGTGATATTAGTATTCATGTTTCATATATGGGGAAACTAAGCCTCAGAGGGGACATAATGTGTCCATGATCACACAGCTTGTAAGGGATAGAAACAAGACCCAGTGTGGTCTGTTTGGCTTCAAAATCCATGTTTTATACACTAGGAATTGCTGTCTCCCTGTGGAAGTGAGAAAAGGCTCAAGACTGAAAGCAAAAGATGAACGAGGGAAGCATTGGATTCATGCTTCTCTGTCACTCTCCAAAGTCAGCAGAAGAGCATCTTCAGAGACCCTGGAAAGGAGTAATCAACATTTTGATAAATGTGTCTAGGCTAACTAAGGAAAACTGCCACTCTGCATATGAAATGACACAGACCTATCATGTGGCACACTGAAGGCCTGAGCTTCATGGTTACCCTGGAACCATGGATCATTCGGAAATGAAAAGATAAGAGTAGTTGCCGACCTCAGGCATTGGGGCTCATTTCAACCCAGATCTGATGACTGGTACTGGTGTGAGCCAACAGTCTATTTGAGAAAAGGAGGCAGTGCTTTTGACTTTTCCTGTTCTTTTTCTCTTAAAAATTTTTTAAAAAAAAATCTTCATTTATTTTTGAGAGACAGAGTGCGACCACGAAAGGAACAGAGGGAAAGGGAGACAGAATCCAAAGCGGACTCCAGGCTCTGAGCTGTTGCACGGAACCTGACGCAGGGTTCAAACCCATGAACCGTGAGTTCATGACCTGAACCAACGTCAGACGCCCAACTGACTGAGCCACCCTGGTGCCCTGACTTTTCCTATTCTATTTCCCCTATGCTTCCAATGCACCCTCCCTCCGCCTGCTGACCACACTACCCTGGAAGATGTAAATTCACTGTGTTTGAACTGGGCCATGAGCTTTCTGGGTGATGCAACTAGGTGATACAACAGGCTAGAGGTCCCCTTTCCCTCTAATTCTTGTAAGAAATTTCCCAGAGAACACCAGCTAAGCTTTTAAGAGAAAAAGGCTAAGCTTACCCTGGGGATACAAGTTTTTCTTTTTTTTTAATTTTATTTTATTTTTTAATTTTTATTTTAACAGAGAGATCATGAGCAGGGGAGGGCCAGAGAGAGAGGGACACACAGAATCAGAAGCAGGCTCCAGGCTTTGAGCTGCCAGCACAGAGCCTGACATGGGGCTCGAACCCACAAACTGTGAGATCATGACCTGAGCTGAAGTTGGATGCTTAGCCAACTGAGCCAGCCAGGTGCCCCGGGTTACAAATTTTTAAACCCGCACCTTACACCCTTGGTTATTATCACTGATTTCTTTCTTGCATCTCACAGTTGGGGAAAATCATGCTTCCTTCTCACTGCTTTCTATCTTCCTTAGAAGATAATTGTCCTTTACCAGGAGAGGAAAAGAAAGGATATCTGAAACATCCTATTTTCAAATCAAGCAACCACACACTTGTTCCTCTGATGAATAACCTTAATTCAGAAGAGGCAGGTGGGAGGCTATCTCTGGGAAACTGTTATGGGTATCTGCATTAAGACTGCTCTTTCCTTCACTGGCCTGTTCGCTTTAATTAGCTTTGATGATTACCAAAAACTTCTCTGGTCACCACCCAGCAGGATCTATTTACCCGAAGTCCAGCTTTCCTTGTGGTATTTCTCTTAGGATATGGACTGGATCCAGGTTCTAAGTCCCTGCCTGACCAGTTACCAGCTGTGTGATTTGGAGTGAATCACTAAATGGCTCTGAACCGCAGTGTCCTCATCCCCACATAAAAGAGGCGAGTCATCGCTGCCACCTACTCACAGTGTTGATCTCAAACAAGAGAAAGAAGATAATGTGAAAACACAAGGAAAACACAAGAAGCCAGTAGTGCAGGTGTAAGTGCTACCATTGTGAAAATCTTTGCCCCCCCCAGGAGGTTAGCTGTCACCACTGCTCAGCACTCAGCACTGGTCAGAGATCCTGAACTCCAAAAGCTTTTAGTCTGATATATAGAGAGAACAACCCTATATACACTATTTACACTAACAGCTCCTTTGTGGCCCACTCTAAGTTGTAAACTGGACATCCTAAAATAGAATACTATACCATGGGGGTGGGTTGTGGGAGAGGAATGCCTTTGGATGTCCCTAAGAAGATATCCTTTGTTTCGATGTGGGAACATACACATTTCTGACAGTGCTGTCAAGCCTCAGCAGGGACCCTTCTGAATAATTTCCTTTAAGGGCCCCCTTCTCATGTGGGTCAATTACAACTGTTAGCAAATGCGTCATTACTGAGAATCCAAGTGTACCTTTACTTTTTTTCTCCTGTGGGAGGTACATAGAGAAGGTCTGCCTACTCCTTCACAGGCTGAAAGACATTTCCTTACTTTATACCTTTTTCAGATATCTTGTGGTTAGCATATATAAATGCAACTGATTTCTGTATGTTAGTTTTATATCCTACAACCTTACTGAATTCATTGATTAGTTCGAATAGTATAAGACATATAAGATCATAATATCTGAAAACAGAGACCATTTTACTTTTTCCCCAATTTGGATGTCTTTTCTTTCTTTTTCTTGCCTACCTGTTCTGGCTAGAACTTCCAGTACTATGCTGAATAGGAGTGGTGAGAGCAGGACATCCTTGTCTTGTTCCTGACCCTAGGGAAAAGCTTTCAACCTTTCACCATTGAGTATAATGTCAGCTGTGGGGTTGTCATATATGGCCTTTATTGCATTGGGGTACATTCCTTTTATACACAATTTATTGACAGTTTTTATCATAAAAGGAAGTTGTATTTTGTTAAATGCTTATTCCACATCTACTGAGATGATCATATGGTTTTTACCTTTCATTCTGTCAGTGTGGTGTATCACATTTATTGATCTACGTATGTTGAGCCATTCTTGCATCCGAGGGATGCATCCCATACGATCATGGTTTATGATCCTTTCCGTGAGCTATTGAATTCGGTTTGCTAATATTTTATTGCGAAGTTTTGCATCTTTATTAATCAGGGATATTGGCTTGTAGTTTTCTTTTCCTGCAGTGTTCTTAGCTGGCTTTGGTATCACGGTAATTCTGGCCACGTAAAACGTTCCCTCCGTTTCCATCATTTGGAAAATTTTGTGAAGGATTGGCATTTATTCTTTAAATGTTTGGTAGAATTCATCAGGGGACCTATCTGGTTCTGGGCTTTTCTTTTTAGGGAGGGTTTTTTTTTTTAATGTTTTTTAAAAAATGTTTTATTTATTTTTGAGAGAGAGCTGGGGAGGGTCAGAGAGAGAGGGAGACACAGAATCCGAAAACAGGCTCCAGGCTCTGGGCCAGCTGTTAGCACAGAGCCTGATGCAGGGCTTGAACCCACAAACTGTGAGATCATGACTTGTGCTGAAGTCGGACACTCAACCAACTGAGCCACCCAGGCACCCTGTGGGAGGTTTTTGATTACTGATTCAGTTTTGTATTCAGATTGTATGTTTCTATGAATTTATTCTTTTCATCAAGGTTGTCTAATTTATCAGCATATTATTATTTCTGCTAGTCTCTTTGATTCTTTTCCTTTCTATTTCTATGGTATCAATTGTAATGTCTCTTCTTTCATTTTCTTAGTCTAGCTAAAGGTTTGTCGATTTTGT
Source organism: Suricata suricatta (assembly GCF_006229205.1). Classification (NCBI taxonomy): domain Eukaryota; kingdom Metazoa; phylum Chordata; class Mammalia; order Carnivora; family Herpestidae; genus Suricata; species Suricata suricatta. The sequence goes on along the minus strand of NC_043703.1, from coordinate 92,450,053 downwards.
TTAACTTTAAAAAAAAACCCAGCTCTTAGTTTTGTTGAATTTCCTTAAAATAGCTATTTAGAATTCTTCATCAGGTAAATTATAGATCTTCAAGTTGTTGAGGTCAGTTACTAGATTATTGTGACCCTTTGGTGGTGTCATGTTTCTTTGATTTTTCATGCTTCTTGAAGTTTTGCACTGCTGCCTTTGCACTTTAAGTAGCAGTCACCTCCGCCAGTCTTTACTCACCTTTCCAATGTATCCAAACTCATGTATATGTATATATATATATATATATATATATATATACATATACATGTATATATATATATACACACACACACATATATATATCTCTTTTTTTTTCACTCTGAAGTATGCTGGGACCTCTCTGATGGAAAGCTGGAAGCCTTCCATAAAGGCTATCTCATCCATGAGTGATTATCTGAGACAACATTTTCCAGGGCTCCCAGACCATGGCCAAGAAGGATTGGAGCTGGTTCACAGGTTGCTGTAGGGTCCATGGCTGGGAATGAAGTTTGTATGTCCATTACCTGACACATATGTGGGTGATACTCCTCCCACACTCCTTAATGTGTGGTGTTGGATCTCATAGCTCCCAAAAAGGTACTCTGTCCAAGGATAGATGTCAAATTGTTGTAGCTGAGGGATGGGACATGATGAGGGATGTTTTACTTAGCCCTTGATGCTGATGTCACCCAACTGGAAAATATTTTCACACAGAAGCAGGTCCTCATAAGCCTTTCCTACTTGAGACAAAAACACCCCAAGTGCCTTCCACACATGATAGGGCTTCACACCCTAGTGCTCTCCTAAGTGTCCTTCTTGGGACACACTTAAGTTTGTTAAAGTGTGTGTCTTAGTCATCTATTGCTATGAAGCAAATTACCCCAAAGCTTAGCTGCTTAAAGCTACAAGTGTGTGTCATCTTACACCATTTCTGAGTGTACAATTTGGTGATTTTTAACATATTTACAAAATTGTGCAACTATCACTACTATCATTACCATGTAATTCAAAACATTTTCATCATTCCAAAAAGAATGGGACAGAAACCCAGGAATGACTTGGGTGGGTGGTTCTGGCTCTGGTCTTTCACTAAGTCCCAATCAAGAATCAGTCATTTGAAGGCTTGACTGGACCAGGACGATCTGCTCCTAAGAAGGCTCATTCATGTACCTGGTAAGTTCTTTCTGGTTTCTAGCAGGAGACCTCCGTTTTTGAAGGCCCTAGTCCCTCACCATGTGGACCTCTCCACAGGGCTCCTTGCGTGTCACCAAACATGGCAGGCTGCTTCCCTTAGATATAGTGATCCAAGAGAGAGAGCAAGAGGGAAGCCATAATATGTTTTATGTCCTAATATCAGAATTACATACTATTTATTACTTCCTTCCTAGAAACTAGTTATTAAGCACAACCTACACTCAAGGAAGGAAATTTTGCTTCACCTTTGAAAGCACCAGCATCAAGTAGCTTGTGGACATAATCTAAACCACCAGTGAGTTTTTAAAGCTGGTCACGATGGTCACGATGGAGTACGATCTGTGCAGTTTGCTGTCAGGTTATCATATCCTTTGATCTGGACTTTTCATCTTCTTTTTTTTAAGATTTTATTTTTAAGTAATCTCTACACCCAATGCGGGGCTTGAATTTACAATCCTAAAATCAGAAGTTGTATGCTCTAGTGCTCGCTACGGCAGCACATATACTAAAATCAGAACAATACAGAGATCAGCACGGCCCTTGCTCAAGGATGACACATAAATTCATGAAGCGTTCCATATTTAAAAAAAAACAAAAAGAGTTGCATTCTCTACTAACTGAGCCAGCTAGGTGCCTCTGGACTTTTATCTTTTCTTAATGCAAGTATGGTTCAGTGGTCAGGTACACAGGCCCTAGAGTCAGATAAACTGGGTTCAAAGCCTGTCTCTCCCTTTCTTAGTGGAGTGCTCTCAGCCAAATAACTTCAGGTTCCTTTTCTGTAAAATGAAGATAATAGCCATTAACAAAGTTTTCGTGATGATCCTGGGAATGCTTGACTCAATTCTCAATGTCCTCAACAAGTGTCAATGAAACCCTAGATAGCATATTTTCTTAAGTAGCCATTTCAGTCTGTTTATTTGCTATGAGTTCAGAGATGATTCAAAATCTCCATTTCTGGGGTGCCTGGGTTGATCATTGGGTTAAGTGTCTGACTGTTGATCTCAGCTCAGGTCTTGATTTCAAAACCCATGTTGGGCTCCACTCTGGGCTTGGAGCCTACTTTAAAAAAAATCGCGGTTTTCTTTTCACTAGTATTAAACTACAAAGTCTGATCTCTGACACTGAGTATCTGTAAATGCCTTTTAAATTAATTTTTTAGGATATGATATAATCCACATGCTGTAAAATTCATCATTTAAAAGTGTATAATTCAGTGATATTTAGTCTATTCACAAGATTGCATCACTATCACCACTACCTAATTTCAGACCATTTTTATCATTGCCAGAAGAAATCCTATACGCATTAGCAGTCACTCCCCATAGCCCCTATTCCAATTACCCTGCCAACCAACAATGTAGTTTCTGTCTGTATTAATTTGCCTATTCTGGACATTTCAAATAAGCAGAACCATACAATATGTAGCCTTTCGTGTCTGTCTTCTTTCATGTAGGATCATGTTTTCAAGGTCCAGCTGTATTGTAGTATATATCAGTACTTCATTCCCTTTAACAGTTGAATATAAATGTGCTACATTTTATTTATCATTTCATCAGCTGATGGTCAGTTGGGTCATTCCCACTTCTGGCTACTACAAATAGTGCTGCTAATGAACATTCATGTGTAAGTTTTTATATGAACACATCTTTCACTTCTCATGGTTATATATCTAGGCTAGAATTGCTAGATCCTATGGTAATTCTATGTGTAACTTTTTGAGGAAACTCCAAACTGTTAGAAGTAGAGGAATTCAAGGACAACTTTATTAAATTTCCTTTTACTGATTTCAGAGATTGATTTTTCCCCCAGTAGTATGATTTTATTTGATTTACTGATGAACATGTTGTATGGAATTGCCAGCCTGATTAAAACTCAGTGGAAATCTAATCCACATTTCTTCATCACTTCCACGAAGATTTCATGAAAGACATCAGACATTTTGCTTACATCGTCAAACTCTAGATCTTCCAAATTCTCCAGATTATAGTTAAAAAATATATAGTTATATATAATATAGTCACAGCCCAATTATAGTTAAAATATAGCTCACTGGAACAAAGGTAGGAAATAATAAATGTAATCTCTTCATTTTAGAGTCAGAAAAATAAGATGAAGTGATATGCCCGAGGACACTACGTAGTGTCAGAGACAGGATTTGAATGCAGTTCCATTTTTCACCCGGTTATGCTTGTTATTTTTTTCTTTTTCTGAGGGGGGGGGAGAGTTTTTTGATTAAGTGTGGCTGACACACAATGCATGCTTGTTGTTCTTCATAGGTCACTTGGAGCACAGGTGAAGGGAACAGACACTTGAATGAGGACAGGGTATAGCCATTTAGTTTGCTGGCAAAGCAAGCCATCTCTTTAGACACCTAGCTGGCATAAGCGAGGCATAAGATTTCTAGTGAGCCTAGCGGCACCTGGGTGACTCAGTTGGTTAAGTGTTTGATTTCAGCTCAGATCATGATCTCACAGTTCATGAGTTCAAGCCCTGCATTGGGCTCTGTGCTGACGTCTCAGAGCCTGGAGCCTGCTTCAGATTCTGTGTCTCCCTCTCTCTCTGCCTCTCCCCTGCTCGTGCTGTCTCTCTCTCTCTCAAAAATAAATGTTTAAAAAAATATTTCCAGCAAATCTATTCTGGGGCCTCCTAATTACCTCTTTTTCTTTAAATTGAAATGAAGTATGGCTTTTTTTTTCTTTTTAAATGCTGATAAACTATCTTTTTAAATATCTATTTTAAAGTGTTTGTGAATGAGAAATTTTACAAGTCTGTATTTAGCATAATCTACATTTTCCACTTTTGTAAACACCTTTTATCCCGTCTCCAGTCACCTCTTCTTTCCTTTGTATTTCACGGTAATTCCCAAGAATGATTTTGTTACACCTGTGTGTTTGTTTTGGTGTTGTACACACTCAGAGACTTTAACTCCTGTAAACGAACTCGATATCATCTTCGTATTTTTTTTCTTTTATGGCAAACTTGAGTCTTTCTTCATGATATTTGTTCTACACTTTCCAATTTGAAGATCTTTATCCTTGGAGAAGAAACAAAATAAGCGCGATTGGGTTTTTTCTCCAGTCCTCTGCAGCTTATTCGTGATCTTTCCCAAAGAGTGTCCTCTTCCTTCCCTTTTCACATTTTGACTAAGGGCACACTCATTAAAGACCACTTTTCATAGTGCTCCCACATTAAAAAGGAGAACAAAATGCCTTTTGACATGAAATAAGTTCCAGGAAATATTGTTAAGTGAAGCAAGCATGGTACAAAGAATAAACGTGGGCTACTATTGTTTGCATAAAATTTAAAAATCATATAGAGACCATATTTCATTGGTTTTAAAATGCACAGGTTTTCACACTTTCGATGTCTTTGAAATTTAAAAATCGACACCAAGACATAGTTTAATTGGCATGGCTTAAAAAAATCTTTTGTGGTATTATAATAGACTATATTTATAGCATATATAATAAATAGCATATATAGTACATATAAACATAATAATTGCATCTTGCATGCAATTAATGGCATCTTAGGTTTGATAAAATATATTAGTTCATTTGATTGCATATGCAAAAAATTTCCCTAGGAAGATTTCCAAGAATTCGTAACAGGTTGCTCATAAGGATGGGTACTAAGTGGCTGGGGAACAGAGATGACAATTTCTATTACATTCCTTTTTGTATGTTTTGCATTTTGAATCGCCTAACTATGTTAACAAATAAAATGTTTGAATCATAAATTCAAATTTAAAAAGTGCAACTGGAGGGATGCCTGGCGGGGCTCAGAGAACTGAGCCTCCAACTCTTAATTTGTGCTCAGGTCATGATCCCAAGGTCATGGGACTCCGCATTGGACACCGCGCTGAGTGTGCAGCCTGCTTGAGATTCATTCTCTCTCTCTGTCTCCCCCTCTGCCCCTCTCTCCTGCTCACATGCTCTCTCTTCCTTTCTAAAATAAAAAATTTTAAAAATCAAAAATAAAAATGGCACTGGACATGAGTCCACACCACTGCCTTGTTCAGATTTGCACCCAGTTTTGTGTTTGATCTGACAAGCACTGTACAGGAAGGGTTGTGCCTGCGTGCAGCACGCTTTACCCAGAGTCAACTGGGCCCGGCCAGCCACTAACTCCAGCAGACCTCATCCCTTCCCCCCAGGATTTTTGTCACTTGTAAATCATCAACCAGATATTTGCTGGCTAAAATTCTGTTTAATATAGTTGTTTACCTCATTGCTTTCCTGACAGTTCTACTGATGGATCTGTTCCGTAAGGCGAGGCGTAAATATATCGGATGTTCTGCTTTTATTAGACTTTGACTTCCAGAAGAACTATGTAGCAGCATCCAGATGAGTGAGGAGACAAACATCTTGAAAGGAAAACAGTGTAATTGGCACTAGTGCACTTGGCAACAGCCAGGTTACCATGATAGCTCATACTTGGTGTTTGCTAAATAAGCCAGGAAGCCGCTGTGAGGAATGACTCTGAGATGTTGGCAGTTATGCATGCCATTAAAACAGCACTGCTGACTCATTCCTGTTGATGATGATATTTAGAAATGCGAAGATCCACTTCCCAGACCACTCTCAATGTTTTATGCACACAAAACATAGTATTAAATCTCAAGTAGGCAAAATCCTAGCAATCCTGAGTGGCAAAGAATTACTGATAATCAGTGCAGAGGTGAGATACCAGGACTATGGTGAAAATAACTCAAAAAAGCTTAATGTAGAAGTAAAATTTTTAGGGTCAGAGCTTTTGAGTTTGACTGAGATGGGAGCTCTTTGGGTGAGGATAAGAGCAGGAGTCAGATGATTGCCATCAGTTCCTGTTGGCGTTTGTGTTCTTTGTTGTAGGCAGGTTGGTGCACAGTGAAGCAAGCTTAAAGTCCCAGCAGTGAAATGAACATTTTCAGTGGTTTGTGATTTAGGTTACAGATACACCACTTCCTAGAATTAGGACAGACCTAATTTTATATAAATTCACTTTTTAATAAGATTGATTGTTTAATGTGCAACTAGTATAAAATATTTCCATGTGTTAAAAACTTTTCAGATCTCATTCTCTTAGTAACTTTAAAATATACAATACAATATTGTTAACTACAGTCATTATATTGTACATTACATCCCTAGAACTTGTTTATCTTGTAACTGGAAGTTTTTACTATTTTATGAACTAGTCTGCAGTTTTTTAAGACATTATTTATAATATATTTTTAACTATGTACTCTTACTTATCCAGACTCTGTCTCTCTGGACTCCAGTTCATCCAGTTTATTTACCAGGAGATTATTTAAAATACAACACTAAATAAATATTTTGGGGTAATATGTTATGTAGCGATAGATAACTAATGCATAAAGGTTTAGTTGAAGTAGGCATGTAACTATTTTGCATATAACTACATATTCTTTTAGTTTTTGAGGGTTGTGGTACATATATTTAATTGTGTTCTGTAATTTGGGGTGAATTAAACTTTCTAAGCTCCAGTTTCATCATCTTGAAATAGAAATAAATATATCACCTATTTGCTTCAAACAGTTACTTTTAAAGCAAACAAGGTATATACTTAGCAGAGTATCTTATAAATATCAAGCAATCTATAAGCTAAGTTATTTTCAATTAATAAACTACACTATAGTAGTCAGTGTGGCGAGTAGGACCTATAAATATCTGGGCTTCCATTTAGAAGGTTAAGCATTGTAAAACACTATATTTAGAAACCATACTGCCACAGCTCAGTCCTCTAACTCCCTTTTTTTTTTTAAAGGTTATTTATTTATTTATTTATTTATTTATTTATTTAGAGAGTGAACATGTGCGTGGGGCGGGGGCAGAGAGAGAGAGAGAAAGGGAATCCCAAGCACAGAGCCTGATTTGGGGCTCGATCCCACAAACTGTGAGCTCATGACCTGAGCCAAAATCAAGAATCAGATGCTCAACTGACTGTCCAACCAGGCACCCCCTCTAACTTTCTCAAATCAAGTGCCTAGTAAGAATTAGGCCAATCTTTCTGTAATGCATAGAATAAGTACCTCATCAGAATAACTTGGTGTTCTCATACACATGTAGACAACACCTTAAACTCATTAAATTGAGATCTTAGGGAAATTAGCATTTAAAAGGAGCTCTGCTTGTGATTCTTTTTTTTTTTTTAATGCTTTTTTAATTTATTTTTGAGAGACAGAGAGAGACAGCTGGAGCAGGGGAGGATCAGAGAGAGAGGGAGATACAGAATCTGAAACAGGCTCCAGGCTCTGAGCTAGCTGTCAGCACAGAGCCCGACGCAGGGCTCGAACCCACGAACCGTGAGATCTGACCTGAGCTGAAGCCGGATGCTTAACAGACTGAGCCACCCAGGCGCCCTGCTTGTGATTCTTATGTGCATTAAAATTTGGGAAACACTAGTTAAATAATTTCTAGAAACAGGTCTGAGAGTTTTGGTAATTATAGACCTGACACTCTTAACTGACAAAAGCTTGTGGCAGAGAGCTTCTATAGAAGGCCCTATATATGCAATACCTACGTCTCCCTTTTTTTTCTCAAGTTTTTATTTTTAAGTAATCTCTACACCCAACGTGGGACTTAAACTCACAACCTGAGATCAAGACTCTTGTGCTCCCCTAGCTGAGCCAGCCAGGTGCCCCTGTGGTACCAACTTCTGCTAACCACTCTAAGTTGCAGGATCCAACAGG
>NC_043703.1:92280173-92442056 GCF_006229205.1 Suricata suricatta | reverse complement strand
GAACCAGAAGCAGACTCCAGGCTCTGAGCTAGCTGTCAGCACAGAGCCTGACGTGGGGCTCGAACCCACGAACGTGAGATCTGACCTGAGCCGAAGCTGGAGACTTAACCGACTGAGCCACCCAGGCGCCCCAGGTCATTTTTTTTCTACAAAGAATGTTTTCTGTATGTGGTAATGTTGGTTTCAGGAAAATTCATGTATGTAAAAATGTTGGTGGCTTTGATACCATCTATTAGCTAGCCTCTTGAAGAACACTTGGCTGTGGCAGAGTTTTCTTTGTGGTTAGAGAAGAAATCATTTTTTTCTGTGCTATTATGCTGGTAACTGCCTGTGAAAACTTAAGACTCTTAAAGCCAAGTGTCATATTTGATAAAGGACTACTATGCACAATATATAAAGAATTCTCATGGTACACAAATCAAATAATCCAATGAAAAACTGTCAAAATATTTTAACAGACACTTCACCAAAGAAGATATATGGGTGGCAAATAAACACATTACTAATAAACATCATTAGTCATTAAGAAAATGCAAATTAAAACTCTAATGAATACTCCTACACACCTATTAAAGGGGAGAAAAAAGAAATGAAGAAAAAAACAAACTAACTATCTATATAATATCAAGTCCTGGCAAGGGTGTGGAGATCTCATGCATTGCTGGTGGGAATGCAAAATGGTATAGTCACTTTAGAAAACAATTTAGTAGTCTCCTAAAACTAAATACTTACCATATGACCCAACAATCCTGTTCCTAGGTTATTTGTATACCCAAGAAAAATGAAAATATATGTTCACATGAAACACTTGTATATGAATGTTCATAGCAGCATTATTAATAATAGCCTAAAAGTGGAAAAAACTAAATGTTCATCAACTGTTGAATGGATAAACATTCCATTCAATTGAATGGTACATTCACAATGGACTGCTAACTGGCAATAAAAAGGAAAAAAATACCTGCTGATATATGCATCAACATGGATTAACTTCAAATGCAGTATCCTAAGTGAAAGAAACCAGACTCAAATGGCTACTTACTGCATGATTCCATTTATATGACAATCTGGAAATGGAAGAATTATTGAGACAGAAAACAGATGAATGGTTGCAGGGGCTGGGCACAGGGGAGGAGGCTGACTACAAAGGGGCATTTTTTTTTTTAGGTCATGGAAATGTTTTATATCTTGATTGTGATGGTGGTTACATGACTGTATATGTGTGTCAGAATACAATAGTTGTGTTTTACGTAAATTATACTGAAAACCATGATTTAAAAAAAAAAGACGGGCACACAAACATGGACGTAGACTGATCTGACACACAATGCTTTTCTGAATTTGAATTCCAGTTAGTGTGTGAATAAGTATTAATAGCAAGCACTTTGCAGGATAGTTCCAGCTTCTTCAGCTGTAAGATGGGCCAAAAGCGTTAGAAACAAAACCTAGGTCTGCTCTAGAGTCCCCAGGCATGGCCCCCTATGGTGAGGAACAAAATAAAGGCCCCACTCTTCTGCCTTTCATCCCTTCCCTGCAACCCAACCAACCAGGCCATCATCAGGATCCTAATGAGTCCTGTGGGGTTTCTATGCTTAGATCTCAGGTTGTTTACTGGATATTTTAGGCCTTTGAGGGGGTCTCTGGATACTACTTGAGGATGAGAAGCTCATCAGGAGAAAACTGTACAGTAAGTACATGAATGCAGTTGGGTGAGCCTTTTAGCCAGTGAATTTGCCAGGCAGGTGATGAGCAGAACAGTGGACCTTGCAATAGATATAGTATTTCATCTATTATTCAGCTATTTTTTGGTCTTAATTTTGTTTTTAATTGCATTCATTACAGAATACCATGAGGATTTGTAAAAAAAAAAAAAAGTAAGTGGGACAAAACACTGGGAATTTCAGTTTTCAACTAAAACAGAAATTATATTCTAGTTCAACACATAGGTCCCATGATTTTACTTCATGTAAGATAAATGAATCTAATCCCTTTGAATGACACCTGAATATCCATTTCCTAGAAATATCTACAATTAATTTTCCCCAGCTTACTTGATGGCTCTTCAAGATCCTTTTAATATTTTATCAAAACTCAGGATTTTAATCCCTTGAATCTTTTTTCTTTTACAGAAAAGACTGGCATACTTATCTGTGCTAGAACAATGTCCTCAGACTAGACTAGCACTTTGGAATTATGCTGCTGTTCCCAGACTGAAAAAGTAACAGGAAAGGCCAAGTTTGGGAACCCAATTTCCAGCCTGGTCTAACTCTCTTAACAAAGAAACCTCTTTCTTGTTTGGAAAACACAGGCCATCCCCTCTCCGCTTCATAATCTCTTATATTTTGCAGGAAATATATAAGTTCCCGGCTGACTTATTGAAAGAAGCTCACTGAAGCCAATGAGTTTCAGTGTTAGGAATGATAGCTTCTAGGGGTGGGAAAGTGGATGGGCAAGGTTTATATGCAAATTCATGACATAGGGCTTAGTTTCAGTTTGTGCATTCTCTAATCTGAAACACACTCCTCTACCTTTGTCAGGTGATTCACTCTAAGGGACAAAAAGTTTGAACTTCCAAACTTTTATTTTTATTTATTTTATTTTAACATTTATTTATTTTTGAGAGACAGAGCATGAGCCGGGGAGGGGTAGAGAGATAGGGAGATATAGAATCAGAAGCAGGCTCCAGGCTGAGCTGTCAGCCCAGAACCTGATTCGGGGCTTGAATTCACAAACGGTGAGATCATGACCTAAGCCAAAGTGGGATGCTGAACCGACTGAGCTACCCAGGTGCCCCTTCTACTTGAGTTTTTAAATCGTAACTCACTGGTGGCAGGAGCTTTAGAGTACTTTCATAGTGTGAGGAAGGATATATTTTTTTTTCCAGGCATATTCTTTGAGCCACGTGTTAGTTTACTATTTTATTAAGTACTTATTATTTGTCAAGCATTATTGGGCACTATGTGGGTGGAGGGAGAAGTTAGAGAAGGGGAGACCAAAATGACTAAGACTTAGTTCCATGTACCTTACAATTTAGTGGGTGCAAAATATAGTGCATCTATATTAAGAATTTTTGTTCCCATGGAACTTTGGTTAGTTTAAAGTCAAGGGAGAGAAGGGCCTTGTTATACCCCAGGTGGGTAGATAGTACTTTATTTAGTGTATTTAGAGATTCAACAGTTCCTGAGCATCTCAAAGATTCAGTCTTGCACTGGCCAGTACAGTAGATAAGGAAAGATCTTTGCTTTGGGTGGTGGTATATGGATGTCTTTCAGAGTACTAGGTTTAAATCCAGATTTGCAGCTGAATAGCTGATGTAACTTTAGATGAGTTATTTAACTTCTTCATACCTTGGTCTGCTCATTTATAAAAAGTGGGTAATAACAATATCTCAATGAGCTGATATGGGAGTTAAATACACACATACATGTAAAAGCACTAATTTAGTGCTTGGCACAGGGTAGATGATCAATGAATATCAGTGATTACTACTATTACAGTCTCCCAGGGGAGACAGGACCCAAGTCCATAGGGAAAGGACTTGAAAACACAGATAATGACATAGAAGCGATAACATACCAAGGAATATTTTATGATATGCTTTGCAGCAATAAAATAAATAGCCTCCAAAACATGTTTCATTACTCCCAAGTTCTATTGCATAAGTCTCAGGTGATTGTCCAGATTATTCCAGGCCAACGTTATGAATTTTTTGAAATTTAGCACTTAAGATCCGAAAGTAAACAATAGATTGGGCAAGGACCTGGAGAGAAAAGGCAGTCTTTGTGGTGGGGCCTGGTTTATATACTCAGTCATTATAAATTTCCCTTGACAGCTTTCAGTGGGAATAGCTGTCTTGCAAAATTCCAAGAGAAATGTTTTCTGGATAGTCTTACTTGCCTTTGGAGCTAGGTTGTCACCTGCGTTACTTTTAGGGAACTCCACCCTAGCTTTTATTTTTCTCAAATGTGTGATGTCTAAAACCTTACAGGTTGTTTACTTTCACTTAGGAATCATTTTTCTTCCCTAGTTGAAAGGCAAACATCCCTGATGGAAGAGACAATATCCCGCACTACACTGGCCAATCCCTACACTTGTTCTCACTTTTTCACTGGGGCTACTTTGATATACAACCTAACCCTTGAATCTAGACTGCCTTGTATGGATCTCCATCTCTCATGACTGTATATAGTCTCCAGTCTTATTTGTAAATTCCTCCAACGCAGAAATTATGGCAAACGATTTTGGTTTATCTTGACCCTTAAGCCTATATAGCACAATTCAACATCAAAAATTGGGGCGCCTGGGTGTCCCAGTTGGTTAAGCGTCCAACTTTGGCTCAGGTCATGATCTCATGGTTCGTGGGTTCGAGCTCACATCGGGCTCTGTGCTGACAGCTAGCTCAGAGCCTGGAGCCTGCTTCAGATTCTGTATCTCCCTCTCTCTCTGACCCTCCCTTGCTCGCACTGTCTCTCTCTGTCTCTCAAAAATAAATTTAAAAAACAAAAATAGGTGAATAGTAAATAGTAAATTATTATCGATTATTATGACCAGGTTTCCCTTCCAATAATCCTGCATTGTAATGTGGTCTCTAGTATTTTCAGAACTTGAAATTATGGAGCAGGCTGTGATTGTAGCAGACAGTTCCAAACCTTCTGGAATCACTGTGAAAGGCAACATAAGACTACAAACTAAGGAGGGAAAACAACAACAACTCTGAACAGTCCCACAAACTGATCCTTACTGACCAAGAATCTTAGGATACAGATGAACAGACTTACTAAATTGGAAAAGAGTCCTGTTTTCTTCCCATAGCAAACATTATCTAGTAAAATTTATGTTTACTTTGGGTGAATCTGTATGTAGCAAGGCCCACTCATAAGGTATTTCAATACCTTGGTTGGCCTTTTAGTCCTAACACATGTCATTAGTATGGAACGCTGCTCTATAAAATCCTCTAAAACAAAACCGTGTTTGTTTTTTCTTTAGAGATTTAAAAAATTTGTTTTCAAGTAAACTCTACGCCAAACATGGGGGGCTCAAACTTAGGACCCCTAGACCAAGACTCACATGCTCTACTGGCTGAGGTAGCCAGGAACCCCAAATCCAGGGTTTTAATCGAACAACAGACGTCATTCCCTAATTTTACATCTGTTTTGTGAGTTTAGAGTTTAGTGTGTTTGGCAAAAAACAAATCACCAAAAAAGTCATTTTTTGTTTTTACTGAATACTGATTTTGAGAAAATATATTCAAGGTAAAGGGAAAGAATTACTGGGGAGGCCTTTATAGCTTTAAATTTGGGTTAGTAAAAAAAAATGAAAGTGCAGCTTAGGGAATGGCAGTGGGGTTAATTAATGCTTCTGACTTTGGCTCAGGTCATGATCTCATGGTTCCTGAGTTTGAGCCTCGCACTGGCTCACTGCTGTCAACGCAGAGCTTGCTTTGGATCCTCTGTCTCCCGCTCTCCCTCTGCCCCTCCTCTGCTCACGCTCTCTCTCAAAATATAAACATTTGAGGCACCTGGGTGGCTCAGCCAGTTAAGCATCCAACTCTTGGTTCCCGCCCAGGTCTCAGTCACAAGGTTCTTGGGTTTGAGCCCCGCATGAATGCAGAGCCTGCTTGGGATTCTGTCTCCTTCTCTTTCTGTCCGTCCCCTGCTCATTCTCTATCTCTCTCAAAAACAAATAAACATATATACATTTATTATATAGTGATATATACATAAACACTTAAAAAACAAGATACCATGGAATCATGAAAATAAAATGCAGGAGCTACTTCTGTGTTTTGCAGAAAAAGAGGGAAACAGAACTTCCGGAGTAACAGGAAGACTGGCCTTGGACACTATGTTATTATTGTTAGCACTTACAAGTCACAGCACTTTCCAAGAATCTGAAAATGAAATGGGGCAGGGATTTCCCAGTTTTTGCCCAAGGTGAGGTATCTGGGACCTGCACTTACCTCAAGTAAACTAATTCTGAGTTTTTACCTCTAATATGGAACGGGGTACCTTACCAGGTAAGGGGCAGGATGGAAGGGAAGCAGTGAAAACAAGTTCAAAGACATAAAGGGATTGGCCCAAGTGTACGAGCAACTTTCTAAGAGAAATCGGGTTTCCAAATCGCTGTACCTGGCAGTAAGAGCCGCCTGAGGGACTGAAACAAGGCAGCCGTGACTTCTAGGGTTAAACTCCATTAAGGTAGCGTGCACCTCAAGGACTGTGTGAGGGAGAAGAGGCAAGTTTTGTGTATTTCCCTAAGACGAGAGCAAAACCCTTATCTCAGGGCCTAGGAAATAATGAAACATGCTAAAAAATACGCTTAAAACACACTGAGGAAAGTTCACTAAACGACAATTAAAACTGACTTTAGAAAGAAATTAACTTGACTGTTTCGCATATTTTCTACTGCCTATTAAAAATAATGTACTAAAAAGAAACATTCTTGATAACTTCAAAGAGCTGGATGCAAAGGGTAAGGCGAGTGAAGAGAAAGAGAAAGAACGAGGTGGGTCCGCGTAACCGCACCTCCGGCTCCACCTCCATCAGGATCCGGGGTGAGAGAGCTCGTCCTTACCCGCCCCTTCCCGGGTAGGGCCCCGCCTCAGCGTTCCCACGGGATCCTAGTTCTAGCCCCGCCTCGGTCCAGGTCGGCTCCATTCCGCTCCCGCAGTCTTCAGCTAGTCAGGGAGAAGGGAGGCGGGACTTCCGGTGTTTGAAAAACTTCCGGCGGGAACCGGAAGATGCCCACACAGAATCCCGGGCCTTCCGACTCGCCGGGCGGGAAGGTGAGCTGAGTGACCGCCTCGGCGGTGTTCCTGCGGGCTCGCGCGCCCGGGCTCCGGTAGTTTTCGGGCCATTTAAAAACTTCTGAGCGCTCATTTGGGAAATAACATCCCTCTTTAAAGTGAGAAGTGTCATTACATTTTACGGTCTGCGGTCTGTATCTTCCAACCTACACCCGGAAAGCCCCTCCTAGCTGCCGCATGGCACCTGGCGCGTCTTCTCGGTCAAATCGCAGCCCTTAGCACGTAGGGGCAGACACGGGAAAACCCAGGCAAACCTAGCATGTTTCCACACCTCAAGTTATCGGAGATGGGGGAGGAAGCACCCTTTTCACTATCAGATCATGGCCTTGTCTGCATCCTAGGCAGCGTGTCTGGCATTTGGAGGCGCTGAATAACTGTTGAGGAAAGGAATGAATGGGAACTCTCTAGGCAAGTTTCCTCAAACCTCCCCCGCGGCAGCATGTTATGTTGTAATGTTTGTGGAATGGGAAACAAGGCTAGTCTTGCTGTTTGCGGCTTTGGGTTCTACCTACTTACCTAGAACCTAACGTTTTCCCTTTGACTAAACCATCTCACCTACTGGATCTCAGGCTTCTTACTCATTAGAAAAAAAAAAAAAAAAAGGACTCTCCGATTTCTGAGGATCTTTCCAGGTCCGTTACTTTGTTTATATTATGTAGGGATCTTTGCTGACATTCCAAGCACTTTGTATCCTCGGGGAACCTCCTTTAGCTGCCTCTTAAAAAGTTGTTTCCCGCTGCTCTTAAAGTTTCTAATTGTGGTTTTCCCAATTTTAATGTAATATTTATGTGTGTGCAGGTTTCTTCCATCCCTCCTTCCCCGATTTTCACTCACCCTAATTTAGTGCCTCCTCCCTTAGGACCATCACAGCAACTGATTTTGAATATGCTCATGTGTCTGCAGAGATAAGACAGCTTTGAAAAGGAAAGATCTTAAGCCACTAAGAATAAGAATGTTCTTCTGTTCTATCACTTTTTTAAAAAAGCAATGAGTGTCATGTGTGATATTGCCTAATAGTGATGGGGGAAAATGTATATTTCTCTATAGAGACCATTTTGTATATATTCTTCTGTTCATTTAATAAATGGCTATAGGATAGCTATTAAGTGCTAAGCTCTGTGTTACGCAGACTTAGGCAAATGTGTTTTTTTTAACTTCATGATGTTTACTGTCATGAAGTAAATATGGAGAATGCAGACAATAAACAAGGATTATTCCAGATTGTGTTATATAGTACCGTATAAAGGAAGTAAATCGCGTCCTATAATAATATCGTATCTGGGAAACCCATGTTAGGCCTAAAATGTTGAGCTGTAAGAAATGAGAAGGAAGTAGTCTATTGATAAGCATCGGGAATAGTGTTCCAGGCAGAGTGAACCTGAGATGGTGAAGAATCATGATTCATATAGGGGCAGAAAGAACGTTGTAACTGGCTGAAGAGCTGCAGCAAATGGTCCATGTGGTTAGAAAGACAGGCAGGGGTCAGTCCTGTAGGGCATTTTAGAAGGTCATGGTACAAAATATTATTTGATTCTAAGAGGATGGAGTGGGAAGTGGGAATGGGTTTTAAGCATTTTCTAAATGATCTTTTGGGTTCATATGTGGAGAATGGGTAGTAGACGCAAGAGCGGAAGCAGGGAAGCCAGTTAAGAGGCTATTACAGTAGTCTAGATAAGAGATATTGGGGGACTAAAGAGATTATAGAAATTTAAGCTATATTTTGGAGGAAGAATTTATGTTACTTGTTAGTAGACTGGTTATGAGAGATGACAGAAAAAAAGATTTGGAAGGCTTTGGCTTAGCAAATGAAACTTTGGAGAATGATAGATGTATTCACTATCTTTGTTGTAGAGATATGTATGCATGTTCCAAAACTTGTCACATTTTTACACGTTAAACGTGTACAATGTATTGTATGTCAATTATAGCTCAATGAAGCTCTTAAAATATTTCCAAGGTTCTGGCTTAGCCATCTATTTAGATGGATGATGGAACCATTTACTGAGATGGGAAAGACTGGGGTGGGAATGGGTTTTAAGACAAGAACTGGTTATTGAGATTTCATTGTGGGTATGTTAAATTTTAGGTAAGCGTGAGGCATCTACATAGTTTCTCAGGCAATAGAATAATTTATTATGAAAATCTGAATCTTAGGCAAGGTTTAGGTTGGAGGTATTAGGATTGTTAATAAGTAGATGATAGAGATATTTCAAAGCATGGAAATGGATGGAATTTTGGTTAATCTAATGAATTCTATAATATGAAGAAAGAGAACATGACAGGAATGGAGATGGAGAAACAGCTCTCAGAAACATCAGTCTTTAAACTGGAATATGTATATCCTTGGGAGTATACCTGGTATAGACAGTTTTGAAGAAATAATTTCTAGGTCCTTAGCTTCTATAGATACTCTTTTTAAAACCGGTCGCTCTGAAATTGGCCTACATGCTCAAGCATATTCTCCTTTCCCATCTCCCTTTGCAAATTCATATTTTTCTACTTGTCGAGGACTAAGTTTACATCTTACTCATCATTCAATGGCAATATTGCTTCCAGGTTGCCTAATAAAGGGGAATTTGAAAATACTTGTTTCAGGAAAGAAAAAATATTTGTTTCTTTAATGGTTAATCAGAATTTTATGAGATTGCCCCGGGTTTGTCTACCCTTATTTTAAACACATTTCTATTAAGAATGAAGTGTGGAGTGAGAATTGGTGCATGGTGGCCTGTATGGGAATGTTCTGGATTCTGGTATATTGTAGAATGGAGAGGTAGGAGTAGATAATCTGCTTGGGTTGTTTGTTGGGGGATTTAATGTCTTTCGGTTTTTATTTTGGGGCTGGCCAGATTCTCCAGAGAAGAGCCTTTCCATTTCCCTCCCTGGAGACAAAGGGTCTGACTAGGAGATTAGTGGGAGCAGAGGACTGCAAGGATGGGTCCTCTTCATTTACTGTTCGGTCTGTATGATTCTTGTGCCCACAACAGTCAGTATTTGCTGTCCTGTAGTCTAAAGATGGTTTTATCCTTTCCAGACTTTTTTTCCGGGGCAGTTGCTTAATAGCATGAAGTGGCGTAGGGCCTTTAGAGATACTTCTTTGCTTCAGACAACTTACACCAGCCCTTAGTCCCTTTATTCTTACTTAGTTCCAAGGTATCAGGTACTGCTTCTTGTGATTTTTTTTGATGATAGTGCAGATTAGTTTGGTTTTGAAGTGCGCCCGCTGCTGACTCGGAATCCTAATTTTTATATAGTGAAATCTGTTTGTCTTTTGTCTTTTGAAGTTTTGAGTTATGTCTAGGAAAACTTTTCTTCCCCTACTTCCACTCCAAATAATGAAAATAGTCATTTTCTGTAGTACTTTTACAGTTTTATTTTTTAATTAATTTTTTTAATTTTAGAGAGAGAGAAAGCATGAGGAGGGCAGAGGGAGAGAGACAGAGAATCCTAAGCAATCTCTATGCTCAGCACAGAGCCTGACTCAGAGCTCAATCCCATGACCCTGGGAACATGATTTGAGCTGAAATTAAGAGTCAGACACTCAACTGACTGAGCCACCCATACGCCCCTTGTAATTTTATTTTGTACATTTTATAATTTATTTATTTTGATGGTCTCTTTTATACATATTTAAAATTTTTTTCCCTTTTTTAAAATTTAAATTTTAGGTAACATACAGTACAATATTGATATCAGGAGTAGAATTCAGAGATTCATTATTTATAGACAACATCCAGTGCTTATCACAAGTGCCCTCCTTAGTACCCATCACCCATCTAGACCTTCTCCCACCACCTTCCTCCACCAACCTATAGTTCTCTATTATTGAGTCTCTTGTGGTTTGCTTCCCTCTCTTCTCCCCCCCTTCCCATATGTTTATCTATTTTGTTTCTTAAATTCCACATATGAATGAAATTATATGGTATTTGTCTTTCTCTGCTTGACTTATTTTACTTAGCATAATACATTCTAGCTTCATGTTGTTGCAAATGGCAGGTTTATTCTTTTTGAAGTCTAAGTAATATTCCATTGTGTATCTAGACCACATCTCCTTTATCCATTCATTAGTTAGTGGACGTTTGGGCTCTCCTTAGTTTGTCTGCTGTTGATATGCTGCTGTAAACATTGGGGTGCATGTACCCCTTTGAGTCTGTATTTTTTTACCCTATAGGTAAATACCTACTAGTGCAGTTGCTGGATCATAGGGTAGTTCTATTTTTAGTTTTTTGAGGAACCCCCATACTGTTCTGCAGAGTGGCTGCACCAGTTTGCGTTCCCAGCAACAGTGCAAGAGGGTTCCCATTTCTCGGCATCCTGGCAAGGCACCTGTTGTTTCTTGTGTTGTTAATTTTAGCCATTCTGCAGATGTAAGGTGGTAGCTCATTGTTGCTTTGATTTGTATTTCCCTGATAGTGATTAGTGATATTGAACATCTTTTCATGTGTTTGTTAGCCATCTGGATGTCTTCTTTGGAAAAGTGCCTATTCATGTCTTTTGCCCATTTCTTAACTTGTTTTTTGGATGTTGAATTTGATAAGTTCTTTGTAGATTTTTGGATTCTAACCCTATACCAGATAACGCTTTTTGCAAATATCTTATCCCATTGTGTAGGCTGCCTTTAGTTGTTGATTGTTTTCTTCACTGTGCTGACTTTTATCTTTATGAAATCTCAATAGTTCACGTATGCTTTGTTTCCCTTGCCTTCAGCGACATGTCTGGTAAGATGTTGCTGTGGCTAAGGTTAAAGTGGTTGCTGCTGTTCTTCCCTAGGATTTCGATGATTTCCTATCTCACATTTAGGTCTTTTATCCATTTTGAATTTATTTTTGTGTATCATTGTAAGAAAGTGGTCCAGTTTCATTCTTCTGCATGTCGCTGTCCAGTTTTCTCAGCACCATTTGTTGAAAAGACTGTCTTTTTTTCATTGGATATTCGTTTTCTACTTTGTTAAGGTTAGTTGACCATATAGTTGTGGGTCCATTTCTGGATTTTCTATTCTGTTCCAGTGATCTATGTGTCAGTTATTTGTGCCAGTATCTACTGCTTAAATCACTGCAGCTTTGTGATGTGGCTTCAAATCCAGAATTGTGATGCCTCTAGTTTAGCTCTTCTTTTTCAGGATTGCTTTGGCTATTTGGGGTCTTTTGTGGTCTAATTTTAGGATTGTTCATTTTAGCTCTGAGAAATATTTTGTACATTTTAAATCATTAGTCAGTGTGGAATATAGTTTTGTTCAGGGTATGGCAGTAGGACTTATATATGTGTTTTTTTCAGAAGGATAGCTTGTTGCCTTAATACAATTTATTAAACAATTCATTTCTGTCCTGATTTGAAATAGCACCCCATGATACACTAACTTTTTCTGTTTGTGTTTTTGTTTTATTTTAGTAAAGTTCACATAACACAGAAATCAAAACTTGTCCATTTCTTGATGATTAATATCTAGAAGCACTTACCTGAAGAAGGATGGCCTGCATAAGCATACAATGCCACAAAGGGAGGTGAAGGAAAAGATGGAAGATTATCTTGTCTACTTCTTGGAGACTGTTTTTCTTTTGTTCTCCTGGTTTACTCTGGGTGCCCTCTTGGCTGATAGCTCTGCAATTACTGGATTAAATTGAGCTAAACAGCTGAGGGCACATGTACCCTTTTGTAACAACCCCTCTGTGGTTCTATGAAGCATTCCTTCTTCTTAGTGGAAGTTAGAACTGGAGGCATTGTATCATATGACTGGTTAAAGGGTTCCAAGCATCAGAATCTAATGTAGATTTTAGAGTTTGACATACACTCTTTAGGTAATAAAATTTATTAGCTAAAGCAAATTTGCTTACTTCCTATATTATAGGATGTCTCTGGTTATTTGTCTCCATGTTTTAATTTAAAGAATGGGGCCTTCGAATTTGGTAAATATTTTCTAGTGACATTAGTGGTCATTTTCAAATAAGTGTTTTATTTAAATACCATAAACTAAGCTAAGGGAATGGATGTTCTTATTTTTTTTCAATTTAAAAAAAGTATTTTAATGTTTATTTTTGAGAGAGAGAGAGTGTGAGTGAGAAAGGAGCAGAGAGAGTGAGACACAGAAACCGAAGCAGGCTCCAGGCTTCAAGCTGTCAGCATAGAGCGCAACTCAGGGCATGAATCCATGAACTGCAAGACTATGACCTGAGCCGAAGTCGGACGCTCAACCAACTGAGCCACCCAGGCGCCCCAGGAATGGATGCTATTGTTTAGGAATAACGTGGCTGCTTATTCAGTCCATCAGCATTTATTTGACTGTCAACTTTATAGATAGGCCTTTACTGTATGTTGTAAGAAGATATAAAAGTGGGAAAATACTTCTAATTTTTGAGATAATAGTTTAATAAAGGACTTTATAATTTGATATCTGATAAAACGTCTAATAGTGCTTGTGGTATACTCAAGCATGTAACTCTAAAAAAATCTAAAAATTGTCACCCTGTTGGAGCTTATATTTTTCCAAAAATGGCCCAGTCCTTAGGCTTTTGAAATCATTGGAAGTCTGTTAGCTGCTCTTATGGTCGGCAGCCACGTAGGAGGGGAAACCAGTGTTTGGGCTTTTGAATACTTCTCATTGTTTTTTTTTCCTATGGCATTTTTTAACAGCAGAGCTATTCAAGTGTTGGTTTTGAGTGGCACATCAGTTTGCAGACAACATAAGTGATAATTATTCAAGTGATTCACATCATGCTGATTTTATCTTCTGTTTCTTCCAGATGTCATCATTGCCAAGAAGAGCAAAAGTAAAGGTCCAGACTGTGGTACCCAAAGATGAATTCTCTTCCTTCTCAGAGTTGTAAGCATATTGGTTTCATACGGGATTAGGAGAGTGATGTATATTTTAAGGAGGAATGCATTTTGTCACTTATTAATGTACGTCATTTGGGTTGAGGAAGGCTATGTCTTTTTTATTCATTCATGGGACAAATATTTATTGAATGCATGCTGTGTCCCAGGCTCTGATTTGGTGTTGGTG
This sequence comes from Suricata suricatta, assembly GCF_006229205.1. Lineage (NCBI taxonomy): Eukaryota > Metazoa > Chordata > Mammalia > Carnivora > Herpestidae > Suricata > Suricata suricatta. The sequence goes on along the minus strand of NC_043703.1, from coordinate 92,428,257 downwards.
TTCAACTATGGAACAAGGAGAGAGAAAGTAACCAACTAAGTGTATAACGTGGTCTTTACAATAGAGTGTGAGCTCCGTAGAGCACAGAGTTTTTTATATTGCTTCAGAACAGGGTTTGACAAACTCAGCACTATCGGCCAGATAACTCTTTGCTATGGAGACTGTCTTTTGCATTGTAGGATGACTAGCAGCATCTCTGGTCTCTACTAACTAGTGTCTGTAGGATCCCCTCAGTGTGACAATTAAACATGTCAGACATTGCCAGAAGTTCCCCATGGGAATAAAATTGTCCCCAATTGAGAGCCTCTGCTTTGGAGTACTGTACTGTCTGTGCCCAGAGTTATTTGTTCAATAAGTGACTGATAAGGCAGCAATGTACTCTAAAGGAACATTAAACAGGGCAAGGGATTGCATGGTGAGTGGTCTGGGCAGGGACCATCTTGGTCGTAATACTGAGGAAAGTTCTTTTGGAGGATGTGAAAAGAGATCTAAGTGAGATTTGGAAGTACAACTTGCAAGGATATGGGTGTGTGTGTTCCAAGTAGAGGGAGCAGCACGTGCAGAGACTCCAGGGCAGGATGAGTTTGCTGTGTTCCGGCAACAACAAGACAAGTGTGGCCAGACAAGAAGTCGCCAAGGCCGAGGGCGACTGGAAATGAGATTGGAATGAATAGTACCTAAAAGGCCTTGACAGGGTGTCACCATTTTATATGAAGTGGTGTAACTGGACCAACAAGAGTTTGCTCCTTGGTGGGTCACAGATACACCAGGTGGAGTTGTCACACAAAGTAAACGTTATTCGCAACAGATAAGGAGATCACTGGGAATATCTTGCAATGCTGTGACTCCCCAAAATAGGGTGACTAGGTACCCTCTGTTTAGGATTAGGATGACAAGAGAAGCCTTATCATCGCATGTGGAGGTGGGCATAAGGTCACACATGCACCTTGAGGAAACATACATTGTATGTTATGTAAATGAGGCTTGTGCCCCTCCTTGGGTGGAGGTTTTAGTATTCTAGCGAGGTAAAGGTAATTGCCGGACACTTCAGGGGTCACTCTAAGGTCTATCTGTGCAGGTGCGAGTCAGGGGTTTAGCTCAAAGGGACTGGGTGGTCTGGGCCTTCAAGAGGTCTTGTCAGGGCAGTCCCATCACCTGAAGGATGGTTTTGGGTTTCATTTGCTTGATTTAAGGGAGTAGTCGCCTGAGAGAAAAGCTTAAGGAAAAATGTGAGACAGGAAAAATGTTAGTACAAGCAAGTGGGCAGTAAAGGTCAGGTCTTGGATCTAGCTGGTGACAGTGGGTTGGGAAGCCTCTGGAAGGTTTGGGACAGGGATGTGACATGATCTGGTTTACATTTGTAAAAGATCATTCTGGTGTCTTGGTGGAGAACAGACTGTAGTAGGGGAATAAGAATGGAAGCAGGGGATCAGTTAAGGAGATTATTGTAAAAGTCTAGAGTCCTGGAAGTGAAAGTGGTAAGAAATGGTCTAATTTGTGAGATATATATATATATATATATATATAAAGTTTATTTAGTTATTTTGAGAAAGAGAGTGATGTGGGGAGGGGCAGAGAGGGAGAGAGAGAGAATCCCAAGCAGGCTCCACGAGGTCAGTGCATGGAGCCTGATGTGGGGCTTGAACTCATTAACCGTGAGATCAGGAGCCAGAGTTGAAGTCGGTTCCTTAACCGGTTGAGCCACCCAGGCACCCCAGTGATGACTTTTTATGTAATTAGGATGTTTCCTATAGCCATTTCCCACTCGTCACATTGGTTTGAATAAGTTTATTTAAGTTAATTTGATTACCACTTAGGAAATTGTTAAAGTGCTTTTCACTGGTATAATGGCAAAGCTCACAGTGACTCTGGTATAACACCACCCAGTAAATTGCTTAAGGTCATGAGTGATTTCCTCTGTCTTGGGTGTGTGTGTGGCACGCGTGGTGTAGGTTAGGGGAGAATGGAGACACCTGTGATTCATTGCATATCTGGGCTATTTTTACACTGGTCCTTGATCAGCTCTTGTTTCAGTACTTAGCAATATGTATTCATAGCCTCTGCTCACATCACTCCATTTTATATTAAACACCTCCTACCTTCTTCTTTTTTCAGGAAGCATGTCTTTTTTGCTTTTAGCATTTGGCTTTATTTTTCCTTCATTTTCTATCAATTTACTCCTAGATCATCTGCCTCTGAAGAAGATGACAAGGAAGATAGTGCCTGGGAGCCCCAAAAGAAAGTCCCCAGAAGTCGTAAGCAGCCTGTTCCCAAGGAATCCAAACCAAAGAGGGTGCGGCGGGTAAAGAAGACCACCCTACAGATCAGCGAGGGCTCCGAAGGCGTGGCTGTTAAGGAGGAGCTGGTAGGTGCTGCAGCTGGATGGAGAGAATGCTGTAGTGCTTCCCTAATTGGAAGTGCTACTTTTTCTTAACAGAAGGACGTAGCAGATAGATGACAAAAATTTCAGGGCAGCGGCATGCTCTACCATGGGCCTTAGTAGTATTTACCATCAGATCAACTGTGTTGGAAGGGAAAGGGTATTTATCAGCTGACATATTTTTTGCAATAAGCAAACACTATATTTATACCAATCTGGTTTAAAAAAACCAAAAGGCCAAACAATAAATTATAGACTTTATTGCATTACAAAGACTTATGCTTTTCGAAAAGCATTCCCTGTAATATTCCTTTAAAACTGCTTCCATGGTACATTTGAGTCTGACGCCTTAGCCCACTCAGCCATCCTGACACCACCATGGTACATTTGAAAAAATACTCTTTCAATCTGTAGTAGAAGCCTGACTTTCCAGGGACACATTTATTGTGTATTGTTGGGGACATTACATTGTACTTTCCTTTGCCCTTGGATAGAGCTTTTGTAAAGTTAAATCAGTCTTTTCTCCTATTACCTGTTTCTTTATCTTTGTGTACAGTTTTTATTAAACACATTTTTAAAGGGCGAAGGGGCATTACCTATAGCTGAGAAGGTATTGACTTATATTGACTTACTGACTTGTATCATCTTGTTGCAGAATTTGGAGGTTTTTCATTAAGCATGGTATGGCTTTACTTAAAAGTAGCTTGATTGTCTAACCTATAAAATATTTCTTAGTTCAGTGGTATTTGGTATTAGAGTCATAAACCCTTTGAGAAACTGATAAAAATTATGAACTCTCTCTTCCCATGCCCAGCTTCTAGTTCAAGAAGTTACATCTTAAGAACCGTTGTCGTGGTGATTTCTTGATCATTCTAGTGCCGTTCAGTTATATGTACATAAGGAGAAAAGAGAATTTAAATAGAAATTCTCTCACTTAAGAATCATCCTGGGGGTTGCCTGGGGGGCTCAGTCAGTTAAGCATTTGACTTTGGCTCAGGTCATGATCTCGTGGTCTGTGGGTTCAAGCCCCGTGTTCGGCTCTGTGCTGATACCTTGGATCCTGGAGCATGCTTCAGATTCTGTGTCTCCTCTCTCTGTTCCTCCTCCGCTCACACTCTGTCTGTCTTTCTCTCTCAAAAATAAATAAAGCTTAAAAATAATTAAATTTAAAAAAAGAAACATTCTGGGAAGTTTTTAGAATTTCTTTCAGAATTGTCAAAATTCACATGTTTTCTACCTCAGTGAAAGTACTTTTAGCATGTTAGAAGATTTCATTTCATTAGGTTTGGCATTTTCTCTTCTATAGCCACCACTGCACAAAATAATTGAAAACACTATTTTGGGTAGAGTTAGCATTGGTAGCCTTCTAGTAACTTTGTTTTTAGTAAACATCATAGACAAAATCATTATTTAGTGTCTTCCTCTCTGTGTTGCTGGCATTTACCAGCTCATTGTCTGCCACTCTTTGTTTTTTGAAGACTTTAGCTCCGCTCCTACTTCACATCTCCTTTCTGCCACCTTCTGCTGTTTGTAGTGATTCCCCTCCACTGGGATGAGCTGGTTAATGCCCTGTGTTCCTAGTCCTTTGGTCTCCTCATCTCCAGGGTCTCTTCTCTGCCTTTATCACCCCTCTTATGAACTCAGCCTGAATCCTGTCATCATTAGAAACTGTTACCACCGACATTCCCATTCAGCCATCCCACTTTTGGGGCTGCATCTCACCATTTTCTGTTCTCCGAGCTCACTGGTTAGGTACCCTCACTGCCACAGTTTTACAGCTTTGACCCAACTTCTCATTGGTAGCTCTCAACCTGGGGAACTTGAAAAAATGTCAGTGCCAAGGCCCCTGATCTACACCAGTTAAGCCTGGAAAGAATTGTGGGTGTGGGCCTGAACATCTGTGTTACTACTTTCCAAAAGCTCCTCAGGTGACTTCTGTGGACAGCCAGGGCTGAGAGCCACGACCCAGACCCGCCTCACAGATCACTGTCAGTCAGCCCTTTTCCTGCCTTACCAGGTCTCAACTACATAATGTCTCATTTAAATCACTTTTTATTAGCCACACCAGTTTTGCCCTTCTTTCCTTCAGTTACACATGGCTGATCAAACCCGACCCTGGGTGAGCCATCGCCTCTCCTCAGCCAGCACTGAGCTGCTGACTGTTGCTAAAAATGGCCTTGACTTAATTTATTTTCCTTTCAATTCATACTCTCAGACCTCAGAATTACACTAAAAATACCTGGCGACTTATTCTTTTTCTCTAGCAGATTTGTTTTTCCTAAATACCTTCCTCTTCTTTCCCTCCCAGCTAATGACCTTGCCTTTTACATATTTGAGAATTTAGGAAGCTTCTTGTTATCTCACAACCACGCCAGCTCTGTTTGTGCTCATGCTCTGTCCTGTTTCGGTGGAGGAAATGTCATCTCTCCTCTCGAGAGTTTGTCCCACCACAGGGGCTATTCACGCCATCTCCTCTTGCTCAAGGTCTGTGTCATTAGGCATCCCCTTTCTTTTCTCTTGTCAACTTTTTTCCTAGTGGCTCAGTTGCTACAGAGTTTAAAAATGCTCTTTTAAATCTAATTTTTAAGAAGCATCCCCTTGACTCTTCATCCCTCGCCAGTTCTCTGTCACGTTCACACAGTACAATACAAGGCAAGGCCAAGGCCTGCTGACTGATTTGACTGGAAAAGACACAATGAGCCACTTTTTTGCCTTAGTTTACCACTTTCAGAGACAGCAAAAAGAAGAATGAACAAGTTTTTCTTGGAGTCTTAGGTTTAGTCATTTAACCATTTGGAATGTTAAGGGTGATTAAGAAAACCCTGAGGCAGGAGAAAATGAACTTTGATTATTCAGTCTGCCAGAGATTCAGGTTGAATATAAGGAGGGAAGTGTTCTGATGGAGCCGTATTAAACCTGAGTATGTCACTGAGACAGACTATAAGGTCTTACAAAATGGGGAGAGACTTCCCTGTTTTTGACAGTTTAGATCTACATTTCTCAAAATTATTGGTCTTTGAACCCCTTTACACTCTTAACACTTACTGAGGACCACAAGGAACTTTTGGTTATGTGGGTTATTGATACTGATATTTACCATATGAGAAATTAAAATATTGATCAATTTAGAAATAATAAACCTATCACATGATTATGCAACTAACACTAATGAAAAATAGGTATATATTTTCCCAACCAACAACAAAAAATTAGTGAGAAGAGTGACACTGTTTTACATTTTTGCAGATGTCTTTAATGTCTGACTTAAATGTATAAAGAACATTAAATGTATGACTGAAATGTATAAAGAACACCCGCCTCCACACAGATATGTATTTGGAAAAGGGAGAGGTGTTTTAAAAGCTTTTTCAGATAAATGTGGATATTCTTATATGGTGCAGTACCAAAACTCAGTAAATGGTAGTTTCTTAAAAGTTTGTTTCCTTGTAGAAACTGAAACCATATTATTGAGCTTCTTTACTCTGTTACATTAAAATCCATTTGTCTGTGTTATTGAAGTGGGTCTTTCACTCGTGCATGAATTTGTGACATATGGTATATTGGTCTTTTGGGAATTATCAGTCCACTGATTTATGCAGATCTTCCAGATGTTGCTGTCTTTAATTATCTGAAGACAAAAAGTCACATTTGTTAATATAACCACTAGTCTCATCACCGTGTTGGGGAGTTGTCAAGTTCACAGTGTATGCAACTTTTTCACAATTCTAATTTTCACTTTTTTAAAAAGATTTTTTATGTTTTTATTTTATTTTTGAGAGAGAGACACACACACAGTGTGAGCGTGGAAGGGCAGAGAGAGAGGGAGACACAGAATCCGAAGCAGGCTCCAGGCTCTGAGCTGTCAGCACAGAGCCCATGTGGGGCTTGCCGTCACGGACCGTGAGATCATGACCTGAGCAGAAGTTGGACGCTCAACCAATTGAGCCACCCAGGCACCTTACTAATTTTCACTTAACTGACTGAGCCATCCAGGTGCCCTTGAAACTGGGTTTCTAAGTCAGCAATATGATTTTGTCAGCATTTCTGGAAAAAATATATCTTTCATGGGTGATTTTATATCAGTCCTGCTCATAAGAGTGGTTTAATAATTAGTGACATTTTTCTGACCTGGGTATCATCTCTTCTCAGAGGTTGAAGTAAGTAGGTACTTAAATGAGAATCAGAAATTTACTTGGTGAGCATGGATTCAGATTGGGAGAATTAGATAAATCCATTCTTTTGGGTTTATTGAATGCCTACTGTGGCTTAAGTATTATGTTTGTCCCAGTGACATCCAATGTTTTAAATCCACGAATCTGAGGTAGTCTGGTGTGTCCATCTCACAGGAGGGCTGTCTTAACCACTGATACCAAAATTCTCAGAATCTGTTTGCTAGGTTTTCCTCTTCCTGATCATAGAAGAAGAATGCTGATCATACTTGCTTTCTACAGTTCCTCTTTTTCTGTTCTTCTATGGCTGACGACCCTCTGTATGACTGACACCTTCTTTCTTTTGCTGTGTTAAGTCATTTGGTCAGGTTATTATCAACTCTTATAGTCCTAGGAGTTGTTCAATTTTTATATCTCTGTTCTTATCCATTTTGTTGCAGCTAAAAATGTAGTACCTAGAGGGCTATTTAACGTATAGCATTTCCAGGTTAGGTGGTGGTAGGTGGGCACTAGGGTGGGGGGGTGCTCTTTATTATAGTTTCCAGTATTTTCAGTAGTCAGTAATTCTGGAAAAATACTTGATAAAGGAGAGAACATTGGATTTTGACTGAAAAATAGTTTGGGAACTCTTCTTCTGGTCAAGTTTATGCCACCTGCATCACTTAGGTAACCCCAAACAGGCTAGCTTATGAAATTGTAAACTCCATACGGGCCAGGTCTCTGTTATTTACCACTGCGTTCCCAAAATGAATGCCAGGTGTCATTCCTTCGCACCTGAGCTGTCATGAGGGCTGGGGGCGGTTGGGAGAGTAGCCCCTGGACACTAATGTGGACTGCTACTCACATTCCTGAAGAAGAACGCCTGGCACTACTCGGCTCTCATGCCGTGTTTTCTGTACCCTGGCCTTCTGCGTGAAGCGGTGGTAGCTACAGCCTGTTGAGTTTTATGAGTGTGTGAGTGTTACTTTTTTCCCTAAAGCATTGACTTTTGACAGCAGGTTATAAATGTTGGTTTTGCCAGCATCTGTAGACTTATCCTTTACTCATTTCAGAAATTAAACTTTTTATTTCTAGATAATTACAGATTCCTATGCAGTTGTAAAAAAACAGTACAGAGACTGTATCCTTTAATTTCCTTCAGTGATAACGTTTTGCAAAACGATAGTAAAATGTCACGACCAGGATATTTACATTGATAAAATCCAGGGATCTTATGAGATTTCTCCAGTTTTATTTGTGTATTTCTGTATGTTTAGTTCTGTGCAGTTTTATCACATGTATGCATATGTGTATCCACCACCCAGAATAGTTCCATCACCACAAGAATTCCTATTATTGCCGTATATTTGCCTTTATGTAGCCACATCCGCCTGCCTCCCAGCCCGTACCCCAGTCTCCAGACACTCCAGACACCCGGAACCACCAATTTTCTTGGGAATGTTCTACAAAGCATAAACCTTTAGCATTATGTAAAGTTATAAAGTATGTGACTTTTTGTAGTTGCCTCCCCCACCCCACCCCCATTATATATAGTTTCCTTGTGACTCTTCCAAGTTATTGTGTTTTCAGTAATTTGTTCCTTTTTATTGCTGAATAATATTTCAGAGCATTTGGTTTTTCTCTTTTAATTCTCATGTGTTCTTTTTACCGTTTGATAGAATAACTCTGTGGCTATTGCTGATGTTGGTTTGGAAGACAGAAAAAATAAATTGGATACTGTGCAGACCCTGAAAACAGCAAAAACAAAACGGAAAAATTCAGCTCAGTCACCTTCAGGTCAGAGGACCAAAAAGCTGAAAGTTGATGAAGAAGCCAACAGGGCCAGCACCCTGGAGGGTGGGCACGAGGCTGCAGAGACGCCGTCCACGAGTGCCATGTGGGAAGGTGCGTGCAAGAAGGAAGAGAATGGAGATGACTTTACGTTTGGTCAGTCTCCTTTAAAGAAAATGAAGACGGAAACATGTCCCCAGGGGCAGCCCGTGAGGCTTCCAGCAAATGCCACCAATATAAAGGAGGAGGTGGAGATGAACTGGGACATAGTACAGGTATATGCAGTTGTTTTCTGGCATTGTAGTTCGTTTGATTCCTTTCTTTTTCACTGGCTAAGGGAAGGGTTGGGAGTTTTCAGTTCTTTTTTCCGTTTTGCCAGTGATTTCTGGAGGCTTTGGGCACTGGTTCTTGTCCCAGGTACACTGTTGTGTATTACAGCGCTTGTCAGCACATTGCCACCAGCCCTTGAGCTGTGAGCTGTGACCTCAGGCGAGGTCAGCGCCTGCCGTGGTGTTGGAGTGAACATGCACTATGTAGAGATTGCACCAACAGACTGGGCCTTCAGAAGTTCACTGGTTCATTGTTAAGTGTTTTGAACTTGGACTGTGTTTCCCTGTAAAAGTAGGTGAGTGATTAGGTCATTGGCCTTTACTATGTCTCTAACTCTTAATGTAATGTTGTAATATACTATAAACAAGGCCTAGAAATTTTTTTAATGTTTTTATTTTATTTTGAGAGAGAGACAGAGCATGAGTGGGGAAGAAACAGAGAGGGAGACACAGAGTCTGAATGAAGCAGGCTCCAGGCTCTGAGCTGTCAGCACAGAGCCTGATGTGTGGCTCAAACCCACGGACTGTGAGATCATGCCCTAAGCTGAAGTCGGATGCTTAACTGACTGAGCCACCTAGGTGCCCTAAGGCCTAGAAATTTCTTAGGAAAATTCTATCTGAATTCCAACTTGAGCTGCCATCGATTTCTCCCAGTTCCTTGGCTGGCTTTGGGGATGGCAGAGAAGACCTGAAGATTCTCAACCTTATGTGTGTGCCCAAACCCACTAGGGACATTTCAAACTTAATTGTGGCATGCCTGTCAGGGTAGATGGGCATGACCTCCCTCCTTTCACCTGTCTCATGGTGATTCTGATGTGACCCCCTCCCCTTCTGTGAATTCCTGCTCTACGGCCTGGGGTCTCTGCCGGCTTCTCAGCCTGTGACTGTCTGTGGGTTCCCTTTTTCTTCACAGGAACTTTTTTTTACTCATGCTATCTCTTCTATTACCTATTAGTCGAACAACGCCAGTAATTTTTAATTATGATTTTTCTTTTCTCTGGTCCACTAAGGAATAGAATGCTGCCTCAGAGTGTTCTTCTCATCTTTGTTCCTCAACTAAACAGTTCAGAGTTTCTTGGAGAAACAGTGTATAATTAGGCTCCTTTGTATACCGTCTTCTTCTTTATTCATGGAAGTCTACAAAGAAATGTTTTAAAAGGATGGTTTATGGACCACCTGTAGCCGATTCATGTGGAGACTTTCTTAAAATGCAGACTCCTTGCTTAGTTCCGGTCCACACTCACAGGGGCAGGTGGACGTGTCCCACTTTGCTTTCACTAACTCTTAGAAGCTTACTTCAGTTATTGACATGGATCTGCCCCTGGTAGTGGGCACTGAGCAGGAGGGGGGGAGGGGGAAGGTTTCAAAGACCGTGAAATGCAGTTGTAAGTTCTTCAAAATTGAGGGCTGCTTACTATCTGGTACCTTGCTTCACATCCATCCCCCAAGCTATGTAACAGAGAAAGAGAAGAAAATGGTCTTGCCTTAGCCAGTTGTCTCTTGGTTACAAGTAATAAAAACCTACTTCTAATGAGTTTAAATAGAAAAGAGAGTTTATTACCAGGAACACAGAGGTCTTTCAAAGAATGTAAGGGACAAAGTGTGATCAGGTCTCCTAAAGGCCTTGAACCAAAACTGGGAAATCATGAGGACTTGAGGAAGGTACTTTTGCACTTCTCTCTCTTTCCTTTCAATTCCAAGCATTCCTCCCCCTCCCGCCTTGGTGGGAATGATTTCGGATAGCTCCGACAAGCGTGTCCTTAGAATCTGGCACTCCTTGCTTGTGAGTTAGGAGAAGTGGTTGCTGCAGCGGCCACCTTCCCTGAGCACCCTGACAACGAGTAAGCTCAGCATTTTCTAGATGGGTTTAAGAGTTGCCTGGGGAACTTGAGGTGTGATTTGCATTTGGGTTTTTTTGTTTAACCAGATGCAGTCATCCTTGTCCAACCTTGAGTTACTTTTTCAGACAATGCTTGTGATATATGTGGATTTCTTTTTCAGTTCTTTCTTATTCCCCCATGAGCAGCAGAGAATAATTTTATCTTGGCACTGCATTCCTGCTTCCACACATGGTTGACAACAGTGGCAGGTGTTAGGGGAGAAGAGTGAGAGTCCCCGGTGCTGCGTCTGGTGATCAGGAAGGCCTTGAATCTTTGGGTGAGGACCAGACTCATTGAAATGGCTGTGATACGCCTGTTATCTGCCACACAACACAAGGGCCAAGGTCGATGTGGAAATCCTGAAACATACTTAGTAAGGAATGGTCAATGGAAGTTAATTATATAGAGATTATTAATCATTGCTAATTGAATCTGTGGGAAATGTCTTTTCTGTTTCCTTCATTTTGTGTGCCATTCCCCATGGCCCCTGCCCACCACAACACCATGACCTTCTGTTTTTTCCCTTCATGGTATGTTTCTCAACTCTGAAAAGTCCACTGATTTTTCAGGAACATCACCGTCTTGTTTAGGGAGGGAAAACTGCATTGCCATTCCTTAAGTACTTAATTTATTTATAGACTTCATTAGAAACATACTCTGTGTCCATTTCTTAATCAGGCTTTGGTGATCTCTGGATCCCTTGAGCAGAAGCAACCTATTCTTCTGCCCTTTCCCCCAAATGTAAATGTGTGTGTCAGAAACTAGTTTTTGTTAAAGAACATTATTCATTGTGTAAATATAATGTACCTATCATGACCTTTATATAAGGGTTTGAAGAGGCAATTAGCTACAACCAATTTTTGAGAAAAATTAAATGCTTCAAAATGGTGATTGCTATTACATAGTCTCTTTATTTTGAGGGGGCTGGGAGTAGGGGAGTGGAACAGCCACATATAATACGTTAGTAAAGTTTGCTAAATTAGGGAGAAAAAGCCTCTTTATTAGCCATTTTTCTTGAAGGGATGATGGGATAACAAAATTGGGGAAAGAAGTGGGACAAGAAGGAGGTGGGTATCTCTGAATTGGCTTTCTCACTGTCGTTTGGCAAATAAACACACACCACCCATTACGTTACCTATTTGTTCTAGGAGAGATTAAGTACAACAGTTGGGTTAGCTCTTTTTGTTTCTATAATTTAACTGGTATTTGTGACGGGCTTGAAAAACAAACTGAGGGGCGCCTGGGTGGCTCGGTCGGCTGAGTGCCCCACTTCGGCTCAGGTCATGATTATGCTGCTTGTGGGTTCGAGCCCCATGTCGGGCTCTGTGTCCACAGCTCGGAGCCTGGAGTCTGGTTCGGATTCTGTGTCTCCCTCTCTCTCTGCCCCTCCCCTGCTCACACTCTCTCTCTGTGTCTCCCTCTCTCTCTGGCCCTTCCCTGCTCATTCTCTCTCTCTCTCTCTCTCTCTCAGAAGTAAACATTAAAAATTAAAAAAACCTTTTTGAAGTATGTATGAAGTGTATAGAAAATTGTACTTAAGTGTGTAGCTCATGAATATTTGAAAATGTGACCATGTAACAAGCTTCCAGATCAAGAAACAGAACCTTACCAGCACCCTACAATCCTTTATATGGTTTTCCAGTCTCGTGTCCCCTTTCCTATAACCACTGGTGGTTATAACAGCATAGTTTTTCCTTTTGCAGTCTTTAAGGAAGCTTCTGTGTGTGATAAATAAGTGATAAAATAAAAATAAATAGACAAGGGTAAAGAGAGAAGCAGGAATCAAAAGCTTTTCAGAAAGGAGGTGTGCAGCTGCTGATTTGGGAATGATTTTTGAGTAGAAAATTCTCTCTCTCAAGTCTCCTCATTAGGGTCGAATTTAATTTAGATGTTCTTTTACAATGTAGATGCTGCCCAGGTGATTATTATATATTTGGAGGTGTAAATCTCTGGGAGAAGGCTGTTTCATTGGAAGTTTCAGACACCTGAGGGCGGTAAGCAGGCACCGTGTGTCCTCTCTAGTAGGATTCAGGAAGAGAAGTGAGGATGTTTGATTAATTTATATATTTGCCTGAAAAAATCATCTTGCTTTGCACACATCACATTTTTGAAAAGGTAATATAGCTTATGGAACTTTAGGAAATTTAACTTTTTGGGGCCCCAGTTTTTCTGTCTCTAAAATGGGAGTACTAATACCTTTCTCCTATCATTTGAGTTCATGCTGAATAAGTGAAAGTGTTTAGAACATAATAAGCCCTATTCTAGTGTTAGCTTCAAATGACAGTCACAAAAGGTGCTTCTCTTATTTAATTGTTAGGGTTGAAAACATCTTGACACTGCCTTCCTTTTTACTCTCATTCCTATCCACCAGTTAACTATAAATATTACTAAATATTAATAAATGTGACTAGTTTAAAAGTAAAAACTATAGTAGTTCTCTGCCTTACCCCCACCCATCACTAGGGTTTGAGCTCTGCTTTGAACTCTTTCAGTTATGTCTTTCTTGTTTGCCTTGTTCTTCCAAAACACAGACTTCTGGGCCCCCCTCTAGAGTGTCTATTTCAGTGGATCTGGGTAGGGTTCCAGAATTTGCATTTCTGACAAGTCCCCAGCTGATGCTTATGGTGTTGGTTTGGGAACCACACACTGTGAGCTACTTGGTCTAGTCTACAGATCTCTTTCACTCATAAAATGTCACAGGGGCTTTCAAGGGGTTGACTCAACAACCAAAATTAAGTAATGAGCAGATCATCATTGAGTGGGTTACTATTGGGTATAGAATAGTGTTCAAACTCCACATGAAATTCATCCTTTAGCTCCCTCCAACTTTCCATTTGTCACCTCATCTCAATACCCCTTGTACATTTTAGCATTGCTGAACCTACAACAATTAAAAAAAATTATTTTTAATCTTTATTTATTTTTGAGAGAGAGAGAGCACGGGCAGAGGAGGGGCAGAGAGAGACAGAGACACAGAATCCGAAGCAGGCTCCAGGCTCTGAGTTGTCAACACATGGGACTCAAACTCATGAACCACGAGATCATGATCTGAGCTGCAGTCAGGTGTTCACCTGACTGAGCCACTCAGGCGCCCGTGAACAATTTTACAACGTGCAGTGGTTTCTTATCAGTGGGTTTTGATATGCTGTTCTCTCTTCCTGGAATTCTTGGCCCTGTTGGCTGCCTGGAGATACTTTCATGCTCTTTGGTGCTTTTCCATCGCTCTAGAGTTAGATGTTTCTTCCTTCCGTTTGCTCTTAAAACCATCTATATGTGCTTCTGTCAGAGTACAGATCACACTGTATTTTAACTACTTGTCCATCTGTCTTCTTTCTAGCTTATAAGATCCTTGGGAAGAGGGACTTGGTTTTTTAAGTTTGATTTTCACTGGCTTGGTATGGTTATTGGCATGTAACATGAATTAAAATAAACGTTTGACAAAATTAAGCTGGAAGAAATTGGATGATTTCGAGGCCCATTGCTTACGGAGGGAGTTCTCTTGTCTTAAATTTCAAGGAGCAGATCTACATGAGCAGCCCCATACACACCCTTCACACATAGGATGCTTCTGGATTTGTTAGGACCTAGCACCACCCAGATGTGGAATGTCGGCTGAGTTGGAGTCCCTTTCAGTTAACCGGAGCTGAGGTAGTTTAGGGTAGTGGGAACTCATGGGTTGCTCTAACAATCACAGGGTTCCAAAATGATAAACATTTTTGGTCATTTTCATTTCTCAAATCTGTCTTTTAGACTCTGGCCTGTCTTTCAAGAAAGGGCCAGCTGAAATACTACCCCTGTAGGAAGCCTTCCTTGATTACCCCAGGAAGATCTTTCTCTTCTCTGAAAACACTCTATCGCTGGCACACTTGTTCTATTTGTACTTATTTGCATTAACATTTGCTTTCCCTTCTAGATTTTTTACTCCTTCAGAACAGTGATATTTTGGAACCACACTTGAGAGGGGATTTTAAAACTCTGCCGTGGTGGCTGGACTTTTACCAGTAGGTAGATAAGACTCATTGGAACTTGTGTTCAAAAGAAAAAAAACGAGAAAAAATACAGAATTTATTACATCTGTGTTTTAGAAATCTAATCAGGGGCTCCTGGATGGCTCAGTTGATTAAGTGTCCCACTCTTGATTTCAACTCAGATCACGATCTCACAGTTTGTGGGCTCCGTGCTAACAGTGCAGAGCCTGCTTGGGATTCTCTCTCCCTCTCTCTCTCTCTGCCCTTGCCCTGCATGTGTGCACTCAGAGGTGCTCGCTCGTGCTCTCTCTCTCTCTCTCTCAAAATAAATAAATATTTTAAAATGCATAGAAATACAATCAGCAGTAATGCAGAGAAGCTGGGTGGAAGTCATAGAAAACAAAACTGTTCTGTGGTACAGATAAAAGATGATATTAACAGAAAAGGAACGTAAGGGGGAAAGAACAGACATTTTAGAAGTTCAGTTTGCTTCCTTGGTGACAAATGAGATGGTCATGATAGAGAACACACGGTGATACTGAGGCCATTGGTTAGAATGCTTTGGTTGCAGTAAGAAAAAACCATGTCAAACTAGCTCAAGCAATAAAGGAGGTTTATTAACCTGTGTAATAGGAAATTTGCTCATTGAGCTGAAACAGTCTTTCCATGATTCTCTCAGCACTGCCATCCTCAGCTTCAGGGGTCTAACATGTCTAAACTGTGTTTCTCCAGAAGAAGAAATTGTCCCTGAGTCCAAAATTGAACCCAGATCTTGAGCTTCATTCTGACTGGACTAATCTTTCTGGCCACACTCTGGCTATCAATGATAAAACAGCTGGATACTGAACAAAATGCTGTGGAAGTGGGGGTAAGGTCAAGTGCTCTCAAGCTACTGCATGAGGAGAAGGTGTTTTTGGAGGAGATAGCCATAATATGCCTGAGGCTTTCTGGGCTAGAAGATGATGTTGGCTGGAGAATGTGCTGATGAGTGATTTGGGAGGGATCAGGGAAGGTAAGAGGAGCATTTCTGAATGAGGGAGCAACCTTAGGAAAGCCTTTAAAGAGGGAAGCAGCTGGGCTTGTTCTAGAACTGAGAGAAAGCCTTTGGGGATGGCTTCTAAGCAGGTGGAGATTGGTTAAGAGGAGGTGGGCGGGAGGCTGAAGGTCTTTGGGTCGTGGTAAGGAATTTGGGTTCTAAATGCAATGGAAAATCTTTGAAAGGTTTAGACCAGTCAAGTGACATGATCCAGTGTACATTTTAAAAAGATATCCTGCTAGTTCATGGAGACCAGACTAGATGGGGTTGGGAGTGTAAGCAAGAAGAATAGTTAAAGGCTATTGGGTAGTCTTAGTTTGAACTAGATGAGTATGGGGAAGAAGAAATGAAGAAGAGTAATGAGCTAAAATATTTGGCAGTTAGAGTCAATTCTTGTGATAGAGTACATTTAAGAGTTGAAGTAGACAAAAGGGTTAGACTCTTAGTTTTCTGACTTAAACTGCTGTTTGGATGTACCAAGGGGAAATCTGGAGAAGGAAGAAGTTTGAGAGGAAGATCACTTTGTAAATGCAAAATGTGAGATGCCCATTGTGTTTTCAAGAGAGGGTGTCAGCTGGTTGGCTGAATGAGTTGAGCTTATGTGGAAGAGAGCGAGGCTGGAGATGTGCTGTTGGCGTTCTCTCTCCCCAGAAAGCTGGTATTAATACGTCCAAGTGTTGAGAAGATGTAGGGCTTAAGGGGTGCCTGGGTGGCTGAGTCTGTTAAACATCTGACTTCGACTCAGGTCATGATCTCATAGTTGATGAGTTCGAGCCCCACATCAGGCTCTGTGTTGACATCTCAGAGCCTGGAACCTGCTTCAGATTCTGTGTGTGTGTCTCTCTCTCTGCCCCTGCCCTGCTCATGCTCTGTATGTCTGTCATCTTCTGTCTCTCTTAAAAATAAATAAACATTAAAAAAAAAGAAAAAAGATGTAGGCCTCAGAATTTAAGATGCCCAGTAGAGTGAGAGTGTCCTGCGTAGTCTCTGGACTTTCACCTTTTATCTCATCTGTAGTTTTGAAATTCATTCTATTTTGTGTATTAACTTGATTTTGTTAATGAGTTGATTATGATAATTTTTAAATGTTTGTATGAGCTTTTTTTTCCTTTCCATTTTTGGCTGATCTTGGGCATCAAGATTGAAATAATACTAGAACTTATGCCTTTAGTGTTGTACTTTGAAAAATCTGCTTCGGTTTGAGAACAGTTACTGAAATTTGCATTTCCCTCTTTCTCTTTTTAAAACTGACTTTTCTAAACTTTTCTGATTACATGTACATTCTGCTGAAACCTATAGGTTTGTTTTTTTAAAAAGAATTATTTCGCATATGTTGTGTATGTGCATGATACAAAAGATAGAAGAGTTTTTCCACCTCACTCAGTCAACCAATTACCTTTTCTGAAAGTAAGCTATGCTCCCAGGTCTTGTGAGTCATTCCTTATCAGTTCATATAAGATTAGTTACATTCTATTCTATCACATCATGATTTAGTTTTCAGTTCCCCATTGTAGATTTAGGTTTTTGCTGACTTATCTGGGAAAGGTTTTTCAAAAATATCATTATATTATTTTTATTTTTTAATGTTTATTTATTTTTGAGAGAGAGAGTGAGGAGGAAAGGTGGAGAGAGAGGGAGACACAGAATTTTAAGCAGCTCCAGGCTGTCAGCACAGAGCCCGACATGGGGCTCGAACTGAAACCGCGAGATCATGACCTGAGTTGAAGTCTGATGCTTACTTGACTGAGCCATCCAGGTGTCCCCCAAAATATCATTATAAATAATATATAATTTTCCAGGGGTCTGACTGTATCAGGATAAATTCACAGGAATGGAAATGCTGGGTCAAAGAGTTTCTGCATTATAAATTTTGATAGATGTGACCAAATTGTTCTTTCTCTAGAGGTTATACCATTGCACTTTCTCATGAGCAGTGACTGAAAGTACCTTTTACCATCACTCATGCCAACACAGTGAGTTACCAAATCCTTGATCTTCACTCCTAATCTGAGAGGTGAAAAGTGGGTCTTATGGAGTCTGTAGAACTTGAATGGTTACAGAGTGGCTTTGATTGAATTTTAATGAATTAGTAAAATGACTATTTTATCATTGTTAGCATATAACGTGTATTTTTTTTTAACCCACAGTAAGTAGTTTCTAAGTGACCAGAGGACATTATTTCATGTTCTATTTAAACCCTGCATTACAATATAGTTGTTTAATTTCAGAATTTTAAATCACTAAGTATCCTTAATTTGCAGGTTTTATCTGAGAGAACTAATATTGAACTTTGGGTTTGTGCCAACATTATTCGTCTCTTTAATGATGATAACACAATCCCCTTCATTATACGGTACCGGAAAGAACTCATTAATAACCTTGATGCTGATTCCTTGAGGGAAGTTCGACAAACCCTGGAGGAGCTCCGGTAAGAGACCTGGAGAGGGTGGGTGTGCTGTGAGTGGAGGGAGTACAGGAGCCAGTGAGGAAGGGAATGGCAGCGCCTCTCAACAGCTCCCCTGTTTCATTCTCTTGAATTACTGTAGTCTGAATGTAGTCCCCTTCAGACCGAGACCGGTTTCCTTGTTCAGGTGTGTGCTCCCTCTGCTGGGGAGTTTGTGCAGAGTGTGGGTGCACATGGGCAGAAAGGGGCTGTACGTTCAAAGTGCACACCTGAGAGCTGGACCTCATATTCTCTCAGAAAGGATTGTGCATAAAGGCAAAGGAGGGAAACTTAGAAAAACACATTTTAGTCTGAAGCATCGACAGCTTATGTAAAACTGCCCTCTTAACACTATAAAGTCCCTAAATGGAGAGCTTTTTTGGTGGTATAGAGTTTGGTGGAAAATAGTATATTTCCCTTTTCTATTCTCTTAAAGGGTGTGATAATTTGATATTAATGGTTGATAATTTTGGGTGGTTATAGAATGAAAAACACCCTTTGAAAAATTATTCCTCTGGTCTCACTGTAGTAACTCAGAAATAAGCATACAAAGACTATAAGATTAACTATAATTTTTAGTAGAGTTTATTAAAACACTCTTCCCCACTTCTGCATTTATTGCGTGTCTCCTACATGCCAGGCACTGTGACGTCAGTGTGTGTGTTCTTGCACTTTATGACAAGGATTTGATTAAAATCGGATATGATCTTACTCTCAAGCCATTCTAAAAGTGCTAAAGGTTATTTTTACAACAAGCCTAATAACCTTACTGTGATTTGGGGGGAACTTGCAACTCACTAGCATTTCTAAAGTTCTTTTAGTGCCAGGAGGATTAAAATGCTAATAGGTGAAGAGTGACATTTCATTGAGAGGCAAACCAATTAGCCAACTCAGAGCTATAAATGACGAGTTAATCGTTAATCGGGTGGTGGTCTCAGATTCAAGTCTTGAGGATCAGGCTGATATAATCAGGCATCATGGGATACAGATTGGAGATCCTAACTTCTAAGAGGGGCAGCCTCTACTCTAGCAGATGACATGCAGGCTTGTCTACCCAGTGTGCCAGCTTGCCCTATTTTTTTAAAGAACCCTTAATCTGAGTTTTTATGTAAAAAATTTCTGGGCCAAACAAAACCATCTATAGACCACATGCATAAGGCCAGTAGCAGTATACAGATTCTGAAGTGAGCTTTCTGTTTAGTTGAAGGCAAGTAATGAGGAAAATCTGAGGATTTGGGGATCTGAAATTGGGAAAAGTGTCACCAGCAAAAAGAATAGTTTTCTTTTAAGATTAAAGGTATTCTAATAATATTTGGTTGTATTATATAAACATATAAAATATGAAATAAATGTTTATATGAAATAAAACATATAAAATAACTTCTGTATAAGAGATTCTCTGGGTATCTGTTAGTAGTGAAATACATTGAATATTAGTAGAGGAATAGTTCTCTGAGTACATGGGAGCATTGACTCGGGCCTGGAAGATCTTTTTATCTTATATAGAGATTTGGCAATTAGCTATGGTCTTTATTTTTTCTTAAGCTTAGCATTTTCTACAACTAAAGCATTGACTTTCCAATCTGTTAATTGCTACCTGTAAAGGAGTCGTGAAACTAATATAGTAGGTTATTACCAGTTTAACAAAAATGAAATAGAGACTAGAAAATGTAAGACTGCAGTTTATGTAGTAAAGGTAAATAGTGTTTGATTAAACTGCTTATCAAATGTTTATATAACTATTACATATATTTTATATTATGTTCATATAATTTTATATATGAAATTGCATATGTGTATATAATATGTATCCTAGATTGCAAAGTAAAACATATTTTTTATTGATGGTCTCTGTTAAAAATGTGAATCAAAGAGGTTGATTATGGATAGTGAAAAACTTCCTGAATTTTCTCTAAAGATGCCTTTCTTCTTCTTTCTATGCAGACCAGTAGTTCATTGGTCTTTTGTCAAAATGACCCTGGTGGGCTTCAGCCCCTAAAAACAGTCTTAGGCTACCAGGAATGTAAAAGATTCATACATTTGTACTCTAAGAACTGCATGTACTTTCTCTTTAATTTACAATCTTCTTTTTTTTTCTTTTTTCATAAGTAGATTTAACTTTTTCCATCAATCATTTCTAATAATTTATATTATCATCTAAGTTTTTTGTTATTTTAGCAGTTTCAATTAGGCAGGTGCTATAAGTAGTGACAGGTAACAAAATAGGTTGAGAGGCATTAAATGTAATGATAAGATTGTAGTATTCACAGTACAAAATCATCACTAAGTGGTGGAACGACTGTGCCTTTGCCCCTATCTGTGCTTTGATTCCTGGAATCAGCTCTTCTTGGTGGAATCCTGGCTCTCTCCATTGGAGACTGGTATTTAGAAACCAATTATGGATGGGTGTTAGGCATGCTGAGCCTGAGTGGTGATACCCAGTAGCAATGAGCACATCCAGCACCCATAACTTGGTTTCTGTGTACTATTCGTTTGATTCCAGGGCTGGGGCAGGGAAAGTAAAAGCCTGGAATAAGGGAGTGCTCAAAGAATGATGGAGACATGTCAAAAGAACACAGAAACTAGCTTGAAGGGGTTCCTTCTGGTCAAATTTAGAACAATTTGAGCGTCAAACTAGGTGTTAGTAATGGATTATAAAAAACCATGAGTCCATGGTGATATAAATAAATTCGTGAATAAATGGAAAGTTTAATAAGGAATGGGATAATTAAATCGTTTCAGAGCACCTCTCCACAAAATACGTAATTACAAAGAAATAGAGTGCCTGCATTGTGGAGAAACCCACAGACACTATCAAGTGATCTAAAGTGATTAATAATAGTACAAGTGAAAATTATTTGCTATCTAACAGGATGCAGTGATAAGAACATGGCATTACCTTCTGTAATATTCCTGGCCAGAGATATACCGTCTGAATCAAACTGAAGAAACATCAGAGAAACTCAAACTGTAGGACATTTTACACAAATAACTGGCCTGTAACATTCTAAAGCTTCAAGGCTTTAAAAATCAAGGGGAGACTGCAGTGCTGTTTCTGCTAGGAGGTGACCATAGACACATGGCAGTTACACGCAGTCTGCTCTTAACTGAATTAACTATCGTGGACGTTATGGAAATGATTGGTGATACTTCCATGAGGTCTGAGGCTTAGAATATTGTCATATATTAACACCCGTTACCTGCTTTGGATGGCTATGTAGTTATATAGGAGGAGATTCTTGTTTATAGAAAACATACACTGAAGTATTTGGGTGAAGGTAATTTATTCTCAAACGGTTCAGAGGAGTAAAATGTTTTTATCTCCCCTACAACTTTACTGTCAGTTTGAGGTAGCTTCACAAAGGAAGTTTTGACATATAAGTCTTATATATAATGAAAGTTCTTATTTTCAGGGCTGTTGCAAAGAAGGTTCATAGTACAATCCAAAAAATTAAGAAGGAGGGGAAGATGTCTGAGTGCTTGTTAAAAGCTTTGCTGAACTGTAAAACTTTTGAAGAACTAGAACATGTGGTAAGAAACTCTTTTAATCTTTTAATACCTATCTAAGTATATAATTATATGGAACTTTTTATAGTTATAAAAGATCTGGAAATAAAAAGCTAAAATCACCATCCACCATTATTTACTCAACAAGGTGTTTATTCTTTATTCAATAAATATCTATCGAATGCTTTTTTGTGTGTTTGCTAAGATAGGTAATCCATAGTCCTTGTCTACAAGGCATTCCCAGTTGAGTGGAGGGCAAAGGAAAGTAGGTTATGGAATTGGGAAGTCTAAGGGAGAGTGCCGAGCTGAAGACCTAGCTGTGGGTGTCTTCAGCATGTGGTTGGTATTTACAACCATGAGAATGGAAGATTTCCCTCAGGGAGAGTTTGTGGGTAAGCAGGTCAGGATAGACCATTGAGGAATACTAACTTTTGAAGCAAGTGTGGAGGAAGGGTGAGCTGAAGAAGGAGACATAGAAAGAATGGTCAGAGAAGTAAGAGGAGAATCAGGAGATGATGACATCTTAGAAGACTAGGGAAGAGACTCTTAGAAGGAGGTAATGATCAACAGTTACGTAAGTAAATGCAGCAGTGAGGTGTGGCAAGATAATGACGGAGAGATGTTATTTGGTAATTAGGGGATCATTGTGGCTCTTTGGGTTACCACTTTCAGCACGGTGTGTGGGCAGAGAAGCCTGATGGCTCAGGTTGAGGAGTGGATGTGCCTTGGGCAGTGGAAGCACTTTGAAGGAGCTCGCTTGGGTTGAGGAGAGGATATATATACACACACACACAAATTATTTATTTTTTAAAAAATTAAAAAATTTTTAATGTATTTTATATAGAAAGAGGATATATATATTTAAATTTTATTTTAAAAAAATTAAAAAATTTTAAAAGTATTTATTTATTTTTGAGAGTGAGACAGTGCAAGAGGGAGGGGCAGAGAGGGGGTGCGGAGCACAGAATCAAAGCCAGCTCTAGGCTCTGAGCTGTCAGCACAGAACCTGACATGGGGCTGGAACTCATGAACCGTGAGATCATGATCTGAGCTGAAGTCAGATGCTTAACCGACTGAGCCAACCAGGCACCCCTGGCACTGTTTTTAAGATGAGTGAACCCAAATAAATGACTAATGTGAAGTGTGTAGAAAAGTATAAAGAAGCAGATAAGGAACAACCATCTTAATGGTTAGTATTAATTTCTCTCTGAAGGGTTGGGAAAAGGATCTCTTTAGCATTCCCACCATGTCTTCTAATTTTGTGTTTTAATTTTGCTTTTTAAAATGAAATGAAATGGTACATTTTTCTGACTTTTCTTTTCCCCCCAGTCAGCTCCATATAAAACTGGGAGCAAAGGCACTAAAGCCCAGAGAGCAAAGCAGTTGGGATTAGAAGGAGCAGCCAGGACCCTTCTTGAGAATCCAGGGCAGCTCAATCTGCTGTCTTATATTAAACCCAGTGTAAAAGGTACCAGCTTTACTTCAAGAGATCATCCCTGTTGCTTTTCCTTTTTTTAGCTTTTCTTTTTTTTTTTTTAATTTGAAGACTGTGTTAAAAAAAAATGTTTCATTAAGTAATGACTATATGAAAGAATATTATAGCATATAAAGAATAAATAATTCTAATAAAACAAATCCCCATATACCTCCTGCTTAGCCACCCAGCTTCCCTCTTGATGAAGTGCCTGTTCTAGTCTTTTACCCATTTTTATTTTGTGTTGTTTCTCTTTTTCTTGTTAATTTATAAGTACTTTTTAAGATCTTCTTTTTCAGTTATAGTTATTATAAATCTTTTCTCCCAGTTTGTAACTTCCCTTTTCACTTTCTTTATGCTGTCTATGAAATAAAAAGAAAATAGTAGGTCTTAATTTTACTGTAGTTGATTTATTAATCTTTTCAATTTTGCTAACCTTTTTTACTAAGATAATTGATTTATTTTCCTTTTTAAATAATTTTTCACATCCCAGTGTTATAATGTTCTGTATTATCTTTTAAAATATTCTATTTCTAAAAAATATTTAATTACAAAAGTTATATATACTCTTTAAGAAGAATTTCAACCATTCTGACATACATGAGTTATAAAGTGAAGGCCTGCTTCCATACTTTTAATTTCCAGGTGTAAAGTGTCTTTTCCTGAAATGTATGTTCCTCTTCTTTTTTTGCGTGCGCGTGTGTGTGTGTGTGCGTGCACAAGAGAGAATGAGATGGGAAGAGGGGAAGAGAGAGGATTTCTAAGAAAAACCCAAGGAAAGTGATAACTGATACATGTCAGGATACATTGGTTTTACTGGCAAAATAAACCCTGGAGCGAGAGCTCTGAGTGAGAGTGGCTTTTTTCCGGAGTGCTCTGACAGGATGGGGTGGGGAAATTGGTACTCTTCTAATTCCTGCGCTCATTCTCCTTTCTTTGGCCTTCTGTTGATTCTTTCGGCTGGGAGGCCTAAGTGTCTACAGGGGGCAGTCTCTGATAAGAAAATCCACAGTATGTACTACACTGTGGAGAATCCTAGCATACTGTAACCAGTGTTCCTTTTAAATAATTCAGCAGTATGAGTTTGTGATTAAAAAGTTACAGATGAGTGTCTGTAAAACTACATATGTCTGTTCACATATACAAATACACGTATCGGAATATCTGTTTTGAAAAAGGCAATAATTAAAAGGAAAAGAAAATTAGCATTATTTGCATTTAGAGGTGGATTGAAATGAGTAAAACTCAAGTTTGTTTAATTTTTTAATGTGTTTAGTTCGATTTTCAAATGATTGCAAATTTAGTGTTTTAATAGTAACTGAGACTGTATAGACCAGTGTGAAGGTCAGCCACAGTGGGAACTTTCTTGCCCAGTGAGAGTAGGTTTTCTTAGAATCAAATGTTGGAGTTTTCAGGATATCAGATGCATAAAGTTTTGTTGTCTGTTCTTATTTTTCTCTTATGGTCAATTTCCTTTTTTTTCCACCTCCTTTGGTACAGCGTTTTCCTTAGGTAACACACGTATTGAGTTCCTCCTGGGTAGGTTTGATAAGTGTATCTCTTTGGATGGCCATATATAGTGATGCTCGTGGACTCCATGGTGATGGACACTTGGTGATACTTTGATAATGTGGATACTTTGATAATGCAGTTATGGTAGTATTGGCATATGTATTGGACTTTCTGTTTGCTTTATTCCCTTTTTCTTTCACTCTTAATCATAAATTTCAAAGAATTACAATTAATTCTTTGAAAAAACCAGGCTAGATACTGGTTTTTTAAGTTCGCTTGGAGTAGTTTTTTCTTTGCTTGGTCCCGTTATTTTTTTAGGCTATCATGGTCACCCTCAGTTCTCTTATTGTTTCTCTAAAGAAGTATTTTCATCATTCTCAACATTTCTCAAAGAAATGTCTAAGACACCAGATATTTCAGTGTGAAGTAGAAGACACTTCTTGCCACAGACCGACAAGAATTTGGTCTGAATCAAAAACATATAGCTGCCACAAATGGAGTATGTCCTAGAATTTCCAGAACATCCCTGTATTGTTCACAAGGACGAGTAGCTGATTGCTCTGTTGTACAGAAGAAGCGGTAGCCTTCATGCAGATGAAGTGGAAAAAAGTGTTGGTCCTTCAGTTTCTGTTACATTTGTGGAGCTTTGAGGAATCTGTGGCTGGAAAGCTTTCACTACAAAAAAGGAAATATGATTTTCGGCCTCTGTAGTCCTTATTTTCTCCTGATTTCATTGAGGTGCTAAACCTTTTGAACTTATGTCATTCTTGACTGTATTAAGCCCCAATTATCCATTCTCCCTGATGGAAGAAGGTGATTTTTCAAACACACAAGTCTCTTCCAGTCTTTTCTCTTGTTAGTTGGTCTGAGAGGGGGTATGTCATTTGGATGACCCCAGTGGCAGATAATTTCTACCTCCCATCAAGAACCACTGCTCTAATAGTTCAGGGCACCTCCCCAGAAGTGTTGTTGCTTTTTTTTTAAAACTTCAATGAGTATCAGAATTATCTGGGATACTCTATAAAACAAAAGTCTCAAAGTCTAGGAAACAGTATTTGTAACAAGTACCTAGTGTGGTTTTATTTTTGGGTTCTTAGACTATACAAAACATCGCTCTAGAGCTTTAGCATAATTTTAATTATATAAGGTTTATTAATTATAAAGCATTTACAAATTGTATTTGCCCAAAATGATGGGGGCTCTTCAAAGGTCCTTTGTTATAATAGCAAAATCTATAACTTCCTCTTTCCGTTCTCTCTCATTGATGGTTCTCGTTGGAGATGGGTTCCATCTTTACTTTTGACTTATCACCCTGGTGTTCTCATTAAACTTGGTGTCAGGATGCTGTGAGGTGCTTTGGGACTCCAGGAATGAGTGCACAGTGACTGGTTTTCTAAGATGAAGACCAGTCTAGGGAGATAGCTCACCAAGAACAGACACTTATTGACTGCTTACTCTCTGCCGCAGCTGTTCTCGGTCCTTTACATATACAGCCTTCCACCTCTCAAAGGTAGTTCACTCATAGGGAAGTTCTCTTAAAATGTAAACAGAATTTGTATTAATTTTAATGGTTAAATTTCTTTAAAGTAAATGTAGTTACTGTAAGATTAGTTATCATAGCAAAACCCAACAATGCATTTCTCTGCAAATATGAATAAATGCCTCAGAAGTCAAAATAGGAATATTAATAAAACTACATTTTGTAAACAATCATTTTTGTAACTGGTATGATATGGTATACCTTGGGCTATGACTCTTTTATTACGTATTTCTCATAATAACATTTAACCTCTAAAATACTTTATGAAGTAGGCCTATAGGAAACTGAGGCACAGAGTGGTCAAGTAGCTTGCCCAAAGTCAGACATTTAGTAAGTGGTGAACTAGGATTAGACCAGACAGATGGTTCTAGAGCTGTATTTTTCACCACTAGGTTATATGGTATGTAAAGGTCCTGTATTATTATTGCTTTGGACACTTGTTATTTTTTTTGCAGAGGTAAACTAGTCATTGCCATGATACTTTTCTGTCTTAAGCTTTTCAGTTTAAGGGTTCATTTTGACTGGAATAAATTTGTTGTGATTTAATTATAGATTTAAAAAAACCAAATCTGTAGCTCTTGTTTTTGTTTTCCCTCTTACCCCTTTCTTAAAGGACTTTCAGCACTCCAGGATATTGAAACGGGAGTACAGCATATTTTAGCAGACATGATTGCTAAAGACAAAGACACGCTTGACTTCATTCGGAAATTGTGAGTAACTCTTTCATAGAGTTCTCTGCTTTGTGGACTCATGCTGTTAAGGGTCAGATGGTTCGTGCTAACACCAGTGTTCATTAAAAACTTTATTTTGGGACTGTTTTTTGGTAGCAGAACTCTTTGTTCAAGCAGCAGAGCCCTAATACATGAAACAGATAAAAGTAAAGTTGCTTTAATTGAATTCTAGGCAGGGAGCCTGGAACTCTGCCTGCTTTTCCTCCTTACGCTGAAACCCCTCCATGAAGGGCTGTGAGGAACAGTTTAAGAACCACTGCGTGGCTACACAACGTGTGCTAGAGAGATCCGTCTTCACTTAGAGTGGGTGGCATGCCTTTTAAACATAATGTGATGTGTGTAGTATACATGTATTATGTCACTTAATTTTAATATCAGGTATAGATACAAGTGCTGATCTCAAAGTGAATATGAGCTGATGGAAAGAGCAACTTTTCCATGGTATCACAGTCCCAATCTATGAGAGATTAAAACTTTGTGACCTGAACCTTTGGATTTTATGCCTCATTAAAAAAGATATCTTAAAACCCTATTTTAATCTATTTTTCGGCTGTGTATCAGCAGAGAAGAGGGTTTTGCCGGCAGTCTGTTCTTACTCTTTCTCCACATCCCTGGCCGAGGAGGTGTGCAGAGGAGAGAAAAGGTGGAGATGACTGCCATTGCCTGTCAGGGTTTTTGTTAATCTGAGGGAGGGAACTTTCCTATTTCCTCAGTGGCCCTAGAAGGAAGGAGTGGAAGTAGAATCGCCTGCATTTTAATTGTGTTATTGTAAGTAATTACACTACCAAATTTGGCCTGTCACTGGAAGCTGTCCCACTGCATCCTGTTGTTTCCCTTCTTTTTAGCTTTTACTTGGCTCTGACTGCCAAACTCACTGGTTAAAAAAGATAACCTAGACTCGAATTGTTGATCTGGAGATACCAGATGGTATCTGAAATGACGTAGGCATCTTCTAGGAGGATTGATACAGGTGTAAGATCTGGAAGACCTATGCTAGCATGACTGGCAGAATCTTCCTTTGATGGGTCCGTAATATTTTTATAGCTGGGCATCATTTAAACATTTTTTCATTTGGTAATGGCTTAAATTTGTTGCTGACATGTAAATGCCATATAAGATGTTTCTTTACTAAGGCACATGTTAATAACTGCTTGTTTTTTAAATATTTATCTGAACAGGTGCCAAAATAGGTATATATGTATCCAGTCATCGCTGGCGAAGGTGTCCTCAAAAAAAGTAAATGAGAAAGACGTTGATAAGTTTCTACTCTACCAGAACTTTTCATGTAACATAAGGAACATCCAACATCATCAGGTAAATAAGGAAACTGCTTATTCATGCTGATAGTAATAATGATGATACTTTGAATTTGTCTACTACTTTGGTTATTAAGGAATTAAAGTTTTTAAGGCAACCATTTTCTTTCTTTTTTTTCATATAAGTTCTTATAATATTGTCATAGTTTTCCCATTTCCAAATGGGGGAACTCAAGACCCAGAAGAGTTACCAACACTGAGAATTATTAGCAGGGCTGACAAGAACTACTTCAGCTATCTTGACTTTCTGGTTGGTTATCTTTTGTGTTAGACTTTGCTTCTCAGTGTGCTTGGATTTGAGCTCAATTCTGGATCTTTTCCATGTGACATACAAATTGGAGGTGATCAGATTTAGACTAAAGTGTGAGAGATCTCACTTAGTTGTATACATCATAGTTGTTTTATCTCAGTGTTTTAATTTCATTTTTCAGTTTACTAAATTTTTTTCCTAATTGTAGTCATAGATTTCTCTGCAGTGTGTAAAATGGCTTTTGTGTCACATAGGGGAAAAAAAGGTGATTTACAAACTGAAAATATAATTACTGTCTTTTACCTATGCAGCTCCTTTTACTAGTGGTCTTTACTTCTTTGTATGCTTTTGAGTTATTGTCCAGTGTCTTTTCATTTCTGCCTAAAGTAATTCCTGTAACATTTCATGTAGGGCTGATCTATTAGAGACAGACTCCCTCAGTTTTTTTTATCTGTAAGGTCTTAATTTCTCCTTCTTTTTAAAAATTTATTTTTAATCATGATAAAATACATGTAACAAACATGTTTAACTTATAATTTTACCATCCCATTTTTAAATGTACAGTTCAGTAGTGTTAAGTTTATTCACATTGTTGTGCAATCAATCTCCAGAACTTTTTCTGGATATAGAATTCTTGGTTGATGTTTTTTTCCCCCAGCACTTTGAATTTATCATCCCACTGTCTTCTGGTTTCCATGGTTTTAATGAAGACTCAGCTGTTAATCTTACTGAATCCTTAGCACATGATGAATTACTTCTCTTCTTCCAGGATTCTCTGGTTTTAGGTTTAGACTGCTTGATTATAATGTGTCTCACTGTGAATCTCTTTGAGTTTATTCCTCTTGGGATTTATTATGATTCTTGGATGTGTTGATAAATGTTTTTTTTTTTTTTTATCAAAACTGGGGAAATTAGGGCCATTATTTCTTCAAGTAGTCTTTCTGCCTCTCTCTCCTCCCCTGGGTCTCCTGTTATATGTATGTGGGTATACTTGATAGTGTCCCACAGGTCTCTTAGGCTCTGTTTCCTTTTTATTCTTCGTAGACTCTATCTCAATTGACCTATCTTCAAGTTTGCTGATGAAATTCTGCTTCTGCTTGCTCAAATTAACTATTGAGTCCTTTCAGTAAATTTTTCATTTCAGTCATTGTAGTTCTCAGCTCAGAATTTGGTTTCTTTTTATAATTCTCAACTCTATTGAATACTCTGTTTTTGCTGAGACTGCATTCTCTTGATTCCCTTTATGTCTCTGTTCATGATTTCCTTTAACCTGGAGCATATTTACAACAGTAAGACCAGCGTCTGAGCTTCCTCAGGGATAGTTTCTATCAGTTTCTTCTTTTTCTTCCCCCGTAAATGGGTCATAGTTTCCTGTTTCTCTGCATGCCTTGTGGTTTTATGTTAAAAACTTGACATTTTGAGTGTTGTAAACTGGCAACACTGAAACCGGATCTCCCCTCACCCCCACCCCTAGCATATGTTATTGTTGCTGTTGGTGTTTTTTTAAGTGTCTTCTACTTTATTTTTGAAACATTTGAATTCTTTGTCATTTGTGACCCCTGAAGTCTCTTCCATTAGCTTAGTGAACAGCTAGTTACTTGAGACATTTTCTTACTGCCTTTAATGCCTAAAGCCAAAACAAAAACCAAACTCTCCCAGTTCTGGCAGATTGGCTGTGTGTGAGCACTCCTTCAACATAGGCGAAGCAAGGCTGTTTACACCTCAGCCTTAGCTTTTACTTCCTGTTTGCGTGGAGCCCAAAGGTCCATCAAAGGTGAAAGCTCAAGGTCTTTCCAGAGTATGTGTCTAGTCCCAAGCATGCACACAGACTCCTGGATTCTCTAATCTATGCAGGAGCTTTAAAAAGTCCTTTTCCCTTCTAGTATCTAATTTTCAAGCCCCTTTTTCATCAAGGTTTTTTGATGTTTTTTGATTGCCCTGTGATCCCTGTCACTGTACTCTTACCCCTCACCTCTCAGCAGTGCTGCAGATGCATACGCCTTGAAATGCGTTTAACAGATGCCACCCAGGAAACGGCTTCTGTCCTGGGGAAGCTCTGAGGCAAAATGAAGGCAAGCCCTTGAGTCTGTCCTTCAGGGAGCCATCAAACAGATCAAAATAGAAGATCACAAATTTTTGAGAGTATGGTCCATGTTGCTCCCTCTGGTGTCAGCGACCTGCATTAGGAATGGAGGCTGTTATCTTCGTGGCCACTGCTCAGCTGCAGAGTGGAGGATAGCAAATGGGGGAGGTTCAGAGTGTCCTTTTACCAAGATCCTATGGCTTCTTTTTACTTAAGTGTTCCTCTGTTGTTGTAAGCTTTTTACTAGGGTCCAGCGTTATGAAGAAGTTGATTCTGACAGTTTTTGCCAGTTTGTTACTGTTGTAGTAGAGATGGACTTTTGGAGTTATGATGTCTTACCCAATGGCATCTTTAAAGTGGTGTGTAGTCCCCTTGCTCTATTCCAAAACCAGAATGTGGTTTTAACATTATACAGTGTCCTGCTTTATCTCATTTAATGGTTTTTAGCTTAAAGTCTATATTGGTATCAGGATTGCAACCTGTATTTTCTTTCTTTTTTAAAAATTTTTTTATATTTATTTATTTTTGAGAAAGAGAGAGAGAAGGAGGGGCAGAGAAAGGGAGACGGGATCTGAGACAGGCTGTGCACTGACAGCAGAAAGTCTGATGTGAGACTCGAGCTCACAAACGGCGAGATCATGACCTGAGCCAAAGCTAGACACTCACCAGACTGAACCATCCAGGCACCCCGCAACCTGTATTTTCTTAATGGAAATTGGTTCCACCCTTGTTGTAATCTTAGCCCTACAATCATATGAAATGCCCATCCTTAGTCCTTTTGCCAAAACTTTCCAGTCTTCATTTGGGTGAATGAAGCTCATTCTCTAGTCTAATAGGGAGTTGGCAACGTTTTTCTGTAGAAAACCAGAGAATAAATGTTTTAGATTTTCTAGCCAGGTAGCTTTTCCTGCTGCTAATTGCACAGCCACCATTGCAGCATGAAAGCAGTCATAGATAATACACAAACAAGTGAGCATGGCTGTGTTTTAATAAAATTCTGTTTATGAAAACAGAGGTTCGACTGGATTTGGCCCATGGACTATAGTTTACTGACCCCTGTTTTTCTGTATCTTACAAGGAGGGTATATATGAACAGTATTTTCTGCGTTCTAACACATTCACAGTTGTTTCCTATGGGCTCGATACATGGACAGCTTGGATCAGTATATTTTTTGTTTTCACTTTCTTTCCTTTCTTAAATATGTTGCTCTGCTCTTGCCTTGCTCTATATGTTGTCTCAGAGAAATCGGATGGCAGTCTAGTTCTGGTTCCTGGAAATGCCAAAGATGTAGGTCCTATGTGATTTTATTTTCTTTAGTAAGGCTTTATTTTATTTTTTAATGTTTATTTATCTTAGAAGAGAGTGAGAGTGATAGAGCATGAACAGGGGAGGGACAGAGAGGGAGACACGGAATCTGATGCAGGCTCCAGGCTCTAAGCTGTCACCGCAGAGCCTGACATGGGACTCAAACTCAAGAACCACAAGATCATGACCTGAGCTGAAGTCAGGCGCTTAACTGACTGAACCACTCAGGCGTCCCTTATTTTATTTTTAAATGGTTATGTATTTAATTTGAGAGAGAGTGAGTGAATGGGGGGGGAGCAGAGAGAGAGAGAGAGAGAGAGAGAGAGAGAGAATTGCAAGCAGAACCTGATGCAGGGCTCTCTCTCACCAATGTGAGATAATGACCTGAGCTGAAATCAAGAGTTGGATGCTTAACTGACTAAGCCAGCCAGGTGTTCCTCTTTATTAAGGTATTATAGGAAGATGAGGGGGAGATTTGGAATGAAGAGATTGCCAGTGTTCTCCAAACCTGGAAGTGTGCACTATAACATTTTTAAAATTATTATTTTTCTTCCATCTGCATTTTATTGTTGAAAGAGGATAATGAGAAGATTAGAGTATATTACTTTCCATGGGATATTTTTCATCATTACAACTGTTAGTTTTTGTAACTTACGATGATACAGATGTGAAAAGGTGTTTTTTTGGTGTAAGGTAACATGAAGAGTTGTCAATTATCCCACAGATTTTTCCTGAACACTTATTTTATATTGGTTCCTCCTTGGGGTGTAGAGGTGACATGGTCTTTGCTCTTGTTAGTTATAAGTATTATTTATATGTTCTACATCTAACTCCTTTATGTGATAACTGATTTGCAAAACTTTTCTCCCATGCTTTGTGTTCTCTTTTCCCTTTCTTAATTGTATCCTTTGAGGTATAATATTATTGAAGTCCAGTCTATTTTTTTCTTTTAGTGATTGTACATGTAGTATTAGATCTAAAGCCTTACCTTACTCATGGTCACAAAGATTTTCTTTTATATTTTCTTCTAAGATTTTTAAAGCTTTAGTTCTTATGTTAAGGTCTGTGATCAATTTTGAACAATTTTTGTGTATGATGTGAAGCAGACTAGCTTCATTCTTTTAAACATAACTATTTAGTTGTCTGGGTGTCACTTGTTGAAAAGACTGTATTTTCCCCAATGAACTGTCTTGGCATCCTTGTTGAAAATCAATTAATTGTAGGCATCTGGATTTATCAATCAGAAATTGCTTTATTTCTGAACTCTTAATTTTCTTCCACTGAGCTATGTATTTATCCTTATGCCAGTACCACATAGTTGTGATTACTGTTAGCTTTGTAATAAGTTTTGAAATCAGAAGGTGGGAGTCCTCCAACTTTGTTCTTCTTTTTCAAGATTTACTCTGGGTTGCGTGAATTTCTATATAAATTGTAGAATTGGTTTGTCAGTTTCTGCAGTAAAGCTAGCTGGGATTTGATAGGTGTGGATTGAATCTGTAAATCAGTTTGGGAGTATTGCCATTTTAACAATATTAAGCCTCTGGTTCATGAACATGGGCTGTTTGTCCATTTCTTCAATTTCTTTTAACAATGTTTTGTAGTTCTCAGGGTATACGTTTTGCACGTCCTTTGTTAAATTTATTCCTAAGTATTCTTTTGTTGCTATGGTAAATGGAATTTAAAAAAAAATATTTATTTTCAGAATGCTTATTGCTAGTGTGTAGAAAGTGTTTATCCTGAAATCCTACTGAACTCTTTTTTAGTTCTGATAGCTTTATGGTGAAGCGTTTAGGGTTCTCCAGATACAAGATCATATTATCTGCGAATAGGTATATTTCTTTCTTCTCAATTTAGGTGTCTTCTATTTATTTTTCTTATCTAATTACCCTGGCTAGAACCTCCTGTACAATGTTGAATAGAAGTGGCAAGAGGAGACCTTTGTCATCTTAGAGGGAAAGCGTCAGTCTTTCACCATTAAATATGTTATCTGAGGAGTTTTTGTATGTGATTTTTATAACATTGAAGAAGTTGCCTTCTATTTCTAATTTGTAGAGTGTTTTTATCATGAACAAATCTGGAATTTTGTCAGAAATTCTTTCTGCATTTATTATGTAAGAAGATGATCATGTAATTTTTGTTTTTTATTTTATGGATATCATGTATTCTAGTTGATTTTTGGATGTTAAAGCAACTTTGCACTCCTGGAATAAATCCCTTTGATCCTGGTGTGTAATCCTTTTTATGTATTTGTGGATTTGGTTTACTATTTTTTATTGAGTATTTTTATAACTATATTCAAAAGAGATAATAGTCTTTTTTTTCCTTGCAATGTTCTTGTCTGGTTTGGGAATTAGGGTAAATAGAGTTGGGAAGTTTTCTATAGCATATTTTGGAAGAGTTTGTGAAGAAGTGGTATTAATTCTTTAAATGTTTGGTAGAATTCTGTGGTGAAGCAATCTGGGCCTGGACGTTTTCTTGTGGAAAAATTTTAAATTACTAATTCAGTCTTCTTTACTTAGTTTAGGTCTTTTTGGATTTTCTGTTTTCATTTTACTGTTTGGCAGTCTGTCTTTTTAAGAATTTTCCATTTTATTTATGTGATGTAATTTGATGTGCAGTTGTTCACAGTATTCTCTTATGATCCTTTTTATTTTTCTAATTTTGATAGTAATGGCCCCTCTTATTTTTGATTTTGGTAATTGGAATGCTTCCTCCATTTTTTTCTTGGTAAAAGTTTTGTTAATTTTGTGACTTTTTCAGAGAACCAACTTTTGGTTTTGCTAGCATTATTTTCTATTCTCTTTTTATTTTCCCTCTATATTATTTCCTTTCTTCTACTTGCTTTAGGTTTGTTTGCTCATCTTTATTCTTTTTTTTTTTAACTGTTTAAATTTTTGTTTATTTTTTAGAGAGAGACAGAGAGGGGAGGCAGAGAGAGAGGTAGACACAGAATCTGAAACAGACTCCAGGCTCCAAGCTGTCAGCCCGGAGCCTGACGTGGGGCTCAAATTCACAAACTGTGAGATCATGACCTGAGCTGAAGTTGGACACTAAACCCACTGAGCCACCCAGGCATCCCTGTTTGCTCTTCTTTAAAGGAACATTTCTAATGTATTTTAAGACAATTGCTCTTTTGATATATTAATTAAGAGATAGACAGCTTGATCTGAATTAAAATTTTTCCTTCACTTATACTCTTTGTTATTAGGGACAAAGTAGTCTTAGAAAAATTACTGTGTAAAATGAAGATAGTACATACCTCACTGGTGGCTTTGAAAATTAAATAAGTATTTGAAGTGCTTAGATGGACTTGGCAGTTAAATGGCAGTTAGTAAATGCTCAATAAAGAGTAATAGTTAGTAGTTATTATTCCAGTTGGGAATTTGCATGTTTGTATATCTTAGCAATATGTTTTCACAGATGTCAAACATACATTTTTTAACTCCAGATGATCAAAAATTTTCAGTTAGATCTGAAATGAGATTTTTAGATCATCAAAGTCTCTTTCTGTGAATGTCATAGGCTTCATACCTGTATTTTATTTTTAAAAAATTGTTTTTGAAAAAATATAAAGAAGTGATTATTTTAAAATATATTTTGGTAAATAAATGAATAAACCATATAGCTCTTGGCTAGATAACTACTCTACTTATTTCACAAATGTTGACTGGCTAAATGGACCATTTATATATTTTGTGGATCATCAGTTTTTGCCATATGTTTGCATTCAGATCCTGGCAATTAACCGTGGGGAAAATTTGAAGATACTGACTGTTAAGGTCAACATTTCTGATGGAGTGAAGAATGAATTCTGTAGGTGGTGCATCCAAAACAGGTCTGTTTATGGATTTTTATGGAATTTATTTCTTTTCTTTCTAAAATAAATATAAATGTTGTATATGTTTATATAGGAAACAGGATATATTAATTATTCAAATAAATTTTTCATAGTACTTATCTCTACTTTAATATGTTTTTGTACTGTTGGAATCTTATACTGTTTTCTCTTATGAAAAACTAAATTAACAAAAACATGCTGTACATGACAGATCTGAAATATTTGGATCATTATGGATAATTGAAGCAAAAGTATAATTTGTCAGACATTGTAATATAAATCTCTAACATAGATATGCAGTTTACCTAAAATATTTTGCACATTAAAGATGATTGCAATGAACATTAAATTTATTGGATATTTCAGAGAAATGTCTAAGCTTATGTAACTTATTATCTTTTTTCATTTGTTATTGGAACCTTTTAAAATAGCACCATATGTTTGTATAGAACTTATAACTTCTAGTTTTAACTTTTCTGAGTATATTTGATCCCTATAACAATCTGGTTCATTGACAGAGCAGATTCGTAACTTCCATTTTGCCAGTGAGAAAACTGATGCAAAGGCCAAGAAGCTTGCCTAGCAGTTAGGATATGTGGTTCTGTGTAATCTTAAGTTAGGGAGATTGCTGGGAAAGCTATCTAAAGAGTTGGATAAATTTTTCTTTGAGAGGAACAGGTGGTATGTACTTTAGAAACTAGCTGTCTCATCCAACGTAGTACTTTCATCAATTCATTGGAAGCTGGTTTGCCGAAAACCAGTTCCATGAAGGATTGATCAACTTGCTTAATGACCACATAATGCTAACCAGGGACCCATCAAGTGATACATCTTTCTCAATGTTAATCAGTAGGTAAATTGCATAAGCTAATTATGTTATAGCCATACGTGGAATTCTGTGCAGCCATCTTGAAAAAGTTGAGAGAGAGCTAAACTTGAGATACAAACATGTCTTCCTGGGTTAAAAAGACAGCTAATAATTTGTATTTATAGTACGGTCTCATTAATGGCAAAAAATAGGTCTGTGTGTAAGAACATTTTTGAAATGCTCTGGTTTGAGATTTTAATTTTCTGTTGTATACTCTCCTGTGGAGTTTGTGGGTTTTTTTTTTTTTTTAGTGAATATTTATTTCTTTTGTAAACAAATAAATTTCATTAAAAATAAAAAGAAATAAATACCTAAAAGAAATCATAGCCTTAAACAAAAGTGTGAAGAAATTGGATAATTTTAATTTAAAATATGATGAAACTCTGGGATAGTTGCATAGAAAGAACAAAATCCTGGGGTGCCTGGGTGGCTCAGTTGGTTAAGCATCCAACTCCTGGCTTTGGCTCAGGTCATGATCTCATGGTTCGTGGGATCGGGCCCCACATTAGGCTCTGCACTGCTGGTGTGGAGCCTGCTTGGGATTCTCTCTCTCCCTCTTTCTCTGCCCCTCTCCCACTCATGCTGTCTTCTCTCTTTCTCTCTCTCTCAAGCATAAATAAGTAAACATTAAAAGTAAAAAAGAAAAAAATCTTAAGAAGCAGATATATCTGAGTTTGAATTCCACTTATATTAATTCTTAGTCTTGTCACTATGAGCATGTTATTTAATTTCTTTCTCAGTTTCATTATTGTCAAAATGATAAATAATACCTTTTCCACAGATTTGAGAGAAGTAGATGATATTGCATGTAATTGTGTAGCCTTTAGTGGTATTGTTATTACAAAGTAGTGGGATTATTGTGCACATTTCCTTTTTAGAAACATCTTTTATAAATAGATCATGTAAATTGGGGACCACACCTATCATATTTTCCTATGAATGTTCATAATACCCAGAATCTGTCCTTAGGAGTTAAGGAGTATTAGGTCTGGGTATTAGTATTAGCTGTTATCTTCACACTAAGTAAGTGTTTAGGAGTGGTTTCCCTACAGTGATTTAACTGGTTTTTCTTGGCTCATCTATATTTTATTCAATTCTTCTTCAATTGAGTAATTGGTAATATTATTTAACCGATACTATAATACTTTACTATGGTATAGTGATATGTTTCAATTACATTCTAGAAGCTTCTTTTTATTTAGATAACTGAAGAAACACTTCTATGGGAATTAAAGACCTGAAACAATAGCCAGCTAAAATACTTCACTGAGAACCAAAGAAACATTCTTAGGGAATTGTTTTCTTTCTTTCTTTCTTTTTTTTAAACACATTGGAATGACTGGAGATGCTTACTCAAATCCTTTTCTTCATTCTCTGTTTTGTTTTACTCTCCTTGTCCCTACTTCTCTCACCTTCCACCTCTCTCATATATTCATCCATTCAGGTTATGTGCTAGCTGGAGCCTTATGCTGTAGATAAAGACACTGTTTGTCCATGGTGACTGTGTAGTTTAATGGAGAAGACCCTGATAAATGGCTAAGAGTACACTGAGGGTATAAAGGAGAACTGCAGAGTTCATGAGAGTCTGTAACAGGGAACCCTAATGGAGTCTGGGTTGCGTGCATCCATAGGTCAGAGACAGAAGGAGAGGAACAGGAAGCAACAAGAAATGAGGATTGACTTGTAGGCGTGGGCCAGATCATACCTCACTTTCTAGACATGGATGGATCTTTTCTTTATCTGAAGGGTAATGGAAAGCCAATAAAGGGTTTAAACAGAGGATTATCATAATAATCAGTTTGAATTTTAAGATCACTCTGGCTGTAATATAGGGAATTATTTGGAAGGAAACCAGAGTAGATATGGGGACAAGAGATAAGATTTAAGGAAGACAGTTGAGGCTTCCAGAAGGCTCAGGTAGGCATTGTTAAGGATTTCTGGTTTTTCCCTACTAGCAATCGGCCTACGTTGGTTTGGCCTTAAAGGGAAAGACCCCCAGCAGATATCAGGTACATATATGTAAACAATCTCTCCTTTAGAGCCTTTGTGCCTCTAAGGACTATCTTCCTGTCATACTGTCTGATGACCCAGGACTGTGTTCTCTTCTAACTTGCCAAGCTCCATAACATGATGTGTGAGACCCTTAGTGATCTGGGCTCTGTTATATTTTCTAGTCCCCTCTGCCCCTACTTGGTCCTGCCAGGTATGCCCTAGCAGCACTGCTCTGCGTGTAGTTACTTAGACTCCTCGTGTCCTCTCATGCCTCTGTGCTTTGACATATGCTGTGGTTTCTTCCCACTGTGCTTTTATTTCTGGGTCTTGTTTGGTACAGCACAACTAAGTTTTTAAAACCCATTTCAGATGCTTCTTCTGGGACATCTTTCTCCAAGTTGGTAATAACAGTAATAATATATACTATTATATATTACTAATTTTAATATTAATAATGTATGTCTAATTCATATCCTTTTCTCTACCCCCTCATGCCCTCAGATAAAGGTGACAGTAGGGAGTAACAGGGATTTGTGTGAAAAGATGTATATTCTAAAAGCATTTTCATTTGAAATGTTTGTTAAAAAACAAATAAAACTATATGCTACTCAGATAATAACTTTCTATGGAAGGAACTCAGTTATTATGACACTTTTGGTATACCACATAATTGATACTTAAGTGTTTATTCACTGAAATTTAGTTAATTTTCTACCTGAGATAAGGGAGATGACAATGTCCCTAAGGTATATTAACGGTTTATTTTTATTATTATTTATAAAGTAAGTATTTTATTAGTGGTTTCTACTTAAGAGTCATTAAAGGGCAAGGGCAGAGATGCTCTAGGTGGATAGAAACACAGAAGGGGTAGGGATGAATTTGTCCTCTTTAGTTTATGTTTTTTCTTACTGTTCTTTATCCAGTGTCCATTTATATTTGATCCTCTGACATTTATATCCGTCAGCATGTGTGCAGATACACTGTGCGGCAGAGCACTAGAGCCTGAGGACTAGAGGGAGTTCTGCCCGGGAATGGCAGGAGGCAGGGTTAAAACAGTTTGTCCTTTGCTCAGTCTACTCTAACTCTCATGAAGAAGGAAAGAAATGGGCTAAGAAGGATACATGTTTGTCTTAGCTTTGCTGCCATAACAAAATACCATAGACTGAGTGGCTTAAACAACAGAAGTTTATTTTCTCCCAGGTCTGGACACTGTCAAGTCCAACATCAAGGGGCAGGCTGGTTTGGTTTCTGGTGAGAACCCTCTTCTTGGCTTGCAGACCGCCGCTTCTCACTGTGTCCCCACCCGTGTGGTTGAGAGAGGGGTAGAGACAGGGCAGGCTCTCCGGTATCTTTTCTTCTAAGGCACTAATGCCATCGTGAGGGCCCTTCCCCTCATGACCGTATTTAAACCTAATTATCTCCCACAGGGCCCGTCTCCAGATAACATCTCATTGAGGGCTAGGGCTTCAGTATATTAGTTTTAGGGAACATAATTCAGTTCACAGCAGTGCATTCGTCATTCTCTAGTGACTTCCTTATATCTTAAGATTTTCACCAGTATTAATAATGCTTGGGAGACTCTTCCCAGAATAAGAAAGTTTTTTCCTCCGTTAAGTTTTGCGTATGGCCGTGGTTGCCAGGGCTTTAAAAATAAGAACTCCAGATGTCATAGTAATAATTTCCAGACATCACAGTCTTTCCTCATAGATTATGTTACTTTGGCTTCAATAAAGTTTTTCCTCTTTTTCTGTTCCACTTCCTCTCCCCTCTTCCAGGAGCCCTTTCATGGTCTTGTTATTGTTACATTGGTTTTAGCGTAGGCTTTTCTTTTTTGCAGGTGGAGACCACGTGGCTTTGCAAGGCCTGAGTTAATGAAGATCTTACACAATTCACTGGATGATTCTTTTAAACGCCTTATTTATCCTCTCCTCTGTAGAGAGTTCAGGTATGCATCTTATCTTGTTTAATTTTATATACCGTTTATTATTCTGTATGGTAATAGACCCATTAAAGCATGAAGTACATATTTGTTGATCCACTAACCAATCCAGAGAACTGAGTCAGAAGCACAAAGTAATTACATTTAAGTCTCAATTTCAATCTGTAGAGGCAGTCATATGCGTAGATCACAAAACGTAACTCTTAATTACAACATCCTCTTCAAATCTTGACCACTTAACACGTACGCCTTCCAATCTTACAATACTAGTTTTGCACTTGGGCAGCCAAGACAAGCAAATGGTTTTATTGATGAGAAATTTGACTTGGGAATAGTCAACTAAGAAGTTAATGGAGAATTTAGTTAGAAGCAGTTTTTGAAGGTGAGAGAATCAATGAAGCATAAGGAAATCTGTGGAGGACATGATGAATTTCTTACTATGAAAAGAGAAGGCTAATGTATACATTTTTAACTCCAAGTGGAAGTTATTTGGGTGAATAATTATCAGCAGTGATGAGTGAATGTTAGAGGAGATGATTAAAGTGACCATCTAAGTGGACTAGCCGAGGACTGAGTTACAGAGACCTGTGGAAGAGCTAAGGTGCAGGTTATGAGTTTTTGTCCGGGAGGAGACGGAAAGAAGTTGTGGGAGGCAGACCCCTCTTTTCTGCTTCTCTCTCACCTTTGTCTTTGTAGTCAGTCTTCAAACCAGCCATTCTCGTATATTCCTCGCTATGTGCTTTAGACTTTCAGCAAGGGTTACCTGAGAGTAGATTTCTAGCCATCTCATCATGCTCACTAGAATTGATAGCCTTTATATCTGTTTTTCTTTTACTGGCCTTGACCATTGACTTTGGAGGTGTGAAGAGCAGGGATTAAGGAGGTACTATTGAAAAAGACACCCAGCTTTTTGACCACTTTTTTTTTTTTTTTAAATCAAAGTCATCATTTTCTTGATTCATCCTTCATGGCGCAGTTGTCCCTTAACAATATTGTTTCTGTTCAAATCCTCTTTCATTTCAAGTCCATGTGAGGTAACATCACTTGCTTTTGAGTGCTGGGGCATAAAATTAAAAATAAGGGGGTTTGTTTATAAGGAAGAAAAAAGAGAAAATTACTTTATTCAAAATTTTATTTCCTTTTTTATATTTTTTCTTTACCTTGTTTTCTTTTTTCCATGTTGCATGAAATGTCCAGTAGTGTATTTGACATTTTTGTGTACATGTGATTTGAGTAGCTTCACTGCCTATGGAATGATTTCTCTGAGATTTAGTGTAAGCAGTTTGGGTGTGGGATTGTTTAATGTACGACCCTTCTCTGACTTCCATTAGCAGTGGGCAAGCAAGACCACTTTCTTCTCTTTTTCTAAAATGGCCGTGGTTAAAAAAATTTTAGTCTGTAAGTTGGTTTGCAGATCTTGTCTGCAGATGTGTCTCTTGATAGAAACACTTGTAATTACCTGAAGAGCAGTTGAGGAAGAAAATTTTTAATTTTTCTTTAAAGAAAATTAATTCTCTAATTAAAGAGAAATTTGTCTTAATGTAGAAAAATTGAAAGAATCTGTAAAACAAAGAAAAAAGCCCACAAAATTGTACCACCGAGAGATAATCATACTGAACATATGTATTCAGTTGACTATATATATAATGCAGTCTACCTCGGATTTCTTATTTCTGCAGCTGTCAAGATGATTCATCCATGTGTCATTTTTCACACTTAACCTTTTGCATCGTCAGTTACCAAGTGCTGTCTATTTTCCCATCTTTTATCATACCTTGAATTTTGCCTCTTCTTATTCTCTATGCTTACGATTTTAGTTCAGGATATCATATTTGTTGTCCCAATTACTATTCTAGAGTCATAGATGATCTCCGTCTTTGTTTTGCAATAACACGTTTCACACTGCCATCCTAAAAGTCCTATGTGATTTTTTGATGCTCTTCCACTTAAAATTCTTCAGTGGCTCTTCTTTGTCTCTAGGATTAAATCCAAGCTCTTTAGAAGAACATCCATAACCTTTTGTGATCAGATTTTGTTTCTACTTATATCTTGGTATTTCTTTTTACCTTAGCATATGAAATTACTTGGTTTTCCATTGCCTGGAACATTTTCTCTATGTCTTCCATCCACTCTCCCTACCTTTGTTTGCTTATTACTCTAGTATTCTTAATTCACCTGAGAAAGTTTTCCAGTGGCTGGGTGGCTTAGTTGGTTCAGTGTCCAACTCTTGACTCGGGTCCTGATCTCACAGTGGTGAGATTGAGCCCCACATTGGACTCCTTGCTGGGCCTGGAGCCTGCTTAAGATTCTCTCTCTCTCAAGGGGTGCCTGGGTGGCTCAGTCCATTAAGCATCTGACTTTGGCTCATCTGACATGATCTCATCATTTGTGAGTTCGAGCCCCATGTGGCTCTGTGCTGACAACTCAGAGCCTGGAACCCTGCTTTGGATTCTGTGTCTTCCTCTTTCTCTGCTCCTGCTCTATTCATGCTCTTTCTCTTTCTCCAAAAAAATAAATAAATAAAAGTTAAAAAAAATTTCTAAAAGATTCTCTCTCTCCCCTTCTGCCTCACCCCTACTCACATGCACACATGCATATGCTCTCTCTCTCTCTCTCTCAAAAAAAATGCAAGATAGAAAGCAGACATTAGTTAGCTTTGTGTGTCTTCAAAATTTTTTTAACTTTTCAGTGTTAATTCATTTTCGAGAGAGACAGACAGGCACAGTGTGTGAGCAGGGAAGGGATAGAGGGAGAGTGGGAGACACAGAATCCAGGGTGGGCTTCAGGCTCTTAGCTGGCAGCACAGAGCATGACGCGGGGCTTGAACCCACAAAATGGGAGATCGTGACCTGAGCCAAAGTTGGACATTTAAGTGACTGAGCCATCCAGGTGCCCCAGCTCTGTGTGTCTTCAGATATGTAGATAATTGTACCTCAGCACTGATATAAAATGTATTTTGAGTGGCTTTTGTACTCTGTTTCTTATGGCTTTGGCATGAATTTCTTCGCCTAGGCCAATGGGAAAGACATACTTGTTGTCTTATTACAAAATTTGTTAAAAATTTTAGGACATGATAATGGTAAGACCTTTTATTTATTTATTTATTTAAAAAAATTTTTTTTAATGTTTTATTTATTTTTGATACAGAGAGAGACAGAGCATGAGAGGGGGAGGGGCAGAGAGAGAAGGAGACACAGAACCGGAAGCAGGCTCCAGGCTCTGAGCTAGCTGTCAGCACAGAGCCTGATGCGGGGCTCGAACCCACCAACGTGAGATCTGACCTGAGCCGAAGCCGGAGGCCTAACTGACTGAGCCACCCAGGCGCCCCAAGACCTTTTGTTAAGAAGATGAATGGTCTTGAAAACTTAGTTTCCTAATGCCTTTAAGTCCATTATGAACATATATTTTTATTGTAGAGAAAGTTTTAAAATTAGACTTTTACTAACTTCTCTGGAGTCAGCTGGGAAATTATGTCTGTGAGGCATGGTTCTGGGCTGGTGACTGGTATCCTTGGTCATGTCACATCTCTGTGAGAATAACAAGGTGGGGGCTCAGTGTGGGGCATGGAATTGAATGAGTAGATATTGAGATTTGTACAGGTAGGAGTGTAAAAGTAAGTGTTTATAGAAGAGACTACTTAGGATTTGATAGTTTAACACTAATTTTATGTTTGTGGGGCACCGGGGTGGCTCAGTTAATTGTCTGACCTTGGTTCAGGTCATGGTCTCATGGTCTGTGAGTTCAAGCCCGGTGTTGGGCTCTGGCTGACAGCTCAGAGCCTGGAGCCTGGTTCAAGTCCTGTTTCTCCTTTTCTCTACTCCTCCTTTGCTCATGCTCTATCTCTCACTCAAAAATAAATAAACGTTAAAAAATTAAAAAAACTAATTTTGTGTTTGTATTTTTAATCACCTGGTAAGCTCTAACTTGAGATCCTCTGTGATGTCCAAGTCTTTATATGCTGTTTCTCTCATATGCACAGATATTTATAAATACAGATTTTTGCATAGAGTGGATAGAGAAGGAATGTAGGTATGACAGACTCCTCAGATTTGCTCACAATTGTGAGTCGTTCCATGTATTACTGCAGTTAGCAAACATGGACTCATAGTATAATTTTATATGTTTTTTCCTTTTTTATTTATTTTTTAAGTTTTGAAAGAGAGCATGAGCAGAGGAGGGACAGAGGGAGAAGGAGAGAGAGAATCTTAAGCAGGCTGCATGCTCAGCGCAGAGCCTGACATAGACTTGATCCCGTGATCCCTACATCATGACCTGAGCCTAAGTCAAGAGTCTGTCACTTACCTGACTGGGCTACCCAGGTGCCCCTCCTTTATTTTGTTACAATAAGTAT
The DNA here is from genome assembly GCF_006229205.1 of Suricata suricatta. NCBI lineage: Eukaryota > Metazoa > Chordata > Mammalia > Carnivora > Herpestidae > Suricata > Suricata suricatta. Next base: position 92,383,575 of record NC_043703.1, on the reverse strand, counting down.
TCCTGTGAAGAATAAGTGTTTGGAATGAATTCTGTTCTTTTTCAGGAAGAGACTTTTGGTGAATGAAAAACCAAACCCTTTCTTTTTCCTTTTATTTCTCTGTTTTTAAAGGGCCAAACTAACATCAGATGCAGAGAAGGAATCAGTAATGATGTTTGGGCGGAACCTTCGTCAGCTCCTTTTAACAAGTCCTGTTCCTGGGCGCACCCTGATGGGAGTGGATCCCGGTTACAAACATGGTTGCAAATTGGCTATAATTTCTCCGACCAGTAAGCATATTTTTAGCTTTTCAAATAAAAGTTGGTTGGTTGGTCATAAGTTTTACATCATGTATGTTGTGAGGAGTTGGAAATAATGTTAATTTTTGAGGCTTAGAAAATGGTTTTCTCACATATGTGGAAACTTTATATATACCGTCTTTGGGGATCAGAAGTCTCAACATATTACTATCATTTATGCCCCTTCCTATGTCACAGTGGAGATATTGAGGATTAATTAGGCTCAAGCTTTAATAACTGTCCCTCAACAGCTTCAGTTTATTGTAGTGTATTTATATATGATGCATTTTAACTCTGCAGATATTGTTTTGCCCAGCATTTTTTTTCTTCCTCTCTTTTTCTATTGCTTTCATTTCTTGCTGCATTTCTGTGTTTCTATTCGAGATCATTTTCTTTCTGCCTGACACTCTAGCTTGTTAAATTTAGTGTGGGGTCAGCTGGTGACCATTTGGTGTCAATTTTTGTCTAAAATGTTTCTGATTTGCCCTTATTTTTAAAGATATTTTTGCTGGGTATAGAAATCAGGATTGGTGTTATGTTCAGTACTTTAAAGGCATCATTTTATTTTATGTTAGTGTCTGTCCCCCCCCTCCCCCCGGCTACTATACGTTTTGTTGAGAATGAAAAATCAACCAAAAATCTTACTATTGCTCCTTTGAAGGTAATGAGGATGATGTCTTTTTTCCTCTGCTGCTAAGATTTTCTTTGTGGTTTTCAGAGATTTTCTTATGATATGTGCTTAGCTCTGAGTGTGATGAGGTGTGTGTGTGTGTGTTGTTTTTTGTTTGGGGGGAGATTTTTTGCATGAATTCTGCTTGGGTTTTGTAAAGCTTCTTCATTTCTTTCTGGGATTCTGATTACCTGCATATTAGATCTTCCAACTTCCTCTTCTGCTTTTCATTCTTTTGTTTAATTTTCTATTGTTTGTCTTTATGTTAATTAAGCTTCTATTCTGCTATGTCTGATCTGCAATTAAAACTCTCTATTGAGTTCTTTATTTAAATTTATCTTTTATATTTTTCTTATACCTTGTGGTTCTCTTATATTATTATATACTATTGCTATATGCTATTATACACTAATATACATAAAATATATTTTAAAATATATTTATGTATAACAAATATAAATATATTCACATATATAAAATATATATTATATATAAGTATATATTTTTTCTGAAATAACTTTTTCTTTTATGCCAATTCACTTTTGAGTTCTCTCATTTTATTTCTGGGGTTTTCTAATTCTGATACATGTTTTTCTCATTTTTATGATTTTTTTATGGATCATTCTTACATATTAGGTTACCATTTTTCTCTATTTTGTGGACACATCTTTCTGTATCCTTTTTTAAAATTTCCTGTTTTTAAAAAATACTCATTCTGTAGGGCATTTGATTGTGATCCTTTTCTGTTTGCTTAGTTTTATAAAATTCATTTTCTCCAACTTTTAGGATAGAAGACCAGGAAAGGTTTTCTAGCAGTGTATCTCTAGAAGTATCACTTATTTTTTCCTGAAGTTATTGTGGGAGAAAAGCTCCTCTGTATCTATGTAAGAGATGGTCTTCTGCTTTCTAGCATCTGTTTTCCCTATGCCTTCCTCCCTTTTCCTGGCACTTTTATTCCCTTTTCGTTTGCCCATTTTATCCTTGTCTTGCTCAGTGTAGATTTGATTCTCAACAGTTTCTCCTGAGTTGGGGTTCTTACCTTGAAAAGAATATTCTACTCGCTTGTTTCAAGAGCTCATAGAAAGCAGGGTTTTCTAATCCTTCCTTAACTCAACGGGCAACTTTTATACTGACCTATAAATTAGAGTATGCAAAGATCTTTCCCCAGGAAGTACTTTTTGATATTTTTGGTCCTTGACATACTTTATTGCTTCTCTCTTCTTGCTCCCACAGAAATGCCCGTACATTTTGGCCCTTATAGTTATGTTATTCCCAATTGATCATCTTTTGGTTTTTTGGAGATGCTTTGTTATAGATATAGTCAGTGTGTTTTTGATTTTGCATCAGTGTTTTTTCCTGCAATTGTTGAGATATCATGTGTATTTATTTGTATTTGGATATGATATTATTTATATTGCTTGTAAGATGACTTTTTAAAAATGTCATATAGACTCCCACATTTATTTGTATGCATGTCTATCTTCAATCTGTTTTGGTAAGACATTTCCAAGAATTTATCCATTTTATCATTCAATCTGAGTTAACATGAAGTTGATTATAACAGTCTCCATCTTTTTAATGTGTGCTGAAGCTCTAGTAATATCCTCTTCTCATTTTTTTTAATGTTTATTTATATTTGAGAGAGAGAGAAAGACAGAGTGCAAACAGGAGAGGGGCAGAGAGAGGAGACACAGAATGTGAAGCAGGCTCTAGGCTCTGGGCTGTCAGCACAGAGCCTGACATGAGGCTCGAACTCACAAGCTGTGAGATCATGACCTGAGCCGAAGTCGGACACTTAACCAACTGAGCCACCCAGGCGCCCGTCCTCTTCTCATTTCTAATATGATTTATTTGTATCTTCTTTTTTAAAAAGTTAATTTTGTCTTCTATCCTTTCTCTTGATTGGTATTGCTAAAAGTATGTGTTTATCTTAAGTGATTTTTAACTTTAAACTTCAGTCCCCTCTATTATATATATATTTTTCTACTTCATTAATTTCTGCTTTTAACTTTATCGTTTCCTTCCTTCTGCTTTCTTTGAGATTATTTTGTTGTTTTTTTCATACCATTTTAAGTTGGACACTTAGCTCATTATTTCTGTTCTTGAGGTCGTTACCATCAAATTTTTGAATATAATTTTCACTGAAATATAGAGAAGCACACAAGTCATAAATATGCAGCTGAATGAATTATACAAGGTAAAGAAGTTCACATATCTGCAACCCAGAAGGAGAAATAGCATAGTATCACAACATTGTCTGGCATGTAGTAAATATTCAGTAAATGTTAGCTTGATATTAGGTGTTACTAAAAACCATTTCTCTTTTAGGCATCATGGCATTTAATCTAGTTAATAATGCTTTTGTTATTAATAATAATGATAAATAGTTAAGTAGTGTCCTTGTAACTTTGGAAGTAAGAACATTTTAGAGTGCTTAGGGAGAGAGAATTCAGTTTAGTGAATATGAATGATTCATGCTGCTTTTTAAAAGACCAACAGTTCCCTTTTCTGGTTCAGATTGCTTAATCAGATTATCTGTGCATTATGTTTTGTAATTTCTCACAAACTGGCTTATTTTCATTTTCTCTAAGGTCAGATACTTCATACTGATGTGGTTTACTTGCATTGTGGACAAGGCTTCCGAGAGGCAGAGAAAATAAAGAGGCTTTTGCTGAATTTCAAGTATGAAAATAAGTAACCTTTTGAGTACTTCCCTGGCTCAGCCAATGAGAGATACCTTTGAAGCTCCTAATTTGGAGGGAGGGATTAAGGGAAGTGCCTTGGTGAGAGAGAAGGAACCATGTAATCAATGCTGGGCAAATTGCTGGAGAACTCTACATTTGGAGACTCCGGAGGGACACTGCTCGCTTTCTCTGCTGCCTTCGCCAACCAAAGGTGGTAATATGAGCAAAAGTGAGCATTGACTCTTTTATTTGGGCTTTTTCTTTCTCTCTCTACGCCCCTTTCCTGTCCTTCCTCTCTCCTTCCCTTCTCTCTCTCCCTTCCTTCCCTTCCCTTTCCTTCCTTCCTTCCTTTTTTCCTCTTCCATTCTTTTTCATGGACTTGAGGAATGAATACGATAATAGTTTGAAGCTTCAGAGATTATTTGACAGTATATCACATGATTCAGGCATGATGTCTTTATTATGGCCTAGAATGTTCCAGAGTTTCTTATCCACATCTAAATTTGGTTCCATCTAGATGGGAAGAAAGCTGACTGTTCTTAACTGTGTGACAGTGAAATATTTCTCCATTGCCTCCCATACCAAATATGGCGGCATTGTCCTTTATTCTACATAAGTCTGTGTCTCCCTTGTGATACATTGGAGAGAATGAGATCATCGTATGATAGTATTTGTGCATTCTGTACGTTTTCTCCTGATTGATTTAGAAGCATGCCTTGAGCTCATTCCATTTCTCATTTTCTTTATCCTTGAAGCTGCAGCACAGTGGTCATTGGAAATGGAACTGCCTGCCGGGAAACAGAAGCTTACTTTGCTGACCTGATAATGAAAAATTACTTTGCACCACTGGATGTTGTTTACTGGTAAGGATGTTAGAAATGTCTGTTTTCTTTGAGGGACAGGGGGACGACTCCGGTTCCTTCTGTGATGAATTCTCTTTTCTCTTTCTATCATATGCATCTTTTTTGCCGGTAGACCACCTCTTGCTGTTCACAGGAGCTTTGCAGGACAATGTAAAGTGTCTTTCTCTCTCTCAGAGAAATTTGAATTTCAATATCCTGAGAACTCTGACAGGAATAGCAAGATAGGACTTACCTGGTATCATGGAGACTTCTGGGCTGGACGTCGTATGAGGGCTCTGTTTAACTACTAACTAGAACATGGGACTGTAGATAACTCAGCTTTTATCTCCCAAGGTTCTGATGCCTATAAATTGTTGGTTTTCAGAACTGAGAGCCAAGGTAAGGATTACAGGTTCAAAGCACTTCTGATATCCCTTTCTTATTTGTGTCTTCATCGCAGGCTTTCATTTTGTATAGGCATCTGGTTAATGTCTGAATAGCTTTGGATTCACGGCACCCATTTCTCCAGTCCTGCCTCTAGATCTGTAGTAGTTTTGCTTTCATTCACCATTGTTTCCATACTTTCCCTTTGTACTTCAGGTAGCCATTTTTACTTTTTCCAAACTATAGTAGAATATTAAGTTTTTAAGAGTTTAATTCTACAAGAGAAGAGAATTACAGTACCTGATATCTAGGGAAGAGTGCACAAGCACCATTTCCACTGCTGTTTGAGAAATCTTGTAAGTAAGTATAAGGTAAGTCACACCTGATGAGTATGTGACGGACAGGACCAACAAACACAACCTAACCCAAGAAGAAGAAATCTAGGATCCATGGAGATCGGCCAAAAGAGGGGGCCTTGTATTTAGTGTAGCATTCCATGTGCTAAGAGTATAATCAAGATGTTAGGAAAACAAAAGGAGAGTAACCCCAGGGGATTAGGAAGTCAGGGACAAACTAAAGGTGCCACAGGGCCCCAGGAGAGGGCCAGATTGACATGTCTCCCTCCGCTGACGTGTCTCCTGCTTCTTGTTCAGGGTAGTGTAGGGAATACTGGGGATCTTCCCCAGCCTGGGAAGTGTGCACATACATCCAGTCCTTTTAAGAGCCCAATACAAGGACCTGATAGAGCTGATTCACTTTATTTCAGCAAATACACTTTTGGTTTATTTCTGCAACGTTTCTGATTTTTCTTTAACTTATTTATGTTAATTTAATAAAAATATCTGGGGTACATTTTTAGTGCTTTTAAATAGAACTTTCAAATCATTAAAAATATTAACTAGTGAAGGCTCCTTATATTTTTTGGTTTTGCTTGTGGAGTATCCGTTGACTAAACTTTCAGCAGTATCTTGCAGGTGAAAAGATGAGCTTTGGAGTCTGACAAATCTAGGTTCATCTTTTGTTGTCACCATTTGCTGGTCAGGCAAGTTAGGAAGAATTCCTCTGCCTCTCTGAGCTTCCCTTTACTTCATCTTTAAAATGGGGAATGTTTTTGCTTTCAGTTAACACTTTGAAGTTTTCTTCATAATTATCTTGTATATTAAATATTAAAACTTTCTTTTCTATTTATCTCCTTTTGTATATCTATTAAGAATTACTTTACTACATTACTTTATCTCTGTATAAAGGAATACTGTTTTTTATGTTAATTTTGTCCCTAGCCATAGCACAGAATTCTTTCATTGTTTATAATTAGTTTTTCAGTTAATTCTCTTGGATTTCTAGGTAAATGGTCATATAATCTGCAAAAGATGATGAATTCTTTTTCAAGTTTTGTACCTTTTGATTTTCTGCTCTTGTTTAATGGTACTGTGTAATATCTTTGAAAAGCTATTAAATAATAGTAATGATATTGTACCCTTTTTTTCCTTCCTTTAGTTTATGAGAATGCTTTGAGCCCCTCCCTCAAGTCTAATACTGTCTTTTGCATATTTCTAAAAGATCACTTAAAGGAAATCTTTTTTATTTATGAATGTTTAAAAATATTGATTCCTATTTTATTTTAAAAATCAAGAAAGAGAACGTTTATGCTTCTTTAGAATTCTGTAATCGTGTGTGTTTTTCTTCTTTTGGTCTATTATGCTGAATTATAGTAGTAGATTTCTTACGCTTGAACCATCTTTGCAGTTCTGATTTGAACCCTACTTAATCATGGTGTATTTTTTTTTTATGTACTGTGAACTCTCTTTGCTAATATTTTAGTATTTGGTTTTGAAGTCCTTAAATAATGCAAATACTTATCAGAATTTATAATGAGTGCTTCAGGAAAATCAGCTGTATGGTTCCATTTTTTTTTTGTCAGTTCACCTTGCTTTTAGAGAAAACAGTTTTCTCATCTAACACTTTGAAGTTACATTGCAGACTACATGTAAGTTGAAATTTCCATGCTTTTTCTGGCAGTGATTTTTACTACCTTCTGAACACATAATCTGTTATGCATTCCTGTCAGTTATTCATCCTGTAACATTTTTCCCTAACACATCCACCAGCACATTTTCTCTTATCCGTTCCTTCCAACACTTTTTCCTTGGTATATCTGCCATGGGTTAACATACTCTGACTTATCTCCTGATTCATAAACCCCATGTACCTTGACCCATCTCTCCAACTTCCCTCTCTCATTTCTCTCCCTACCCTTAAAATACCTTGCAGACTCTACTGTTTATACGTACGATGGGGGAAGTCTTTGAAAGCTTCAAATCCCAATTACTAGAGGAGAAAAAAAAACTGGTATTAAGTTGTAGAACTTAATTAGAACTATATTAAGCCTTAGTTACTCATACATGTTTAACGTTGGAAGTGTACTGTAAAGTACACATTGGATTTCTTTCTTCTTTCATTCCAGTAGTGTACCAGCCATTTCATAGAAAGGAAATATAATTTAAGGAATCCTAATTTTGTTGCTTGAGATAAGTTGTATCTTCCAGAGTTTAACTGAGATGGAGAGAAAAGCTTGAGCCTCAAAGGGTTAAACTCATTTGTTAAAAATGCCTCAGGGGGCGCCTGGGTGGCTCAGTCGGTTAAGCCCCCAATTTCGGCTCAGGTCAGATCTCATGTTCGTGGGTTCGAGCCCCACGTCAGGCTCTGTGCTGACAACTAGCTCAGAGCCTGGAGCCTGCTTCCGGTTCTGTGTCTCCTCTCTCTACCCCTCCCCCTCTCATGCTCTGTCTCTCTCTGTATCAAAAATAAATAAAACATTAAAAAAATAATAAAAAAAATAAAAGAAAAAAAAATGCCTCAGAGTGAAGGTAATGAAAATCTTTTGCCTTAAAGTTAGAAAACAAACATTATTTATTTAAAGATTTTAATATTTATTATTGCACATTGGGAAACACAGAGAAGTGATAGGTTTTTCTATTAGCTAATTTGTTATTTATATTTTAGATCCTATTTCTAGGTTGTGTGTGTGTGTGTGTGTGTGTGTGTGTGTGTGTGTGTTATAAAAAGGACTCACAGTATACATGTTTTACATTTCTCCCACTTAATATATTCACATGCCAATAAATGGACTCTACAAAATCATTTAAAATTACTGCAGATAAACTCTTACATGATCTTATATTGTAGACATTCCTCTTTCTAATCATCACTATCATCAACAAAGCTATAATAAATGTTTTTGTGCTTGGATCTCTGCACTCACCTTTATTTCTTTACAATGCATTCTAAGAAGTGGAGTACATATGTGAAGAGGTACCTGACCACTGCTCCTAAACTGAAAAATGCTTAATTACCAAACTCATCTATTACTGAGATTATTTCCATGCTATTTCTCCTTCTTCTCAGTATGTTGGCTAATTTGAGATGCCATTACTTAAAAACATTTATATCACAAGTCCATATAAAAGTCCAGATAAAATGGTAAGAAAATAAAGCATTTTTTATTGTGAAATATATCCAAAGGATATAGAGCCTCTGTTTACAGTTTAAAGAAGAGTAAAGTGAATGTCCTTATTCTCAGCTTTTAGGCTCCTTATGTGTCTTTCCTTACAGTGCCTCCACCCTATGTAATTACTCCCTTGGGTGGTATGAATTAATGCTTGTTTGATAAAATTAATTTTCAAACTGCCTATTTGTAGGGTTTTTGAAATACATTGCCATGCTGTCTTTTAGAATGACTCTGCCAATTAATATCTTACCTAGAGAGTCTCTGCTCCCATTTCCCTGGACCTTGGGTACGGTACACGCTTGTAATATCATTTTTGTTTTAATTACATAGTTGAAATCCCAGCATCCCTGCTTATTAACTACTTGTGTGAGCTTGGACAAATTACTTAACCTCTCTGTATTTCAGTTTCATCATCCATAAAAGGAGATGACAAAAGTACCCCTTGTACAGAATTATTGTGATGGTTAAATGATAATAAATACAAATATATATATAATATCATAAATAGCTTAGAACAACACTTAACCTATACTTGTATTATTAATGAAGTCAGATACATTTTTGTATGTTCACTGGTCATTTCTGAATTTTTTGGTGTATCTGTGGATGGCATGTGCCCTTTGCTCTTTTTTTTTCTTTTGGAGTTTTTCATCTTGTTCATAATGTTTTGTAAATGTTTTTATGTATTATTGATCGATTGGGCCTAATTTTTGCAAATTATACAAGTAGTTTTCTTCATTTTGTGTTTAAGAATTTAAGCCTATTTCATATAGAATTCTAAATTTTATTTTTTTTAAGATGTATCTGTCTTTTTTCTTTATGAGTTTTTAGTTTTTTTCTTATTCTTGAGTCAAGAATATTAAGAAGCTTATTGGTTTTTGTAGAAAATATGAACCTGTCCTGTGTCCAGGAATATCAAGGTTTTTTGTTTTTTGTTTTTTTAAATGCAAGACTCCCTCAAGTTTTTATTTCCCTAACTTTAAGTCTTTTGACTTTTCTCTGTAAAGACATAAGACCTCATTATCTTCTCAGTTACTTATGTGGTTGCTTTGAAGCTTTATTCTTTAGGAAAGAAACTAAAAATTAACCAGCGCTTAATCAGCTTCAGTAACAGAAACAAAGAGTTGAAGGCTGTAAATTTGCCTGAGAGCAGTTTTTAAAAAAGAATAGATGCTAATTTTTCCCTTTCTTTCTTAAGGCCTTTATAACCAGCTGTAGTATTCTGTAAACAGTAGAGTCATCTGATTTAAAAAAAAATTTTTTTTAACATTATTTTTGAGAGACATAGAGCATGAAGAGGGGAGGGCAGAGAGAGAAAGAGACACAGAATCTGAAGCAGGCTCCAGGCTATGAGCTAGCAGTCAGTGCAGAGCCTGACGTGGGGCTCAAACCCACAGACTGTGAGATCATGACCTGAGCTGAAGTTGGAGCCCAACCCACTGAGCCACCCAGGCGCCCCACCAGTTTCTTTTCCTCCTATCTTCTCCCTTCTAGTCTTTTCCTCCTTCCTTATTTTTCTCCTCCTTCCCTCCTTTTTCTTCTTTCTCGTTTGGTTTCACCTTATTTTAGTCATTTCCTGTTGTTTGACAACTAGTTATTTTCAATCTTTGATGTATCTTTAGTTTTAAACTGATTAGTACAAACGAATCAGCCATAATTTTGGTATTTATTTGCAGGCATGTGGAGTATGGGATTTGCCCATAACCCATTTAAAGTTAATTTTTATACATGGTATAAAGTTCTTTTTTTGCCTATGACTCTGAATTTTTCCAGTATCGTTTGTGAGAGATTTTCCTTTCCCAATAGAACCACTATGGCATCATTCTTGAAAATCAATGGACCTTACACAGATGAATCGATTCCTGGAGTCTGTTTTGTTTAATTGATCTATATATCTTAACACTAATAAATCACGAAATTATATAGTGTAAGTCCTTCAATTTCATTCTTTTTTAAAATTTAAAATTGTTATGACTAGTGTAGGGCCTTTGGTCTTCTACATACACTGTAGAATTAGCTTTTCAGTTTCTACAAATGGTCCTGCTGGGAATTTGATTGGGATTAAGTTGACTCTACAATTTAATTTGTGGAGAATTGACATCCATTCATGTAACTTTTTTATTAGTGTAGTTTACACATGATGTTACCTTAGTTTCAGGTGTACAACATGGTGATTCAACAGCTGTGCACACCATGTTGTGCTCACCACACGTGTAGCCACCATCTGTGTTAATTTTTAATTTCAGTTCTATTTCTTATCTAGAAGCTCTGTATTATTTTTCCTGCTTGATCATTCTTACAGTCTTTTGTTGTTCCTGAATATATATTCAAATCTGTCTTCTGTTTCCTTAATCATACTAAACATTGTGATTTTAGTTTATGATAAATCTAGTAACAAAAGTCCTTGGAAGTGTATTTCTGCTATCTGTTTTTACTGCTGGTTCTGCTGTTTTGTTTCCTTTACTGATCAGTTAATTTATATTGAAAACTCCTTATTTTTATGAAACTTTATCTGTGGGAGTTCATCGAGGCCTGCATCGGTGGAGAGACACTTCAGTGAGGATTTGCGTTTGCTTCTGTCAGGCTCCTGTAGACACTACCAGTTTGGAACCACTTACATTCTCAGCTTGAAATTTTTTTCTGGCCACCTAGCTAGTGTGAATTTAGGCTGCACACCAGAGAGATGGCTAATGGTTCCATGTTCTCACCAGAGAGATTCTTCCTGTGACAAGGGTTCAGATTATCCATTTTTTAGTACAGTATCCCGGGGGGTAGGCTATATATTTCTCTTGACCCTTATTCTGGAGTTAGGCGCCCCCCGTCTTCAGTCCTGGGTTTTAGGCAAACTGCTCTTGTTTGAGTCACTGCTACTTAGTCCTCTTGGACAGAATCTCTTTAGAGATACCCTCACTACCCCCAACACTTCCTCCTGTAGGCCTGTTTGGTTCATACATCCATTTCTCCTCTCAAGGGAGTATCAGCAGCTTATCCCTGGTACAGCTCTCGGCCTTTGTTATTCTCTCTCTCTCTCTCTCTCTCTCCCTCCCTCTCCCTCTCCCTCTCCCTCCCCCCCTGCATCCCCTCCAGTCTACCCCTGGGCTTATGTTTGCATCTGTTCTCTTTCTAATGTCACATTCCCATATTGGTGCACCTCGCACCTGGCATGGGGTGAGTGGAACACTCCTCTCCATGAGATTTTTAGATTTTCAGATTTTCAGGCAGCAACAGAAAAGCCACACCATTCCAACAGTCTTCTTTAAGAAATGTTCTCTTTCAGGCGCTCCTGGGCGTCTCAGTCTGTTAAGTGGCCAACTTCGGCTCAGGTCATGCCCTCATGGTTTGTGAGTTCAAGGCCCACATCAGTCTCTGTGCTGACAGCTCGGAGCCTGGAGCCTGCTTCACATTCTGTGTCTCCCTCTCTCTCTGCCCCTGCTCCACTTGTGTGCACGTGCTCACTTGCTTGCTCTCTTAAAAATAAGTAAACAAAAAAAAAAGCAAAGAGGTAAGATTGTAGGAGTCTTTAATAAGTTTGGAAACTCTTAGATGTAAATTCAGATTATTCTATAATATTGTAAAAGATCCTCTTAAAGAAAGGAAATAGGATTGCAGTCTTCAACATATTGGGAAGTGTAAGCTGGACTAATGTGCTCCACCATTATAATTATGAACTACGATCCTTTCCAAATCCTCTGGAAACAGTTAAATTAACGGATAGAATCTTCTCAAGTAAACTTCCTCATGTCAAAGAAAACTTTCCAAACACTACATTTACCTATTTCAATATTTTGGTAATCTCCTAGTAGGCCAATTCAGAGATTCACTCTTGGTAACAGAATTCTATAGATAAAGAGAATGTAGGATTAATTACACTAGAAAACAAACAATATAGTTTGGGTGACTGGTTTACTTAGTCTCATACCTATAAAAATATAGCAGAATATTGCTGAGGCATTCTATGAAGAATGCTTATTATTATTTCTTATTTCCCTAGAGGGTTGTAAATTACATTACACAAGAGTAGTTCTTTGCCAAGCCAAGTTTGGATCAATTTTTATTTTAAACTCACACATTTTTCTTAGTTTTTTTGATATCTGCCAGTATCCAGTGTTTGATTCACCCCATATATTCACACATGGTTTACCATTCACGATTCCATCTTGTCCAGATGGTGCATGCTGACTTGCAGGGTTCACCACCAATAAGATTGGGAACTAAATCAGTTTGTGTGTGTTGGCTGCAGACTTTCAGTGCATTGTATATTTCACAGGGACAAATACAAAGCTGCAAAAAAGTTTAAGTAACCAAGAGTGTGTAACAGAAGAATCAGCATCTGCCAAAAATAGTTTAGGAAGACCAAAGCTTCAGGCCTGAATCCTTCTGTTTACTGCCTCCCCACAAGTGTTAAGTGTATCATAAAAGATTTATTAGTGATTATCTAAGGAAAAAGAGAGTGAGACCAGAGATCCCACTGCTTGTAGATTATGGCAGCTCCTCATCAGGGGCTCTGGGAAAGAGTTCTTCCTCCCCTCTTTGATGGGCAGGTTAGAATGATTTCAGCTGAGAAGATAGAATAAGGATCACCAACGAAAACCAGAATGTATCTAAAATAGAGCATTAGTAAGAGAGTTTACATCTCTCACTTCATCTTCTGGCTCACGTGAAACATATTCTGGAGCACTTGGTGGACTTGAAGTAAAATTTTGGTGCCACTGTTGGTTAATTATTGAGAAACTGTAGAAGCTTAGAGAGAGGCAGATAGGTAATGCAAATGACTGTTGGGTGTGATCTTGGTCAGGCAAGGCTATTATGAAATCAGAAAAGGATGATTTATGTGCACTTAGAAAGGAACAATAGAATATATCCACTGTAAATCAGTGTGGGTTGCTTATAAATAAGACATTTTGGCTTTATCCCATTTAATTTTCTGTGTGGAAGACTAGAACTGGTAGACAGCTAGATCTCAGCATAGCTTTGAATAGTGTCTTGATACTTGTATGGAGGAACTAGAGAAATAGAGATTTGGTTAAGTTGCTCCCAAAAGGAACTGATTAGCTACTGAATTGATGTCTGGTGGGAGGCCTCTAGCGGCTTGCTACAGACATTGTATTAGTTAACTTTCTACTCACTGATTTAGTCAAGGTTTTCAAGTTTGAGGGTGTTGAGGTATATTATTTTAAAAAGTTTTTTTTAATGTTTGTTTATTTTTGAGAGAGAGACAGAGTGTGAGAGGGGGAGGAGCAGAGAGAGAGAGGGAGACAGAGTCCAAAGCAGGCTCCAGGCTCTGAGCTGTCAGCACAGAGCCCAATGCAGGACTCGAACTCACAAGCTGTGAGATCATGGCCTGAGCCAAAGTCAAATATTCAACTGACTGAGCCACCCAGCCACCCCTGAGGTATATTAAATTAGGATCAGAAAAGTTTTTGAAACACCTGATTTGTTGAACCTAATCTAAGAAGATGAACTGGAACAGGAATAAATGACTTCTGTTATGCTTGAGGGAATTTTCAGTAGAGATTTCAAATGGGATGATTTTAAGGTTTTCTTCAAATCTGACCATTAAGGATTCTGTCAGAATAACATGTAGCAGATATCCTGAACCACCTGGACCTATTTCTTTGCTTTGTTTTGGTTTAAAGAAATTTGCTCTCCATCAAATCAATAAGCTTACCTATGTGACTTAAGATTATCTAGCTGTCTAGCTCATTATGCTGTGAAGATGTAATTTTATATGGAGAAGTTTACTGTGGTTGCTCTTATTTACTTAGTTTTATAAATGTTTATTTTTGAGAGAGAGAGTGAGAGACAGAGCAGGGGAGGGGCACAGAGAGAGAGGTAGATAGAGAATCCAAAGCAGGCTCCAGGCTCTGAGCTGTCAACACAGAGCCCAACGTGGGGCTTGAACCCATGAACCATGAGGTCATGACCTGAACCGAAATCGGAGGCTCAACCTACTGAGCGCAACCCCCCCCCCCCGCACTCCAGCTGCTGTTGTTTACTTTTGACTAGTGTGATAATTTCTGCTTTTCCTGTGGAATGTAAAATCCGTTTCTTTGTATTTAAAAATATGGTCTTTTCCATATCTTCAGTTTATAACAGTGATAAAGGATAAAGGCCATGACTTAGTCTTGAAACTTAGGATAGCCTAAAACTGTTTTTTGGTTATTAGTTTGATTATTATGCTTAATGTTGAGTTGGGGCGATAGAATATATTTGTCTCACTTCTCTGTACACTGATGGCTTGAGAAAATGTACTGTGATATTCTAGGGTTTTTGTTGCCCATCTCCTCTCTCTCTCTCTCTCTCTCTATATATATATATATACAGACACACACATATTCTTATAATATATATCTATTATTCTTTAGAGAGAGAGAGGGAGGGAGAGCATATGGGCATATGGGCAGGGGAGAGGGGGAGAGGGAGGGAGAGAGAGAATCTTAAGCAGACTCCATACAGCATGGAGCCCTGATGCAGAGCTCTGTCCCATGACCCTGGGATCAAGACCAGCCAAAATCAAGACTCAGATACTTAACCTAGCCACTCAGGTGCCCTACCCTTCACCTATTGATTGATACTCCTCTCTCCATTTCTGTGACTGTTATAAATACTAGACTCTTGTTTATAAGGTTCTTTTCTGGAATGCTTGTGACAGTATATAGATTTTAAAGTAAAATTATTTTAGAACTCATATGAATTATGTTCATTTTGTTGAAGTGACCATTTCAGTGAGCTGTATTGGGGAGGAGGCATAAGGAATGAGCAATTATGGGTAGATGTGTGTGTGTGTGTGTGTGTGTGTGTGTGTGCGTGTGTGTGTGCGTGCGCGTGTGTGTGTTTGGTTTTAAAATACTGGTTGGATTCAGATTCAGTTTGACAGATTTTGATCAAAATAAAATATTTTTTTACCAGTTTTGTAACCCTTTTGTTTCTGTATCCCTATGTCCAATCTGAGTATCTGCAGGAGTCACACCGATTCCCCTTAACTGAGCCCTTCTTGCAGATCTTTGTTTATTGACTTAGATTAGAACTGGCCGAGAGCCCAGTGGTGGTCATTTCTCCTCTTAAGGTTTTTGGTTACAAATCTGCTTTTGTTGCCAGATCCAATAAAGATTTTGGATTATTTTTGTTAGTTTTATTATAAGTTCTTGCCAAAGATACAATGTATTATAACCAAAACAGATGTTCTGTTTAGACCAGTGTATTTGCTATAACAGAACTTAAAATGTAAATTAAAACAATAATATGGTCAGCATTAAGGTAATAAGTGATGAACTTTGGGACTTTGTGAGTATTTTTGATAACCTTTAGAAATAGGAACAACACCTTATTTTAAGCAATTGTTTTATATTTTTTCTCTGTCTCATTTTGTGCATGTATAGTCTTACACTCCTAGATTCTCTTCCAAACTGACAGTTTCCTGTGATCTTAAAAGTGGAGTGGATTTCACCATTTTCATATGTACATAGTTCTGTTACTAAAGTATATACATCAGATAAGTAGTATTTTCTGTCATAGAGGTCAGTTGTATAGAAGAGTTTTTAAGAGTCACATGTTTGCAAATGTAAATGAAATAATTATTCACAGACCTTTCCATAAATGGTATACTTGGTAAAGATAGGAACCATATTATAGAGTTGTATAGATCTTTTGGGATGCTAACGGTCTCTGTGAGTGGGGCCCAGAGCCTTCTCGATTTACTCTGAATTCTGTGTGGTAGTGAACACAGCTGTGTAGAAATACAAAATGAATGTATTTCTATTCTGTAATTTTAAGTCTTTTTTTGATCAGAGTCCCTCAATAAATTAGATGTGTAAGGAATAAGACTACATTATCAGCAGATTACTAATGGAGTTTTACCTTGAGATTTTTAACTCTTTGGCACATTCTGATTCATATTTTCCTCTTTTCTTTGGCATTAATGAACTTACTGTTTTCTCTCACTTTTGGCCAGCATTAAAAAAACAAAACAAAACATGTTCAATTGATTATTTGGGACCATTTAAGGTGTTTTGTTTTTTAGTTAGGAATGTTTAGGTTGTACAGAACCACAATGATTCTTTGTCTCATTTCAGTTGCATTAGGAGAATGCAAGATTGCTAGGATTCTTTGTTGTTGAGATACATTTCATTTGATCATGCAGGACTTGAAGATTCTGGGACCAGAAACTAGTACTTGCAAATCATTTTTGAATCTATCTTTATATGTATTTTATATGATTTTGTGTTTTGTTTTGTTTCTTGAGGGAGGAACCTTTTGAGTCCCATGTATTTTATGTGGCTAAATCTTTGTATTTTGCTCTTCTAACTTATTGAAATACCACTTTCAAGTCCCCCACATCCATAGATTTCTAAGGTTACACCCAGCTTAATTCCCATTACTTTTCTGCTTCACAGCACTTGCATTTTGAAGGGACCCTAACATTTGGGTTCACATTATGATAATTAGGCTTCAGGGGCATGGGGGATTAAAGATGTCTCAGGTCTGGTTGCAGAATAAAGTTCAGAAGCACTTGTAAAACTTGCCTGATTGGTGGTGGAGGTGCTTTTATTTATTCACTACTCATGCAGCATTAATCCGTATTTCATCAGGTACCTACAGTGCTGTAATTCTAGATGTGACCTTGGGACTTGATTTACTTCAGCTCCGTTTTCTTTATTAATGTGCCATGAAAGAGGTACATGAAAGATAGCCAACATCAAAGTACCTTTTAAAGTAAAATGGTTGATACGAATTCCCTGGTATTTAACACTGTCTGTCAAATGTTTCAGCTGGTTTGCATCCTTTTACAAGCTATTGCTTGCTGCACTAAAAGAAATTTAAAGGAGTGGTTTCAAGTCTTGTGTGTGTTGGGGGAGGGGCGCTGAGTATGGTGGTGGTACTGGGGTGGTAGTGGCTGGGCAGCGGTAGTTCGCCAGGGAAGGGAGTAAACAAGAGGAACATACTCGTTTTCAACCATGCTCCTCCCAGGATGCTTTGTTTTGTTGTTTTTTTGGGTTCAGGAGTCTTTAGTCCAAAGTGGCCCTTATAATTTGAGTTGAAGAGACACTCATCTTGGTTATAAGGAGATTGAAGAGGGTGGCCGGAGAAAATTCATCAAACGTCAGTGAAGGAAAGAATAAAAGGCAAAGTCAGTATCTTCTCCAGAGACAGTTTAACCAGTTTAACTTTACAGCCTGTTTATTCTTTACTGAGCCATCTCAGAAAAAGCTTTTAAATGTAATGCAGGGAACTGAGTCTGAAGAAAAACAAAGGAAACAAGACTCAGACAAGGTCTGCCATATGTATTGTGGAATATTCATTTTCCTATAAATGCTATTGTCTCTGTTTTAGGCTAAATATATGGGGGTAGAACTTCTTGTAGCTCATTTTTGAACCTCTGATTCCTTCTTTGTTTCAAACATCTGTTGGATGCTTCTCTCTACTTGAGAAAAAATATATAAAAGCATTTTGCTTTTTAGATGTAATCGCAAGGATTATCTGTGGATCTATTCCTATCATCTTTACTGTAGAACTATCTTAATCTAAACAATGAAAAATTGAAATCACAGAATGTTTTAGAAAATGAAATTTACTTTCAGATTTATACTTTGCTTTCAAATTACTTAATCTTCACTTACAGAAGTCTTTTAAAATCATGGGATTTAAAAACTTTTTATAATTAGTATTTGTGAGAATGGATTTGTATAGTATAAAACACTTTAAAAATAGCGCACTCCCTTGATATTCTGTAATTTTGTTTGCACTTAACCTGCTTAACTTTTTATTCCTGTATGGCAGGAAAATAAATTTCCGCCCACACCTTGTCTTGGCAATTTATCAAACCTAAAGGCTTTGGCCTTTCAAGTGTAAGAAACCACCAGTGTACCTGACACAGAGGACTTTGGTAATGACCTTTCTCACTGTCAACAGAGTGCTACGGGGCTACAGAGGTCTCCTGAAGACAGACAGCTTAGTTCATGTGGGGAATGAGTGGAGTATGCGGCTTATTTGGCATGTGAGTCTATGATTAAGGAAATGGGTGGAAGAGGCACATCTTGACCCTTAGGCTGATATGGGAATGCAGAACTTCCTGCTGCCCTTGTGTGCACCCTATACAGTTGAGCCCTGGAATTAGGAACAGTGACCTCGGGGGGCACCTGGGTGACTCAGTCTGTTGAGCGTTCGACTTCAGCTCAGGTCATGATCTCATGGTTCGTGGGGTTCAAGCCCCGCACTGGGCTCTGTGCTGACCACTAGCTCAGAGCCTGGAACCTTCTTCAGATTTCTGTGTCTCTTTGTCTCTGCCCCACCCCTGTTCATGCTCTGTCTCTCTGTCTCTCAAAAATAAATAAATTAAAAAAAAAAAAAAAGAGAGAACAGTGACCTTGAATTGAGAGAGGGGGATACTAGGAAATCGGTAGTAGAATGAAGGCTGGAAGGTGTGTATTTTTCCATTCATGCCACATTTTCCTCTGCCCCCTTCATAGTTAACAGCCTCATCACAGTCCGAGGGAATTGGGAGACAGAAGCATGATAACTGCCGAAAAAGTCCTCACGGTCTTATTTTGCAAGCTTTCGTGAGACAGAGTATTGTCTGGTTCTTTGGTTAGCATAGTGATCTGTGCCTTTTTTTTTTTTCTTTTAAGATTCTGAAGTTTAATATATCCCATCTAATTTAGGACCAGTGTAGTTAAAGCATCTGAAATAGTCCCAATATTGTATAATTAATCATTAATGAACATATTAACTATGGTAGTCTAAAGCTTGATTGAAAGGATCAAAAGAGCCAAGGATCGCAAGTATTTTTATCAGTTACTTAGTGATAAGCACTTGTGAATCAGTCACCAGCTTACAGTTGATAAATATGTTTTCAACCGATTTTTGTTTTCTTAGTTACCCTATTTACCTAAAATTCCTCTTATTCTTCAAAGCATTTTATTTTTCCTCAACAGAATGATTTTTCATGATTCTAGGGATATAAGGGGCGCGTGATAGACTACCCTCCCAGCTCCCAGCAGGTTTGAATTCAAATAGTTCCCATAGTTTAAACTGTGACATTGTCATTGTTGCCATTGTCACATTCTACTTGTTACTTTAAGTTACACTCAGTAATATATTGGAGATGTCTCTGGCTCCAACTTCAGATGTTGGCATGGCCAAAATGCTAGAACTCCCAGGAGAGAGAGAGATGTGAAGAAGCTTCTGCAGTGTCTTCAGTGTTTAAGAAGTATTTTGAAGATGTGCATTTCTATTCAGATTGTATTCTGTGATTTGTAGGAGGCAGTGATTTCCTTCTCCTCCAGGTCCTAGGCTTATTTGGAGTTAAAATTCACTGGTTATATAAGAGGAACCCAAGTACCTATTTTCTTTCTTACCTGAACTTCCTTATTGTAGGGCCTTTGCCTCTTAAGCTCTTTAGGAAATTCTGTATCTTGTTCTAAATATGAAATGCTACTTTTAGCTTTTGACTTTGGTAGGAAAAGTAACAAGTAAAATTTCTACCAGGAAATTGGTCTTTTTTTCTGTAAGTTCTTCTTAGCTGTAGAAAGACTGGAAGGATGTTAAAGACCCATGCTTGAATTTTCAGATTTGGGACTTGATGTTTTTCTGACTCAGGGCTTTGGCAGGGGAGTGTGAGTAGTGGGTAACGGAAGCTGCCCAGGGACTCTCCCAGTAACATGTTGGGTCTTTGAAGCCTCTTACGATATTTTAGGTTTGGTTTGCTTCTACTCTTCTTCATTTTCTTCCTGGCTTTTTTCCCTCCTTTTGGCTACCTTAGTGAGAAGTGACAAGTCTGTATTAAGCGGGAAAATTTTAAATGTACCTGTCTTGTTGAATTTAATAACTTGGAGGAAAATTTGTCTTCAAAATTCAGTGTAAACACATCATCCTTTATTTGTTTTTACGTAGAAGCAATATTTTTCAATTAATATTTGGTCCACCTTCTCTGGATTCCTTCTCAGTTTATATTATGTTTCTCCCACTTCTTTAAATACTCTAACTTCTGTTTCTGATCAGTCTTTTTTTGTATGCATCCTTGCGCTTCTTCTTTGCACTTATACTTAGTGCTCTAAATATTTTCTCCATCCCCCTTTTTTTTCCTCTGTATCTTCTTTTCCTTGATAATTTCTCCATTCACTTCTGGGGCTTCATCTTTTCATTGGTGGTTTTTAAATGTACATCCTTAGTTTAAAAGTCTCTCCAGGGACCTGGACTCAAATTTCAATGGCTAGCAGCCAGTCATTGGACTATCACTCTGGTGCTTCAGATTCAGCCAAATTTAATTCCATGCTTTGGCTCCCAAAACTAATTTTCTTTGCCTGTTTTTGTTCTTTTTATATGCCCCTGCTTTGCTAGTGGTTGGGCACAAAATTGACTAATTCAGCTCTATACTCCATTCAAACTACTCTCAAATCCTGTCTATGCTCGCTCAGGATTGGTTTTACGATTTCTTTCTTCAGGGTCTCCTGTTGTCATTCTCCTTCCTTTGAGAATTTGGGTTTTTTATTAGCTGGCCTCAAGCTACATTTCCAAGACAGTCTCTTGATAGTCCCTTCTCAACCCAACGCATGGTGTTCATCATTCAAGCACTTGTAATCTGAATCTGCATTGTTCTTTATGTAATGCCGCTGATACCATTCATTAAGGAGTTACATGTTCACCTCAGAGTTATAATTTATAAACCTGTATTTTGTTTAATAAAAGCTAAAATAAGTCCATTTTCAGTATTTTATTTTTCAAGGTATTTCATTTAAATCTTCCCTTGATCTGTTTCTATTATTTATAATATAATTGTGGTTCCTGTTGTCAGTGGATTCCACTTAAATGCCCTTTTCTTCATGATGGATATCCTCTGATATCAGAAATTCTTATATGCCAGGTAAATTGGAGTATTTGCTCTTTAAATATGAGTGGGTTTCTTTTTCTACTTTTATATTTAAGAAAACAGTCTGTGGCTTAGTCCGTCTGAGCCAGGTAGAAATGACAGCTTCATCCCTTACTGTAGTTAAATCACCTAATCTTTTGGTCTTTTGGTCACTAAAGTGGGATTTGGAGAAGATGAAATGGGGTGATACATGACAAAGTACTTAGAATGGTGCTTGGCACATAATTTGTAGTCAGTAAATGTTGGTCGGAGAGTCCTTGGCTGTACATTATGGCTACCCCTTTTGTCAATACCACCATCTTACCTCATGCCCCTCCCCTTTCCAACTAAGCTTTGGCCTCTGTTAGCTCAGGGAAGAGAAGGCCTTCAAGATAGCAAAATAGGGGCAAAAAGTTCATCTGGCCTGTTGTGTGGTCATTTAAGGAGTTTACAAGGTTCTCTGCGAGTAAGCACAGTTTCATTGTGCTCCGTCTCCTTCCTTGTACACTTATTTCTTCAAATACAGTCAGCATGCACTCACTATTATTCTGCATGTGGTAACTCCAGCGACTCTGTGTACTTGCTGGGTCAGAAGCAAATTTTGTTACTTCTGCTGACTTAGGCACATACATTATATGATTTCTTTTTAAATTGTGTGTTCATTTTTCCTAGAATCCTAACTCTAGAAAATCTTAATGCCTGGATTTAAGGTGTTTTTCCTTCAGAGAGGATGGAATTTACCTCTGTTAGAGCAGTGGCGGAATCTTTTAAATACTTTAATACTTTAACTCATTTCATCCTTGCAGCAACCTTATAACGTGGCTCTTTGTGTTTAAAAATATATATCTAAAATATGGGAGGCAGAAATGACAAAAGTAAAGAGTAGAAATTTATATCCCAGGCAATTACTAGTCAAAAGAAAGCATTTCCAGATGTCAAAGAGGGCCCATCAGGCAGTGAGCAGTGCAGAGGCAGCGGCAGGGGGCTCTGTGGCCCCGTTGGTACTTGTGTGCTGTTGCCGGTTCGAGTTAGGCCTGTGCCTGCAGGAGTGAATCTGCTCAAGGCCCGAATCTGGTTTCACTGAAGTACATCTGGAAGAGATACCCCTCCAGCCCAGGATGCCTTGTGAGAAAGTGGATTCACACCTCTTCACACAAACTGAAAGAGCAGTTTGCGTTTGGCATCTTTGATGACAGCCAGAAAATCTCCACATTTACCATCGGGATACAACCAACAATCTACAGACATTTAGAGAAGCAACGAGGAAAGGGCTGGCTCTGGAATTATACATAAACAACTCGCACAACTCCTCCAGAAAGACAGACAACCCAATTCAAAAATTAGTAAAGGACTTGAATAGACATTTCTCCAAAGAAGAGATACAAAAAGCCAATGAGCACATGAAAAGAAGCTAGACACAGGACAAATAAATATTGCATGATTCCACTTATACAAGGTACTTAGACTAAGTATTCTTCATGAAGACAAAAGGGGAATAAAGGGTAACAGGAGGAGGGGTGGGAGGAAAGGCGGTAGGGCAAATTATTCTTACTTAATGGCTATAAAGTTTGGGCTGGATACGACAAAGTCCGAATATAGACAACTAGTTTGTTAAACAACATTGTGAATGTATTTAATGTCTGAGTTGTACACTTATGAGTGGTTAAAATGATAAATAAAATTGTTGTTAATATGTTACCACAATAAGAACAAAATTTAAAGCAGTGATGGTGATAAACAAGCAAAATATAAGAGGGCAGAGACCATATAAAGCATGTTCCATAAGCACAATGGAATGAAATTAGAAAATTGGGAAATTCACAAATACATGGAAATTGACTATTAAATAATTAACCATAAATAATCAAACAGGAAATCAAAAAGGAAGTTAGAAAATGCATTGAATGGAAATAAAGACATAACATTCCAAACTTTATGGGATACAGTGAAAGGAGTGCTAGGAGGAAAACTTATAACTGTAAATTCCTGTATTCAAACAAGAAGTCTCAAAGCAAAAACTTAGCTTTCCACATATGACAATAAAGAAGAACAAGCTAAACTTAAAACAGCCAGAAGAAAGGAAACAATAAAGAACAGAACATAAATGGATGAAATAGAGAAGAGAAAAACAGTAGGGAAATTTAATGAAATCAGAAGTTGTTTCTTAGAAAGTATCAACAACATGGACAAGTTATTAACGAAACCAACTAAGAGACAAAGAGAAGGCTAAAATCACTAAAACGAGAAATGGAAAAAGGCTATCATTGCTGACTTTACAAAAATAAAAAGTTTTATGAAGGAATAATAACATATAAAAAGATATAACAAATCTATATTATATTTAACATATAAAAGTTATATACCCAAAATTAGATAACTTAGATGACATGAGCAAGTTCCTGAAAAGACACAAACTACTAAACATGACTCAAGAAGAGATAGATAGATTATCTGAATAGGCCTCTAAACACAGTGGGTTAGTAATCAAAAAACTAACCACAAGGAAAAACTAGATTCAGTTGTCTTTACCACTGAATTCTACCACACATTAAAACTAATTCCTCAACCCACTCTGCCAGAATGCAGAAGGAGAAACACTTCTGAACTTCTTCTGTGAGGCCAGTATTATCCTGATACCAAAACGAGACCAAGAAAACTATAGACTGGTATCAATTATGGATATAAATGTAAAAATTCTCAATAGAATACTAGCAAACCAAATCTAGCAACCTATAAAACAACTAACACATGATGACCAAGTGAGACTCACCCCAAGAATGTAAGGTTAGTTCCTGATCCAAAACTCTGTGAATGTAGTAGATCATATCAATGGGTAAAAAACAGAATTCATATGATTACTTTAGTAGACAAAAAGCATTGTCAGAATTCAACATTTTTTCATTATAATAACACCAAAATAACACAGATGAGGAGAACTTCCTCAACCAGGTAGGTACCATGTGAAGAAACTTACGGCTAACATCACAGTTAAAGGGGAAAGACTGGATACTTTCCTCTAAGATCAGTAACAAGGAATCTATTCTGGCCACTTCTATTCAACATTATATTGAAGGTTCTAGCCAGGGCAGTGAGGCAAAAAATAAAATTAAAAATTAAAAAACATCCAGATGGGAAAAGAAGAAAACTCTCTGTTCACAGATGATATTATCTATGTGTAGAAAATACTAATATATATATATACCTAAAAAAAACTTGTTCAGCTAATTAAAATGTTCAGCAAGTTTGCAAGATACAAGACCAGTTACAGTTCTATTTCTATACACCTGAATAATCCAAAAAGGAAGTAAGAAAATTCCATTTATAATACTTTCCCAAAGAATAAATAATCTAGCAATAAGTTTAACAAAAGAAATAGAAAACCTACTCTTAAAAACTATAAAAAATTGTTGAAAGAAATTTCAGATCTAAATTAATGGAAAGACCTCACAAGTTCATGGATTGGAAGACATTGTTAAAATGGCAGTGATCCCCAAACTGATACACTTATTCAGTGTGATCCCTATCAGAATCTCAGCTGATTTATTTGTAGAAAGTGACAAACAATTCTAAAATTCATATGCAGTTGCAAGGGATCCTGAATAGCCAAAACAACCTTGAAAAACGACAAAGTGGAAGACTCACACTTTCTGATTTCAAAACTTAAGCAATTGTGGTATGTGGCACAAAGATAGACATATAAATCAATGGAATAGAGCTGAGAGTTCATAGACAAACTTTCACTCCTTTGACCAACTGATTTCAGCGAGTGTGCCAACATCATTCAATGAGAGAACAGTCTTTTCAACAAATGTTGGTGACACAACTGGAAAGCCACATGCAAAAGAATGAAATTTGACTCTTATAGCATATACCAAAATTAACTTAAAATAGATCAAAGACCTGAATGTAAAACCTTAAAACTATAAAACTCTTAGGAGTAAGTTGGGAGTAAATCTTCATGACCCTGAATTTGGCAAAGGATTCCTATGCATGACCCCTAAAGCATGAGCAACAAAAGAAAAAGTTGGTAAATTAGACTTCATCAAAATAATCTCTTAGCATGCTCAAGGAAGTTGGGAGGTATTGTGGATAATTACTTAAATATTCAGTAGATTGCTTGAAGAGTCTGTATTGCATGGAAGAGCCAGAGGAGGAGATATAAGCATTACAATGACTGGAGAGGGGTTGTGGGGGTGGAGGAGTGAAAACTTCCTCTTTAGTAGGTGAGATGTCCAGTGCTAAGTCTAGGAGCATAGACTTCAGAGTCCTACAGTCTTGAGTTTGAACTTTTAACTCTGCTCCTTATTAGCTGGCTGACTTTGGGCAAGTTTCTTCATCTCTCTGAGCTTCCGTTTTCTAATTAGCAAAATTAGAATAATGTCTGCCTCTCAGGAATATGAAAACTAATGAGATGTCTTCATTGTGCTGAATATAGTACATAGCTCAAAATAGTGGTTAACAATTTGGCTGTTAGTTCAGACTGTTTTTCTCTTGTAACTCTGCCACTTCTAGTTATATAAACTTCAGCAAATTACCTAACTTCTTTGTGTCTCAGCTTCCTCAGCAGTTGTATGGGATTATAGCAGGCTTGTAGTGACAATTAGAGAAAACTAACACACATTGGAGAACAACAGTGTCACACCCTGGAAGTGCACCACTCAGTAGCTACTCTTAAGTCCTGTTTCGTTCGGAGGTGCCTCCATACTTCATGTCCGAGAGGATATCATCACATCTGCTCTTATTCCCCAATTCTGACTGCTATTCTGGAGCTTAAAGCACTATTAGTTTCCCAACATCTCAGTCATATTGTCAGTGGTATGTTTTCTCATGAGGTACAGAAATTCCTTTGAAAATAAAAGAATGACATCCAGTGATAAAAGGACTGAATAAGGGTATTTGGTAAAGAGCATGGTCTGTCATAGCTGTTCATAATCTAAGACAGACTTGGAGATTTGGGTTGAAAAGGCTTTGAAAATTGTTAGTGCTGTAAAATTTGAAGGTGTAAGGAAGTTGTTAATAATTTTAAAAGTGGTTTAAATGAGAATTGAGTCACTTTGAAAAGCATTTATTCCAGAAAGACTGTGATGAAAATAGATATTTCCTCTGGAAACCCTGACTCAGACTGTTCATCGATTTCTGTAATGATGGAGCCAGCAGGTTTCAGACCATTCCAGCAACCCCCATTCCATTTTATCCTCTGAGAAGGGTCCAGAAGTGTGACATGCATTTGTTTTCATTTCAGTCATGGATTATGTAAGCATGTAAGAAAATTGTTTTTCTGCCTACTTTGACTTGAAAACTAGCTAAATAAACTAAGACACAGTCCAATTATTTGTGTTGGGTTACATTTCTGAATGGTGTTTTTGCATTTTAGGGAATAATGGATGGCAGTAAAATAATTTTTTTTCCTTTTCTTTCATAGGTGAGTTGGCACATAAATTTGATTTCTCACATTTGTTTTTTGTTGAGATTCATACCTGTTTACTTGTGGAGTTGCACTTGTCTCATTTAGCGCTGCTGATTGCCCAGGACGCTACCTCACCACAGCCACTTCTTCCTGCTGCCTCACTTGTCATCACGTCACTGCTTTGTAGGATGTGATTCATAACCTGGGATGTGCTCTCAGTAAGAATTTCAAACGGTTTGTTCGTAGCAAAAAGGTTACTTCAGTCAAAAATCAGCAACCTTGCTTTTGAATATTGACTTTAGGAGTCTTACCTAGAAAGTATCTTCATAGTAAATCATTTTGTGTTCTGATAGATATTTCTAACTTAAATCATGATATCCTTCTCTTACAGGTAAAAAAAAATGTAGATTTTAGTAAATTCTTTGCTTCAAACCTCTTTGTAATACTATCCCATGGGCTTCTTACTGCCTTCAAGCACTTTTGTACCAGTGTGATCCATATTTTTTTCTCACGGTAAACCCCTGGCTGTTAAGTATTTGTTGCATTTTACAGGTGAGGAAGCTGGACTGTGGGCTAATCGGGATTAAAGACTTAGTGGAACGGGGACTTAGGTCAGGCTGTCTGATCTTCAGTCTCATGCTATTTCCAGCACACATGCTTTTTCACCTCTCAATTGTTTAAATATTGTAGGTGTTTCTGGAAAGTTTGACTTAAAGGAATAAACTTGCCTATTTTTAACCATCTTAATTTACTCTTTTATCTTTGATTGTTCATTTGGAGAAGTTAGAGACAATAGCAAAAACTTTCTGAACAATACTGAGTTTATATTCAGATTAATCAATTTTCATCTGTTTTTAGCATTAAAGAATTTCCCCAAATCATGCATAATACAGTAGTAGGGTCAGAATACCCTCAAAGACCTCGTCCAAGTCTTCATGTTCTAGAAGAAGCAAGAGAGTCAGTGATCAGTCTGGACAGATTTTGTTCTTTGTGGGCCCTCAAACTCTTTTAAATGGTGTGTTATTAAGGTCAAGGAATACAATATGTTTTGAGTTTCCCATCCTCTTCCACTTTTAAATGTTTTAGAATTCACCATGAGCTATGTTTGTCTTAATGCTAGGTTGAAGCCATTTTATCAGCTGGTCATTTTTTCAAGGAAGCATTCTGGAGGAGTGGCCTTTCAGGGGTTAAACTAGCCCTTGTTATGTAAGTAGGCAGTTTTTGAGCCAGAAATATTAGCAGATGATAGGAAATAATCATTGAGGGATTACCTTTGGCCTAAGGTAGTTTTATATGATGAAGAATGTGGAGGAAGGAAGAGAAGATCTCTCCACCACTTCTGGTGTGCTGTCCTGTGGCTATGACCTCGTGAGAGCCTTGGGGTATGTGTTCTAGAAGAGTAGTGGCATCACCAGGAAGGAAGGAATTTGAAGCTGGAGCTTGATTTTTTTGGTCTTGTAGAGGAGGGGAAACTTTTCCTTGACTCTCTTCAAGTCCCTGAGTGGGTCTGAAAATTAAACTTACAAAGATGGATTAACAGAGGAAAGCATGCAGTTATTTCAGTTAAGTGTTATGTGACATGTGGGCCTTCATAAGGAAATGAAGACCCAGAGAAATGGTTAACGCTGAGTGTTTGGATACTAGGTTTGATGAAGAGTGGAAAGTTGTGGAAAAACATGATAGGACAAAAAGAGTCTGAGCTTCAGGTAGTAAATTGGTGGAAACTTGCCGAGGCTCGTGTATTGGGTTTCTCGGCATCCCTCCATCTTCAGAGGTAAGGATGCTCCTTTACTCAGATACAAGGAAGATTGCTCTGACAGGAGAGTCTAATGACCCGCTTCAAGGGGGACAGGGGTCAGAGGATCCTTTCTCTATCTGCTGTTTCTCAGATTCCTTCAGCTTAAAATAATTATTCTGTCAAAGTGGCAAATTTGGAGGTGACGTATCCTGAAATCCTTCACTTTCAGATTGCACTTCCTGTTAGCTGAGGGGATGTGTCCCAAGGGGAACTTGTGAGTGATTATTATAGTCTTGCTTGTTCCTTCTCAGCAGGAGGTTTTTACCTCTTTCCATTTCCCTTGGGAACATAAACTAGCTTTAGGTGAAAGGGGACAGACATTTCTTCTAAGAGTAAAACATTGAGGTTCATGTTTCCATGATTCATGTAAGTATGGTACAGGCGGAAAGAAAAGTATAATTCAACTCTGCAAATTCTAAACACAAAATCACAAGTTAAAAGCTCATAATGGAAGGGATGATCAATTGCTTTATCAATTTTTTGCACCATTAAAATTTTATTTTATAGTTCCTTTGGCTGGGGAGCTATCTTATTGCATTTAAAATGGAATTCGACTTGTGAAAATTCAGGTTAAGAGCAGATTTTCATGAATCCGCCTGCACCTAATGCAAAATCTTCCTCTTTTTGTTCAAAGCCCAGGTTGATTGTCACTTGGAAATAGTAGAGACTTCAATATATGCTTTTGGCATAAATGCCTGAATTTGATGTGCCAGAAAATTGTATTATTCTTTGAAATTTAAAAAATCTCACCAGGAGATGAGTATAATTAGGTATGTTGATACAATTAGTTTTTATAGATTCAGATTTCTTTCCATTTGGGTTAAGTAATGGATGTTCTCCTTGAATAAACCAGACTAAAGGTTTCTACGTCCAGAGTTGTGGTTAGCAGTAGGGCTCCGGCTGTGACGTATGCTCAGATCGTGCAAATTTATGAAAACTAAGGAAGGATAGTCCATAGGTAGAAAACTTAGGGAAATGAGAGTCAATTACATGAAGATTTGCTTTTCCTTTCTTTACACAGCCTTCAGGTTTAGAAGCATCCTTAGAAAAAGTGTCTTAACCAGTCTTAACCAAGACTTATGTCTTGACAAAGGCATGTGGGTCTGCATGCAACTTTGCATAAGAGATGGATGGTAGTGATGGGGGTGGAGAGAAAGGATTCAAGTGTATTTCAGCTGCTTTGCAGGATAAGGCAAAGCAAAGAAAATAGCCATGCTGCGTGTCTCAAAGGGCCCTTCTGTGGGTATTTCAACTTGAAAGGGGATTAGCATTGGAAGTCTGTGATCATGTCAAACATTTGTAATTGAAGGTGGCTGTTGAAAATAATTCTTAACATAATTGGATTCTAGCAGTTTTGTTGATGATGAGGTAAGTGGAGTGAATAGGAAATGATCTGTTTGTCATCGCTTGAGCCACAAAGCCAAGAAACTTAGTCACTGGGAACAGGAACTTTAAAAACCAACAGCGCTGGAAAGTGTTTGATTTTTCAAATCAAAGAGGCTTTTCGTGGAAAGTGCAGAAGGAATATATAGATGGGAATATATACCATTGAATTTTTGCTTTTAATGCTGTCTCTTGACACAGTTAACAATCAGACCTTTTGATTGCTTTAGAAGTCACAGGTCATACAGTGCTTTTTGCCAAATTGTAAGACTAGATAACTTAAGTGAACAGTTCTAGTCTGTGAGCTTGTTTGTCCTGCTGCTTGTATTTGAACTCAAGTTTTAGAACTTTTGCAGGGAAGTTCATGGATAATCAGTAGCTCTTTCTAGTGGGTGAGCATGGCTTCTGCATCTGTGGGTAAATGACAAGTATTGTATTATGTAAATTCATCTGGACTTTCAGGTGAAAAAGATACGGTATGATTGGCTGCCAAAGAGCATTTATTACGTCAGCACTCTTAGGCTGCTAATGAATGAACACTTCCACAAGGCAGTCTGGGTGATATGCAGCTTTTGGGAAATAACAGAGTAAACTAGAAATGTTTTCCTTTGAGGGTTTTGTTTGCTCATCCAAAGCAATAGAGAAACATTAAATGATTTGTGGTGGATTTTATTTCCTGAAGCACCTTCTATAACTTGAAATTCAATCAGTTACTGTGCTAAGGGATGGGTGCACTGACCTTGTCAAAAGAGTGAGCAAGGATTTCATTTGACTTTGGTTTGTTAGTTCACAATACTCATGTATATCTGGGTCTCTAACTTTGGCTTTTTATAACTCAGTAATCCTAGGCAGTCATTCACTATGAAAACACTTGTGTTTCTCTTTTTTCTTTGTATTTGTTCATTTGAAAAGCCTTTCAAAAGGAATTGCAGCCTGCATGTGATTATAGCTATCAGTAGCACTTAAACTAACTGCTGAGATGAAACTTTTCTTTCTGGACCCTGCTAATTTCAGTTATCAATAGAAAAAGAAGTTTTTTCCCCCACTAAAAGGCCTGACTTTACTAATTGGTAGCTGCTCTTTGGGGTGAGCCTACATTCCTTAGGGACAGCGTTTGATAGAATAATTTTTGACATTTTAATTTGACAAGAAACAATTCAGAGAAATGACCTAGACGTGTGCCTGAAGTGAAGTCTTCTCGCTGCGATGGTGATACTCAGTGCCAGGAATGCCTTTGAATGTCTGCAGCCCTTTGTAGGCCCTGTGATCCGTTTAATATGCTGGTTCAAGCTTCTTGGCAGGTGTTTTCATATGGGCTTCACCTTAATTATTCTTACACAGTTGAAAGACTTTTTTTTCCCTGTAGATATTAAGATGTGTGTGTGTGTGGGGGGGGGGGGATGCCAAATATTCTTACCTTTGTGACGAAAACACAACTTTCCAGAAGAACAATAAATTTAGGTATAAGTTGTCTACATTTTATGCCTCTTAGTTCTTTGATCATATTGTAGTCTACAACTTTTTTTTAAATTTTTTTTATTTATTTTTGAGAGACAGAGAGAGACAGCACAAGCAGGAGAGGGTCAGAGAGAGAGGGAGACACAGAATCTGAAGCAGGCTCCAGGCTCTGAGCTAGCTGTCAGCACAGAGCCCGATGTGGGGCTCGAACTCGCGAACCATAAGATCATGACCTGAGCCAAAGCTGGACCCTTAACCGACTGAGCCACCCAGGTGCCCCGAGTCTATATCTTTCTAACTCAGAAGTATTACTTCAAAATTTTGCTCCTCACATTTGAAAATGATGGAAAAGGCTAATTTCAGATATGAGTGATATGTTGTGTGTTTATCTCTATGTAATGGAAAATTTACATTTTTAAATGGTGAAGTTAAAGCTTGAAGAAAATATAGAGTGTACACCCACACACAAGCATGCATGCTCATTTATTTCTTAAAATTTATCTTAGAAGCCTGCATTATTCCAAGTGTATTGGGGAATATTTAAAGGGCCAAATTGGAACTGAAATGGGTGTTTGAAAAATATCTGCTGACAGAAGCTTGGTTTCTAAGGCTGAGAAATAGGCTGAAAGAAAAGGAAAAAGTGATTTTTAGTTTCTTCTTTGTATGTGTGTGTGTTTCTAATATGTGAGGTTTTGTTTTTTAACCACCAGGTAAGGTTAGAAATGGATACTCTCAAACTTGCTCATGATGATAGTGATTTATTCCAGGTGAGGAAAAGGCATTCATTTTACCACCAGTACACCCCCTGCGAGTGGGGTGGCTAGATGGTTCGGCAAAGAAGCCTGCTTTGGGTCAATTGGTTACATTCTGTTACTTCTCTATAAGCCGTTACTAGTTTGCATTCTGCATATTTTAGTGAAAAAAATACTTTAATGGATTTGCCAGTCATGTACCGGTTATGTGTATGTTCATTTGCTCTCTTGCTCTTTCTCTGTCTCCCAGAAACACTTATCTGTCTGCTTTCTGTGTCTCTCCCCATCCTTTCCTCTCTTCTTTCTTTCTTTATCTTTTTCCTCCCATTTAAATATGAGGGAAAAGTTAACATCTTCCATCTCACTGTGTAAGAATGCCTCTGTCTAAAAGTAGTTTGTTTTGTTTTACAAAGACCTATTATTTAAGTCATCTTTATATCTGTTTTTAGTAAAATAATTTATTTACTACATTTAGCAATCCATTGTTTATAATTACACATAAAGAAGAAAGACCACTATTCAGTTTTCCTGTAAGGATCAAAAAAGTCATAGTTACATTAACATACGTACACTTGGGCATGTATTTTAACACTTTCGTTTTTGTTTTTATAACTTTCAAATGAAAATGATGTTGGTATATGACTCCCGTAAGTAGGTGCTGCATTAACATTACTTTAAAGATCATGGTTTTACTTATAATCATCCTAAATTTGAGTTAGAAAACTTGAAATTAACAGGAAAAATTCATTGGAACCCTTTGATATAAATATATTTTTAGAACAACATTAAGTCAAAATTTACTTTGGAATAGAGAGTTCATACTTAAACAAACTTAAGGGAAATAAAATAATTTTAAAAGCTTTTTTAGCCATTGTGCAGTTACTGTTGGAGGTGATTGCAGCACTGGAGAATCAGGAAGTCTGTAGTTTAAATTCTTCAGGATCAGATTATATCACAGATTTTCTTTACACATGGTGTTAAGTAGATATTAAGTGACACATGGTGTTAAGAAAAGATATTTCTTTTCTTACCTTTGGGAGTATCAAGAACACAGCTTTAGCTTTCTTCTAATTTGTGGTATTTTTAGATTGGTTTTTAATTTTAAAGAGTATGTGCCTTTACGTTGTGACTAAATATCTGAACAACTTAACTCTCTTTAGTATATTGTGTTTTTAAAATTATGTAAATATCTAGTGGCCAGGTTTTAAAATGTGGGGACAGGAAACTTTATGAAGGAATGGGAGAAATGTCATTACTTTTAGGTAAGATTAGACCAGGAGGTTATATTTATTCATTTGTTACTTTTAGGGTCCTTTTCTTCTTGTTTATGATTTTCTTAACATTGAAGATTGTTGAGATAAAATACATTTGCCAAAAGTAAGACCCAGTAATTAACATTTAAAATGGTCAGGGAAATAAGATGAGGTATTATAAGATTTTAGAGATCTGAAGGGAGACTTGACTGCATATGGATTTATTTTTAAGTTTTAGGCAATATTCAGTGATTTTTCATAAGCCTTTTCTTTTGTTCTTCAGCTTAATTGAAGAGATGGTGTCATTAGCCAGCTCACATTTAAGTGCCCAAGTTTATGCTCTTCCTTTTTTTGTAGAGTGAAACTGATGACTGTTTTCATGACATTGAAAATTACAAGATACTTCTATATGCTTGTCCTAGTTCTGCTTGTATTTCAGTTGAAATATGTACCAATTCTGATTCTAGTGCAGAGCTTATCTATTTCTTGTGTCTGTTTACTATGTACATGGTTTTGAGCAATGTTTATTTCTTGACAACAGCACCACACTTTACCAACCCTCATCTTTGCTGTGTCCCAAATGTGAACACAAATTGGTTTTTATCCATGTAAATGAAAAAAAAAAAATCCCTCTATTTCCCTGGGTAAAGCAGAAAAACATGAGATGCTGGGAAGTCTGGAATCAATTAAGTTAGCAAAGTATATAGGAAAAAAGACAGCAGACATGGAAAATAATCATATCAAAATACCTTGTTTTACAGAAATGAAAACCTTCAGACTAAATGATGCAAGAAGTTAATTTAGAAAATTTTACTTTTATTGCTATTTATTTCATTTTTAAATTGTATTTAACACATTTGAATTTTTTTTTTTCCATCTTCAAGTTAGTTAACATACAGTGTAGTCTTGGCTTCAGGAATAGAACCCAGTGATTCATCACTTACATACAGTACCCAGTACTCATTCCAACAAGTTCATTCCTTAATGCCCATCACTGATTTAACCCACCCCCATCAACCCTCAGTTTGCCCTCTTTACTTGAGAGTCCCTTATGGTTTGCCTCCCTCTCTGTTTTTATCTTATTTTTTCTTCCCTTTCCCTATGTTTATCTGTTGAATTTCTCAAATTCCTCATATATCTTTCTCTGACTGACTTGTTTTGCTTAAAATAATACTCTCCAGTTTCACCCGCATTGTTGCAAATGGTAAGATTTCATTCTTTTTCATCTCCAACTAGTAGTCCATTGTATAAATATACCATATCTTCTTAATCCATTTATCAGTTGATGGACATTTGGACTCTTTCCATATTGATAGTGCTGCTATAAACATTGGCGTAGAACATATATGTGAGAGTACTCTTAGTCCCTATGTGAATGTGGGTCTGAGTTAATCAATATTTACTTTAATCCTTCCCCAAAAAATAAGATCTAGAAGTACAAAGATGAGAAATTATGTGAGCAACTGCACACAGTTGAAGAATAGTACTTGCTGGTTGCTTAGAAGACAAACCAAGATAATGTAGATTCCAATGAATTATCTTAGTGTGGAAACAGGCATAAGTATATGGCAAATAAATGAATTTCAGTTGTGTATCCTAGTTAGTAAAAATGTAGGAAAAAACAAATTTCTAACTTGAATCCATGTGAGGTCCTGGTTCTTGTTTATGCTTTGTCTTTCGAGGTATGGGAGGAAGTTAGGTGTTTTGATGTATAAATCTTTGGCACAGTGATCCCTTTGTATATTTGAATAGAGCAAAAACCCTAATGATAATGGATTTTCTTTTCCATGGATCGATTATATCATTATATTGTGTACTCCTCATCTTAGTGAATCTGAGTTTATTTAGTTTCAGGTGTATCTAAACAGATGACCTGGTAGTGAATGCTCCTCCCTAAATAAATAACTTATTTTTATGTGTCTCCAGTATCTCCTGCTTTGAATATTCCTCAGAAATCATTATTCTGTCTTTTTAAAAAAAGTTTTGTCAAAGACTTGATTTTTTTTTTTTTTTGAGAGTCTGAGAGAGACAGCTCAAGCAGGGGAGGATCAGAGAGAGAGAGAGGGGGACACAGAATTCAAAGCAGGCTCCAGGCTCTGAGCTAGCTGTCAGCACAGAGCTCAACCCGGGGCTCAAACCCATTAACTGTGAGATCATGACCTGAGCCGAAGCTGGATGCTTAACCAACTGAGCCACCGAGGCGCCCCAAGACTTAATTTTTTTAACATTTTATTTATTTTTGAAAGATAGGGAGACAGAGCACAAGTGGGCGGAGGTGCAGAGAGAGGGGAGACACAGAATCTGAAGCAGACTGCAGGCTCTGAGCTATCAGCACAGAGCCCGATGCAGGGCTCAAACCCAAAAACTGTGAGATCATGACCTGAGCCAAAGTAAGGCACTCAACTGACCAAGCCATCCAGGTGCCCTTAGAGACTTTAGTTTTAAGTAATCTCTACACCCAATGTGGGGCTCAAACTCTGAGATCAAGAGTTGCCTCCTCCACCAACTAAGCCTGCCAGGTGCCCCTTATTACTGTTTCTTAAGAGTTAGATCTGAGGAGAAACAGAATCATCATGCCAATTACATTAACCTCTGGGAACGAAATGCTCATTGATGGACCTTCACAAACCACTTTCAAAAGGCTCCAAAGCTTTATTATTGGGAAAAGAGGATTGGAGGCAAGGAACAAATAAGCGTAGCTATCAAAACAGGAAGAAGTCTGGCCACAGATCATTTTTTTTCTTTTTAAGTCTTGGTTTCAGTCTCTTTTACTCCATAGGTAAAATGAAGAGGTATTTGTGATCCTGACTTCCTCATAAGAAGTTAGAGTCAGTAGATCTTAAAACACTTTCAAAAAGGTAAAAGCACTATGCAAATATAGGAGATCTGCATTATTACTTTAGAATAACTGAAAGGGCCCTTGTGAAAATAATGCCCATGTTTAGACTAAGCAAACATACTATGGTCATTTTCTTCTCTGCATGGAAGGGGTTAGTTTGACCGAATTGTCAGACAGACAGAATGTGGACAGGTGCCATTGCACTCAGCCATTTTTCCCTTTTGTGAGAGACTTGAGCTGAATGTTTCTCTGGGCAGCTATCTTTGGCAGCAAGGCTTTGTTCCAATAGTGGCATCTGGCACCGATTGATTTAACCATGTCTGAGGTTTGCTCTTTTCAGAATGTGCTCTCTAGGCAGCTTCTGTGTGGCTGTGACATGACCACATGCTGTTGCTGCTTGTCCTGCCTTCTAGCACCGCACATGAGACTAAAGCCTTCTGACACCTGCCATTTGGACCTTTTACTTGCTGGAAAATGTCAAGATTTTCAGACAAGATGAAGACAGATATAACTGCCCATTCTTTCCTTTCTCAGGAATCAGCTGAGGGCATTTGTTCAGCTGTGGATGAATTGCTGAAGTGTGCAGCCCTGTTAGCTTTGGGAAGCCCACGGGGTTTGTGTAGATGTGTGTGTGTGTGTGCTTGTTTATGTGCTCTTAGTCTCCTTTATACCTATTCGGTGTGATACTAATTTGCTACTTGTATAAGCAGAGGTTTTAGTGTTTATTTTATGGATTTCACTGGATAAATGGTGAGGGTTAGGGAGAGTACTCCTCCGTATTCCTCATTTTTTATTAAGAACCTCACTAAGAAATTGCATATTTTCAAGGATGAGCTTCTTTTATGATCGTATTGCCATGCACGTGCACACACTAAGTGTCAAATCTTAAATGGCCAGGAGTAAGACATCTGTTTGAGGTCCCTGCTGCTTCTGGTGTTTTTCTGCCTTGAGCCATCCAGAGGAAAGACTGGTGGATAAGAGAGAGAAGTGCTGACCTGTTGAGTTTGTTCCTGGTAGTAATTGGTATCTAAATGATTGAGGAAAGGAGTTGAATTCTGGTATAAGATGAAAGCTAAAAAAGCTATTATATTTTGCTTAGTCTTACCTTTCAGTTTTATGGGTGAATCATAATCGGCTGTGTGCTATTGCATAACTCTTCTATTTCTCATATCTTGATGTTTCTGTTGGGTCTCAAGTCTAGTAAGGTCACAGAGATGGTGACACCCTAACTTGGTATGATTTAGGAGAGAAGTTCCAGTGACTCGAGTTATTTAATTGCCACCCCCCCTCAAAAAAAACCATGAAAAAAACAACAAAAAACCTAAAACCAAAAACATAAAAGAGTTGGATGAGAAGGTGCCTAAAAGTGAAGTTATTGGGAACCAGACTGTGTTGAAAAGCTGTGAATCACATGTGAAACTATATCTTCTGGAATCTCTTTGTCTTTGGACAGCTTCTATTTAAGTGGCTTTCAGTGGCTCAGTAGAAAAGGGAGAGTGAATATTGACCAATAGGTTTGCTCCTTATAAGTGATCTATATGGAAATCAGTAGAAATATAAAATCCATCTCCAGCAATGGGAAGGCAGTGAGGATGAATGGCTTCTATGTTATCAACAGTATCCATGCATTCGAACATAAATATTTGAAAACATTTTAGTGGAAGCCTGGTAGTTCTACAGTAATCAAAGCTTCTTGTTTTATATTCTAGGTTAATGGGAATTATATACGGGACTCGTGTTGCAAATGGATTTTCTTCATCTTTTAATTGGATCCTTCCTATTTAGGGTTTTTCCATAAAGTCCCAGAATGTGTATCTCAGCTCATGGTTATAGAAACAGTGTTTGTATAAACTTTTTAATCTTATGATTTACTTTTTGGATAATCACTAAGGGATAAACATATAATATTTTGGTTTTCACCCTAGAAACTACTAATCTTACTATTGCTTCTACATGAATTAAACCTACCCTGTATATTCTTGAAGTAGGTTTCATACATTTGCAAGTTATGGTTCTAGACAAGATTAGAACTTTGGTTGCCATCTTTGGCCTCCTCTTGATTAAAAGTTCAGTAGCTTTCAACAAAGGAAGAGCTGTAATGATACATGAAGGATCTGAAAAGGCCCTTAAGTGAAGAAGGCTAATAAAATCAGGCAAAAATATCCAGATAAATGTATCTTACAGGGAATACTCTTTGCTCGACTGTCTCTGCTGTGGTATACCGTCTATCTTTGCTCCCATTAGTGTGTAGAGTGGACATATTTCCTACGTGTTTAAGCATGGAGTTAAAAGCCATAGGACTGGTCAATAATTCTGAAAACACTGGCTCAGAAGCTTATATTCTTTAGTGCCAGCACTCCTTACAGTGCTCCCAGTTGATAGCTCAGGCCCATTTGCAGCTGAATTTATTCATTCCATAATATGTTAAAGCCAGTTAGTTGCAAGTTCTCTTTTCCTCCTCTAGGATGATAGTTGTGATAGACTTTGTTAAAACAAAACAACACAGAAAAGCAGATATGAGTGACATTTATGCATTTGCTTATGCAGATGGGAAACCACTAAGCTTTCACATTTTTCAAGGGTTTGTTACTTATTTTCAATTTATGAGGCTTTAGCACAGTGGTTTTCAAAGTATAGTCCTAGACTTCATCAAAATTAAAAACTGTTGTGTTTCAAAAGACCATTAAGAAAATGCCAGGAAAAGCCAGATTTGGAAGAAAATGTATGCATGTCACGTGTCTGATAAAGGACTTGTATTTATAATGCATAAAGAACACTTATGAGTCAATAACAAGGAGACAAGCCAATTAAAAATGGGCAGCAGATTTGAGTAGGTATTTCACTAAAGAAGATTAGGAGAGGCCAACAAATAAAATGAATAAATGCACAGCATCATTATTATTAAAGATATGTAAATTAAACTACAAGTAAAAAGATACCACATGATAACTACTAGAATAGCTACAGTAAAGAAGACAATAACCAGCATCATCAAGGATGTGAATCAATGCGAGCCCTCATTAATTGCACCTAGGCAGTTTCTTTTAAAATGAGGGATGCATTTATACATCAGCATTTTCACTCCTGGGAATCTGTCCAAATGAAATGTGTGTCTAACAGAGACTTGTTCCTTTTTTGTTTTTTTGTTTTTGTTTTGTTTTTCTGAGAGAGAGAGAAAACCCAAGCAGGTTCTGTGCTTGCAGCACAACAGGGGGGCTTAATCTCAAAAACAGTGAGATCATGACCTGAGCTGAAGTCAAGAGCCTGAGCCACCAGGATCCCTGTGGCATTATTCTTAATACCAGAAAATTGGAACCAACCCCAAAGCCCATCAGTTGGTGAAGAGATAAATAAAATGTGGGGTATTTAGAACAGTGGAATACTGTTCAGCAATAAAAAGGAAATACTGATGCTACAATGTGGAAGGATGTCGAAAGTATCAATAAGTGAAGAAGCCAGACTCTGAGGACCGTATGTTTTATGATAACATTTATGATAAATGTCCAGATGAAGTGAATCTATAGAGAAAGAAAATAGAAGGTGGACACCTGGGGCTGGAGGTGGGAATGAAAACTGTAATGGCACACACTATCTTTTGGGGATGAAAGTGTTCTGAAATTGGATTTTGATGCTGCTTGTGTAACATTTACTAAAAGTCATTGAATTATACACTTTAAGATGGGTGAATTTTATGAACTGTAAATGATACCACAGTAAAACTGTAAAACAGAAAATGTGGTCCCAGGCCTAGCAGCACCAGCATCACAGATAATTTGTTAGTAATGCAAATTCTTGGCCCCAGTGGAGCAGAAACTTTGGGGGTAGGGCCCAGCCAGCTAAGGTTTAATAGCCTGGAGCATATTCTGATGCAGGATCAAGTTTGAAAACCATTGTTCTAGAATCAACGAAGGTCAACTGAGATGAGGATAGTTTTGAGTATAGTTTGTGTACATTCAGTCTACTCTGTTCCTGTAACTGCAGGGAAGGTTTGAATTAAGGCCTGTTGTAGTAGAGCTAAAGAAAATTACAGGGCAGTGGGAATAAAAATAAACTAGCCTTTCATGTTCTTGCTACGTCCCCCCGAGAAGCTTTATGATTGTGATGTTTGTGTACCACATATGTTAGTAAATTCCTGTGTTCTTTTAGGCTTGCTGTTACTTAACAAACATAGCATAAACAGGTTCATTTGCCATAACGACAGTGGAAAGTTAGATCCTTGAAAGGAATTATTTTTCCTAAATATTTACACAGTATAATGTAGCAGAGTCAGAAATGTGCAGTGATCCCAAAAAAGTAAAGATCTGACTATAGATAAAGAAGTAAATGGAGCAGTCAGCTGAACTGAAGTTCATTCTCTCCCTCCATCTGTTCAGTGTATCTTGAAAAACCATGATTAGAAAACTGGTTGATCTAGGGTAGTGGTCCTATTTATGCATGGCATGTGTGTTCAGGTTTGATTTTTCTTTTCTTTTCTTTTCTCCCCAGCATTATATGGGTGGCCATAAAAGGTTGAGGCTGCCCCAGAATAGGGCTTGGCAATCCAAACTGCAGGCTGCTAGCTGCTGAATGTGTAAGATGAAGTTCATAGTTAGGGTCTCTCTTAACGCGTGGGGGGTCAGGTAATGACTTCTGCCAAGGTATAAATTCACTTCAAGGGGAAAGTAGGGGTTTGGAGGGTTAGGAATAAAACAAATATGAGAAGGGAGCAAAGGAGGAATGGGTAACAGAGTATGAAAATCGATCAGTGTGTGTCATTAGTGAAATTCACTGAGATTGTCAGTGGTAATATTTAGAAGGGTATTAGGGAATGTAACACACACCATTGCTGTTTCCAAAACTTTATTCTGTGGGTAGAATTGGGCTACTACCCGCCGGCAAAGCAGGTCTCAGGCTGTCTCTCTCTTTTTAATTATTGTTATTATTTTACTTTTCACTGTCTCATTTCCTTTGCTTCTCTCCTTTTTTGTTATTGTTCTTCCTTAAAAATTTTAATAATTAGTATGCTTACTGTTATTAGCAAATATTCGAATACTATATCCTCTAAATTGGTAATTTTAATTCTGAGTTATTTGGGTTTTTTTTTTAACATTTTATTAATTTTTGAGAGACAGAGAGAGAGACAGTGTGATCCGAGGAGGGTCAGAGAGAGAGAAGGAGACACAGAATCCCAAGTGGGCTCCAGGCTCCCAGCTGTCAGCACAGAGCACGACACAGGGCTCAAACCCACAAACCACGAGATATGACCTGAACTGAAGTCGGACATTTAACCGACTGAGCCACCCAGGCGCCCCTGGGGTTTGGTTTTGTTTTGCTTTTGTTTCTTTAGATAGCTGGGGAGGGGCAGAGAGAATGGGAGAGAGAATTTTATGCAGGCTTCTTGCCTAGTGTGGATCCTGATGTGGGCCTCCATCTCGCAATCATGAGATCATGACCTGAGCCTAAATCAAGAGTCAGATGCTTAACTGACTGAGCCGCCCCGGCTGACCCTGACTTCTGTTATTGGATAATAAAGGAATAAAATATTTTACAGTAAGTTTCATTCTAAGCAGTCTATGCTTTAGCAATCTGAACTCCTCTATTTACTAGTGGATAAACTCCCATTGATGTATATAAACTAGAAAAGGTTAAAAGATGAGTTAATTAAGCAGACTTCCCTTTGTAAGAAAATCCTACATGGTTCTGTGTAACTCTCAAATTTATATCTAAATAGAATTGTGTTTGAAAAAGAATAAACAAATACAGGTAATTGTTTATTATATGAGTAAGTACAAATTTAGTCAGTGAACGATTTTGGAGTTAAATGTAAGAATCAGGACAAGCATACCTTCTGGTGTAGTGGGGTGGTGGGGGACTTGGCAGGTAGGTTGACATCATGTTCTTTAAATCAGTACATTTCAAAATGTTGACCAAAGGACATTTTCACTGTGAAATCAGGTCATTATTCCCTGCCCTTGTAGTTTTTGTGTCTCATCAGTAGTGAACTTGGAAGGTTTCTAGTACTGCTGCAGATAGCAGTTTCTTCCGCAGTTACTGCCCCTCTCGGGCCCAATTTTCTTCTCTTGGAGTCAGGGACCTTGTCCTTTTGGTTAGTCTGACATCATGTAGGCTCCAGGTCTTGTGGTTGCTCCTGTGACAACTTTTTCTTGAGTTCCCTTTGTGAGATCATGCAGTACTTGTGGCAACTTCATGTCGGTCTTGAACACAGATCGGGGAAAAAAGAAATAAAGGAGAGATTTTTAAATTTTATTTAATGTTTTTTATTTATTTTTGAGAGACAGAGACAGCGTGAGCAGGGGAGGGTCAGAGAGAGAGAAAGGGAGATACAGAACCGGAAGCAGGTTCCAGGCTCTGAGCTAGCTATCAGCACAGAGCCTGACGTGGGGCTCAACCCACGAACGTGAGATCTGACCTGAGCCGAAGTCGGACGCTCAACCAACTGAGCCACCCAGGCGCCCCTAAAGGAGGGATTTTTAAAAGAGAAAGCAGAAGGTGAAGGGAAGGGAGAGAGAGAATAAAAGATGCTTACTGTGGAGAGTAGCAGAGATGATAATTTCTGTTGGTGCCCTTTTGGGTCAGAAGTAGCTTTTCCCTCAGTTGAAGGACCCAGCCTACAAATGGGAGACAACGGGCGCCTGGGTGGCTCAGTCAGTTAAGCATCTGACTTTGGCTCAGGTCATGATCTCACGGTTCATGAGTTCAAGCCCTGTGCAAGCTTCATGCTGACAGCTCAGCCTGGAGCCTGCTTCGGATTCTGTTTCCCTCTCTCTCTTGTCCCTCTTCTGCTCATTTGTTCTCTCTTTCTCTCTCTCTCAAAAAATAAACGTTAAAAAAAACCCAAATGAGAGACAGGCTCTCTCATCTCTGTCTTTCAGTTGGCTGATATGCTTTCCCCTACAATAACATTTGAAGACACCAGTGATTTTTGTCATCTCTGTCATTGACTGTCCCACTGCCAGCAGCACCAGGGATTTCAGTGCCTATTTTGACACACTGGTCCACTGTAGAGACTTAGCATCCTTGTGAACACAAACCTCTGATGCTAAATAGCACCAAAACAAACAGATGGTTTGTTTATAGCGTGGAAGGACAGGTCGCTAGTGCTCTGAGGAACCTCAAACTCTAAATAAAAGTTCTGCTCCATAGTTGCTAATTCGGGTCCTCCTTTTTTGGGTTTCTTTTCTGGCTGGAAGTGTTCTTTTCATCTGATGTGGTATGGGGCACTGAAGGAGAGGTAGCCGAGGGAACTCTGTACTGTTGAAATCTCGCTGGGTAGCTAAGATACAATAGGATGTCCGCCCAGGAATACATACGCCTTTGGTAGACATTTTAATTCTCCCAGGCTTCTGTGTGATTACTGTGCCATTGCTAGGCTTATTCTCTTTGGAAAATGCTTTGATTTTGAAAGAAGACTTGGAATTATGGTTTTTTTCTTTTCTCTCTTTTTTCTTTTTAACTGGCAGTTGAACTGTTTCTAACAGGTCATCCACCAGATGGTGCTAGTGTTACATATCTAAAGGTAAACTTCTTTGGTGCCATTGAAATCTTGCGCTTGTGTGTTTTTTCTTTTTCTCTTTCACCATATTTTGTTTTTAGTGGTTTTTTCCACACACTCAACTTTCCTGGCACACTACTGTGTCACCTTGCATCTGGTACGCCCTGGGTAGTGAACTGATTGTGCCTTGGCGATCATGAAGGATAACTTGGGAAGCAGAGACCAAGGACTGAGTAGAACTTAAGGATATACAACACATGTAATTGTTTGTAAAACTTTTCATCCTACATTTGTTTCTTATCTAGTCTGGGTGTATAAATTGAGAACTCGTTCTTTTCTGCTCCAGCCTTCTTTTATGTTATAGCAATATCATAAAACTTATGGTTTGAGATCTCCTAGAAGCCTTGTATGGAAGTTATTCCTAGCAAATGATAG
The DNA here is from genome assembly GCF_006229205.1 of Suricata suricatta. Classification (NCBI taxonomy): domain Eukaryota; kingdom Metazoa; phylum Chordata; class Mammalia; order Carnivora; family Herpestidae; genus Suricata; species Suricata suricatta. The sequence continues at coordinate 92,339,548 of NC_043703.1, read as the reverse complement.
GTTTACCCATATCAAATTCAAAATAACTTTGATAACTGTACAAGAAAGTTTGGTAGAATAAAAGAAAATGTTGGGTGTTGCGTGATATCATCTTTTCTGGCCAATTAACAATTGTTATTTTAAACTTAAATTTTAAACTTTTGGGGTGCCTGGGTGGCTCAGTCAGTTAAGCATCTGACTTCAACTTCGGCTCAGGTCATGATCTCATGGTTCGTGGGTTCAAGCCCCTCATCAGCTCAGAGCCTGGAGACTGCTTTGGATTCTGTGTCTCCCTCTCTCTCTGCCCCTCCCCCTCCCATGCTCTGTCTCTGTCTCTTAAAAATAAATAAACATAAAAAAGTTTTTAAAATTTTATTAAAAATTTTTTTTATGTCTTTATTTTATTTTGAGAGAGAGAGACAGAGACAGAGAGTGAGCGGGAGAGAGGCAGAGAGAGAGGGAGACACAGAATGTGAAGCAGGCTCCAGGCTCTGGGCTGTCAGCACAGAGCCTGATGCAGGCCTTGAACTCACAAGCTGTGAGATCATGACCTGAGCCAAAGTTGGACGCTTAACTGACTGAGCCACCCAGGCGCCCCCAAAATTTTAAATTTTAAACTTTTTCTGTTTACAAATATTACATGGCTATTGAAGAAAAATTAATAAAACAGGAATGTGATTAAAGGAATAACTCATTTAAGCACTACTAACATATAAATCTTTTTTTTACATATACCTGTGTTTTAAAATATTAGATTGGTCTCCTCATAGCCTTTTTTTTTGTTTTTAAGTTTATATATTTAATTTGAGAGAGAGCACACGCACATGAGCTGGAGAGGGGCAAAGAGAGAGGTAGGGAGAATCCTAAGCGGGCTTCGTCCTGTCAGCTCAGAGCCTGTTGTGGGGTGTCAATGTCACAAACTGCGAGATCAGGACCTGAGCCAAAATCGAGTCGGAAGCTCAACTGACTGAGCCACGCAAACACCCCTCACGTCATAGTCTTATTATCAGTACTTTTCACTTAATGTTTTGCAACTAATTTTTAGTGACAGTGTAGTTTTTCATTTAATGAACCCTCTAACAATGGGTATTTTGGCTTTCAGTGTCTTTCAATTAAAGCTGAGCTCTGATAAATAGCACCTGTTCATCTTTTGTGTATTTTTAAATTTCTTTTATATACATTCTTAAAAATATAATAGCTAGTTCAGAAAGAATGCATATTTTTTAACTTTTGATTTATATTTTCAAGATACCATCCACAAGAGTCTTACAGCCTAAACATCTTTAACAGTTTATGATTTTGCTTGTTTCCTTGCTTCCTTATCATCACCAGGTTACCTTAGTTTTTAAGTGACTAGACATTGCTCATTTGGAACTCCCTGAAATGACAGTTCATCACTAAATACTGGAACTTAAAATTGCTTTGATATTTTCTTAGAAATAAGCTTTGTACTTTAACCATTAAATCCTAGAGCCCCTGTGTTCACGTGGTTTTGGTTTGGGCCTTGTCTCCTAGCCCTAAATTACAACAGCCGTCCTTTCATACTTTTGAACGGGTGATCTTGTGTGCGGAGCACAGAATCCAGGTCTGTGTGGCCTCGCTGTTTTAGTACTCTGTATTACTTGTTGGGGAACTTAGCTCAGGCCATTTACTCTCTCTCCATATGAATGTTCCTCAGTCTGAAAATTTGGAGAAACAGTTTTTAGATCAATTATTTTTAAAAACTGTAGCAAAATATGCTCTGTGTTTAATGTAGTACCTATTTAGTGTGGGGTTTTTTTGTTTTGTTTTGTTTTGTTTTTTGGTGGGCAGAAGGAAGAAATGAAAACTGTTAGCTAACAGTAAGGTTTGAGGAGTTCTAATGTACTTTTGAAAAGAATTAAAAACATCAGTTTTTATTAATTTAAGCAATATAGCCTGGCTGATTTTTTTTATGTCTTCCTCAATGCATTTTTCTTTAAGTAGATTACCTTTGAACTAAAGTCTCCTATTATCATAAGGAAACGTGATTTAAGAGAAAACAAAGCTATTTTCATATTTGGGAAATGGGAGAAGAGAGGAGACATCATGTAACCTTGTAAATGAATGTGAAAACTATTAGCCTAATAACTTAATAAAAAACAATGGCTAGTTCTCCTGTCTCATGAAAGGAATCCCCATCCCCCATCTCAATTTTGTAAAAGAAATTGCCATTTTCTTATTGTCAGAATGAAAAGTCTCTGTAAGAAAACTACTTGCAAGCTGGGTTTTAAAAGATTCATCAACGTTCAATCTCTTTTGGCAGAAAATACTTATAAATTCTGTAGTTTAAACCTAGCTTTTTAAAAAATAAAAAAATTATACTGATAAATAGTTTTATGTAATGTCATTGAATTTTACTTGATGTAAAACTTAGCATTTTTAACTTAGTTTTTATTAAATTAAAAAATGAATTTAAGAGTAAATGCATTTATATTATCGATATTTCACTTTTTAGTTTTGAGTGTATGGTTTGTATATTTTTAAATAGACCCTAAAATCATGCTGAATTTGATTGCTTTTAAAAATACCTATTTAATTACACAGCATTAGCACATTAACATATATATCTGGTAAAATTTTAGTCTAGTGTGGTAGCTTCTGAAATGTACTTTCATATTTTTAACTCTTGAGATACCTGCCGTGTGTGTGTGTGTGTGTGTGTGTGTGTGTGTGTGTGTGTGTATAGGTATTTCTATGTACTAGCCATTTGAAGGAGCTTCAGAGTACTGTAATAATATTGAACTCTTAGTTCATTTACAATTCTGTCAGTTAAAGTCTCCCCAAATAATAAATTCTGCTCAGAGTCTTGTCTGCTTTATGGCAAAATAAATAAAGTAATCAAATTGCTAAGATTATGAGCCCAGTTTCTTTACACCTGAGAGAAATTTGGTTTATGGAATATAATATTTATTAAATCATGAGCTGTCTGAATTTTATGTAAAGTTCCTTTTTGCTTTTCTCAAAATATATTAGAGATAATTGGAGTACTTTTCCAATAGTTTATTGGGAAACTTGCAATAAACAGAAAGTGGCTTATGAAATCTAGCATGCTCTCTGAATGTCTATCCTTAAAATCCAAATAGGAGGGAACAGAATGGCGGTGGGTCATTGTAACTTTTGTTCTTCTCAGCTTCTCCCAGCTTGATTTGTTTCATTTAATCCTTGCCACATACACTTCTTAGGTCTTTCTATGTTTTATATTGAAGAAATCAATGTTGAGGTTTTTCTGTTCATTTAGATTATTGGAGCATTCTGATCTGTGCTTAGTACTGAACTGTTTATTGGACCCATGCTATCTAATAACTAAAGCATCTGAAATTTACTACATTTTGTATTGATTTAATATTAATGTTAATCTAAAATCTTTCGGCGCAGTGTGTCACATATGTTTTGTATTCTTCTGTTTAAAAGAAGTGGCAGTGTGGTATTTGGAGGAATATTTATTATCTGACTGTTTTTCTTTGCAACAGTTTCCCTCAGTCTACTGAGAGTTATACCTTCCAAGAGACAGTGAATAACCCAGCAAATTCTCAGGTACCAAACTGCTAAAGGCCACAGTTAATTGGAATTTTTATTTACCACTTCAGCCCCCTTTACTTAATAGTGGTAATTTTGGAGCCTTCTTGAAATGATAGAAAATAAATTTGTGGTGAAATTTTAAAAAATATTCTTTTCCCTTAATAATAGGTCTAGCCTGCACTTCACGGACGCTCTAGTTTTTTTTAGGAAAAAAAACTTTGTTAGACTGAGTGTTGATTTGTGTTTGAAACCAAATTTTCCATGACTGGTGACTGGATATTCTTATACTGTGATGGCACTTCCTAACCTCTTTTGGGGTTATGGATTTCTTTAAGTAATCAGTATAAATTATAATCCCATTTCCTAGGGAAAAAATGCATAAACACAAATATTTTGTGTACAGTTTTAATTAATCCTGTTTCTCCCTCCGTAGAAGACCAGGGGCTCCAGGTTAAGAAGCACCACTATAATAGAATTGAAAAATCCCTCCTAGTGTGTTGCTTTTAGCATCCTAGTATGCCGCACTAAGGGTTTTGTTCACTTCAGGCTTTGTTTCACCTGACATTTTCTCCTTGATCATTACATAGTAGAAGATAAACAGAATCTAATGCTTATTTTGGAGAAAAAGCACAATTATCTTTTAATTTTAAAGTCCATCTCTGAAACCATAGAACATATGTGACCTTTTCTATGCTTTAGGTTCTACCTTAGACACGTAAAACAAAACCCATTTTATCTTTTGATCGAAAGTAAAGGCATTGAAACGGAGAAATGTGCTCCTATGGATCTGTTATTTTAGAAAATGGTTCTTCCTGGGGCGCCTGAGTGCCTTAGGCGGCTCAGGTCATGATCTCATGGTTGGTGGGTTCGAGCCCCGCATCAGGCCCTGTGTTGACAGCTCAGAGCCTGGAGCCTGCTTTGGATTCTGTGTCCCTCTCTTGCTCAGCCCCTCCCCCGCTCATGCTTTTTCTCTTTTCTCTCTCTCTCTCTCAAGAATAAATAAACATTAAAAACAATTTAGAAAAAGGAAATGGTTCTTCCTTAAAAAGATATTATTGCAGGTATTGTTTAGCACAACAATAGGGGTTTTCATTTTAATAAGGAGCTGTAAAGCTATTCAGAAGTTACTTGTGCTTCTGCTGGTTAAGAGCTCAGTCTTAAGTTTCAGGCAGATTAGGGTTCAAATCCAGCTCAGTAGCTTACCAGCCACATGACCTTGGGCATATTACTTATCTGTTAAAGAAACTCACCATAAGAGGATTAATTGAGTTAATGTCTCTACAGTTGTTGGTTTTGTAGTTTGTAAAAAGCACTCAGTTACCTCCTTTTGATCCTGATGGTAGTATTGATGAGGAACAGGATAAACAGCCTTTCTTTTCAATTCCAGAGTGTTTGTTTTTCCTATTATGAAATTTAGGACAATAGACTTGGTTGCAAAAAAATATAAATCTTCATATTCCCCAAAATAATCTTCTCAAGTCTTGGTGGCTTTTAATTGCTGTCAGAGTTCAGTCTAGAGTTCTTTCAAAGACAGGGGCAGCAAACTAACTTTTTCACACTTTATTAGTTTTCAGCTCTTACAGTGGGGCAATCTGTTAAAAGTTATCCACTAAACTTGTCTCATAATGGAAATAAATATTGAGGAACAAAGAAAGGAAGAAGTTTCTAAGAGTGGATTAAAAATAACTGCTAACATGTTTCTGGATTTAAGTCTTGATACCTAGATGGTATGGCAGAGAGGTACAGGTCTGGAAAATTCTAAGGGTAGGTGGTGTTTCTTTGTTTTGTCATAAAAAAAACACCTCTAATTTTAAAATGTTGAATGAACTGCAGTGAAGTCAACTACCATAAACAGGTCAGCTGTAAAAGGGTGGTGTGGGAAGTATTTGGAGGCAGAGAAGAAAGGATGAGGATGATGTGTGTGATGCTTTGATTAAATAAATGCCAAAGTGAAATGATTTAACCAGCTGCCTAAAGTCAAAGGCTTTAAGTTTACTACAAGGATGAATTTAGATTCTCCTGACAAGAAGTGGCATCATATCCCATCTGATCCCTTTCCTGTTCACATTGTGGTTGTTCATTATAATTGAATAATAATAATTGCAGTGTTTAGGGCAGTGGGTTTTTATATATATTCACATATGCACATATCCACACACATGTGTATTTGCTTTCCATGATGCTTTGTAATGGGTAACTGAGTTGGAAGGCACTAAGTGTCCATCAGCAACGGATTATAAAGAGAATCTCCATGTGTTCTGGAAATTCGAAGTTGGCCTCAGGGGAGAGTATCCATTGTATTTATCTATAATCTATTTGATTAGTATAGACAGAAAGCAACTGAATTCATTCATTATGGATTAAAACCTGTATGTATTTGGGGCACCTGGGTGACTCAGTCAGTTAAGTGTCTGACTCTTGGTTTTGGCTCAGGTCATGATCTCACAGTTTGTGGGTTCGAGCCACACATTGGTCTCTGTGCTGACAGCTTGTAGCCTGCTTGGGATTCTCTCTTTCACCATCTCCCTGCCACTCCCCTGCTCGCGCTCGCGCGCTCTCTCGCTCTCTCTCTCTCTCTCTCAAAAAGTAAATAAACCTAAAAAAAAAAGAAAGCTCTGTATTTCCTCCATGCAGAATACAAACTATTCCTTGATCGCTTTATGTTTATGAAACATTAAATGCTATAGGTACCACTGAACTATAAAGAGAGCAATTTTTTTTTTCTTGTAATACCCTATCTTCCTCATTTATTTTCTTTGACCAGGCAGAAAGTTTGGACAGTTATATTCCCCCTTTTCTTTCTTCTCAGTATCGTCAGTGAAGCAGGTGCATCCATCTACAGTGTCAGCCCTGAAGCCAACAAAGAGATGCCAGGGCTGGACCCGAATTTGAGAAGTGCAGGTAAGAGGCTGTGAGCCATCCCAGAAGCCTGTGATTGTGATGGTTTGGACGTAACATTTTCAGCCAGCAAAATATTTAAATATCCAAGAAAATTTAGAAGATACATCTGTAAGAATTGGCATGCTGGGAAGAAAGTGGTTGATAAGGATAATAATTAAACTATGGAACAGAAGAGGAAGAATACTAAACATCAGCCCCAAATGTCGTTAGTAAAATTAAATGCTTGAGAGTTAATAGTAAAATTAATAAAATACTGAGGTCTCTTATTATTACTGCAAAATATTATTTAAATAGCTTTTTCTTGTCAAAAAGTAATATATTAACCTAAATATATGTATATTGCAACATGCACAGTTTATTGCTAAATATTTGTCAGATGACCAGTTTTTCCTGTCTTGCTAATAGGGGTTGCCATTTAATGTTTAAAACTGCCTGCTTTGATTTTAATTGCGTTAAGTTGCTTTGTAGAATAGTTAAAGTCTTGTGGGTAAAGAAATTAAGATAGTTTGATATGTCTTGTGAAAGTGATTTGTATTCGAAGCAAAATAATAAACCTGGTCAGAACACTTTTCCCTATACTAGGTGCATATTTAGACTACTTTGTTAGAAAGAGACCTTTTAAAAAATTTCTAACTTAAAATTTCATTGGCTGTTCTTCAAGTTTCATTGGCTTTTCTTGAAATCTGTACTTGGAGATGCATACTTGAGAATTGTTGCATTAACCTGAGGCTAGAAACCGATTTCTTACATCCCGAAGAGCTTGTGGTTTGCCTTTCATTGTCGGCTCCATGGCGCAGTCCCCCGTCTAACACGGTATCTTCTCAAACTCAGATCCCAGCTCCAGATTTTGCTCCTTCTGCGACACTTTTCCCTGTCGCAGCAGTTCGGTGTGGGCTTTGCCTCCTCGCCAGGTGCCTGTTTGGTCCTTCCCTTGTAAGAACAATGGCATTAGTGACAGGAGGCGGCGGAGATGCTGTCATCATATTGGGAGCACTAATACTTACCTTTTTTAAGCACTAAATATATGTGAAACATCGTGCTAAGTGCGTTACCAGGATTATTGTGTTGTGCTCTCATTGTTGTCCTATGAGACATTTATTATTCTCACTTTACAGATGAGGAAACCAAGGCTTAAAGAGGCCACATAACCAATAGGTGTGTGTACTTTTATAATAAAAGAATACTTTTCTTTCTTAAAAACTAAACTTCAAAACCTTCCAAGTTGGTGGCACTGAAAGATAAGCTTTCAATAGAACATTTGAAAGAAATACTGTCTAGGGGGTGGCAGTCTCTCAGACCTCCCACTGCTACAGGGGCTGTGGCCATTTCCTCTTCACCACCGGCCTGCGTGGGTGTGTAATTGTTGTGGGGGGCACAGGATTACGGCATCCCAACAAGACTCTGAAATTAGGGGATAATAAAAAGAGGAATCATTATATGGTCCTAGTTACTCAGATTCCAAAGGCTGGCTGTGTCTTCAATGTGTGATTCTCTGCAGGTTTGCCTTCCTGCCGTGATTCAGCTTGCTTTCGTCTGGCAGTGACTGTTTGATCCATCTCAACTCGAAAAATCTACCTAGACATTTTGAGTGTTGCAGAAGTGGTCCTGAAGGCCAGTATTGAAAGAAGCTCAGAGTCTCCATTCTTGGTTTCCTAGGGCCCTTCCTTTTCAGTTCCTGATTCTGACTGGAGGTCCTTCTTTTTCCTAGTGATTGATGCCAGGAATGACTTTATACTTCATTTCAGACCTGCGCTTCCTCTGAGCGTGGGTTTTACTTTTCAGCCCACCATCAGTTTACTCCATCTGAATGTAACAGAACCTTAACATTCATATGTAAGATGACTTTCAAATTACTACATCTTCTGACCAGTTTGTCAGCTTATTGAAAGCCAAGGTTATCCTTATATATGCTTATAGTCCCCCATAATAAGTTCATCACACATGAGAGGCATTTAACTTGGATAGACAGAATGGTAGGTAGGTGATATTAAAATGTTTAGTATAGATTTCTGACTTAAAATAGAAGATTGAGTATACCTGTTATTGCTTTGCTCCTTTCTGAACTCCCACCAAAATGACAATAACATGATAGAAAGAAGAAATAAACTCAGGACAACGAGGATGGGAGAGGAAAGAACAGCAACAATCATTTTGAAGCTAGAAAGCAGATGGCTGAATAAGAAATAATGTAGCCACTTGAGAGAGTCGAATACTAAGAGAACATGTAGAAAACAGAGAACTAGCTTGGAGTGATCATGGAACCCTCACAGGTTCAGGAAATGCGCCCAGGTTACCTTTAGAAGTATCTTGGGAGGGCTGTGGGTGGGTCTAAAGTAAGAGGATTGATTGAAAGTTTTGTTTAAAAGGCAGACATCCATCATCTATGAATTTTGAAAAGCTTTAACTAGTCAGGTAACCAGAGCTATTAACACCACAATTGAGATAAAGAATGTTTTTATGCGGGGGACGAGCCCACGTACCACAGTCGAAAGGTCCCAAGTAGGGGGTTGGTGTCGGCGCAATATCTCTAGGAAAGAAGACAAGACTAGACAAGACGAGACAAGACAGACGAGACGAAGTGGATGGTGGTAAAGCCACACTTTATTAGGATAGTCAGGGTCTTATATACCATGGGTGATTACACCGTTTCTTTAATGGTTACATAGTTCAAGGTCCTTGAAGACATGGTCCGGAAAAGGTCATTCTCTTCAGGACAGTAGTAAGTAACAGGATTAAGTTATTACAAAAGAGGAATCCCCTAATAATAGTCTGGTTTTAAACATAAGATAAGCCTGAAGAATTCTATGAGGAGATATACGTTCCTTAAGGCCCTTCATCAGTTATTCAAGGGTAAGATGCTCATCCTTTTATAAGCAAATCTTTTGGCAGAGGATTATGTTCACTCCCAACAGCAGACAAAGAGCCAGAAAATAAAGTAAGGGAAGGTCACTGACTGACCCAAGTTGATTCAAAGCCTAATAGTATATGCCTCTTTGCAAAACAATGAGAAAATCATAGGATGAACAGAGGCCATATGTGGGGCCCAGGAGGCCAAATATTGTTTGAGGGTATTTTTTGCCTACTGGGCCCCAACAATTTGTCAGCAAATTACATTTGTCAGAAATGTAATTATTAATTAGGGGATCAAAATCATTTATTAAAAGTACATTTTAATAAGCTTTATAATGAAAAAAATTCTTATTTGGAGTTGTTGAATGAAAAAAGACAGCACTGGCAAACTTTACTTACCTTCCTATGTTCCTATCTCATGGCAAGGGGAAGGATAAAATGAGGTGAGTATTGGACTTGAGAAATAAAAATTTCCACTTTGGGGTGCCTGGGTGGCCCAGTCAGTCAGTTGAGCATCCGACTCTTGATTTCAGCTTGGGTCATGATATTGTGGTTCCTGGTAACAAGTCCCGCATTGGGCTCTGCGTGGACAGCCAGGATCCTGCTTGGGATTCTCTCTCTCCCTCTCTCTGCCCCTCCCCACCCTCCTCTCTCCCCCCACCTCTTTCAAAATAAATAAATAAACGTTAAAAAAATAAAAGTTTCCGCTTTGGTATTCCTAGATAACAGAATAAGGGAAATTTTTAGACAGCAGAATAAGACAAATTTTTTTCAGTCTCATGAACCTTGAGATCATGAACTGAGCCAAAATCAAGAATTGGACACTCAACCAACTGAGCCACCCAGGTACCCCCATAATAAGGCAAATTTTTAGGAGAATACCGTTTAGTACAGTCTTTTAAGCAGTAAGTTTTTATTTGCTTTAGAAGCTTTAAGATTCTAGATATTTCATAAAACTGAAGATCAAAACCCATAGAACCCTTATCCTTCCGATAGAAGGTACATTATGAAGGAGAGGGAAACGGTGTTTTCAAGATCGCTACATGTGGTGGGGCAGGTTGTGCACTGTACATCCTATTCAACCACGTGCAGTAGCTCTGGTTGCTTACCTTTTAGCACTCAATCTGTACTCCCCTCCCCTCTTTTTGGTGTAGCTAACAGAAGTTTTCCCTATAACGCTTAACTTTTGTCTCAATAGCAGTTTAGTTGTCTCCCTTTACATCAAGTTACATTATTAGCATTTAACAGTTACCATATATTACAGACTAAATTCCTGTGAGTCCTTTTTGTCCAGCTCTTTTCATTGATCTATCTAATATGCCACAATGCAAGACGCTCTCAATTACTGTGGCTTATGATGTGATTTGTACTAATCTTCTTTTAATGGCACTTTTCTTTCTCTGTGTGTGTGTTTTTTTATTTATTTTTGAGAGAGAGAGAGACAGTGTGAGCAGGGAAAGAGCAGAGAGAGAGGGAGACACAGAATCCGAAGCAGGCTCCAGGCTCTGAGCTGTAAGCACAGAGCCCAATATGGGGCTCGAACTCAGAACCACAAGATCATGACCTGACCCGAAGTCAGATGCTTAACCAACTGTGCCACGGAGGTACCCCTTAATGGTGCTTTTCCTAGGCATTTCTTTTTTTCCATTTTAGAGCCATTTAATTAATATTTTTAAAACTCTAGGATATAAAGTGAACTTCTATTAAATTGACACCTTCGTCTAAGTTCTATTCACATTATTTTTATTACTCACAGGGCACACATCACAAACAGAGTAAGTGGATTGTCCTCAATGGTATTTCCTTATTGGTTGTTGATGGCATATGGTATTGCTTAGTTATTGTCTGGGTCTTTTTTAAAAACCAGCCAATTGAAATCTTATTAGTTTTGATATTTTTTCAGTTGACTTGCTTGGGTTTTCTAAGTAGTTAGTGATCATGATCATCATCATCATCTAGTTTCCTTTTCGTAATTGTACCTTCCTTTTTTTCTTGTCCAGTTGCGTTGACTAGAATTTCCTGAACAGTGGTGAATAGTAACAGTTTTACAGAGATATATTGACATGTGGGCAAAATAGTATTTGGCATACATTTGGGTATACCACATTATAAAAATACAGGGGTGCCTGGGTGGCTCAGTCATTTAAGTGTCCGACTCTTGATTTCAGCTCAGGTCATGATGCCATGATGCATGCATGAGTTTCAGCCCCACGTCGGGCTCTGCATTGACAGTGCAAACCTGCTTAGGATTCATTTTCTCTCTCTCTCTCTCTCTCTCTCAAAATAAATAAATAAACTTAAAAAAATTAAAATATGTAACCGCTTCATTGAGATGTAACTTTTAAAGTCGGAAAGTCGGTATGTTTTGGTACAGTCAGAATTGTGCAGCCGTCGCCTCTATCTAATTGTAGAACATTTTCATCACTCCAGGTAGAAACCCAGCACCCATTAGCAATAGTCCCTTTTGCCCTCTTTCCCTCCGCTTTTGATAAATACTAATCAACTTTCTGTCTGTATGGATTGACCTATTGCAGGCATTTCATATCAATGGAATCATTACAACATGTGGTCTTCTGTACCTGGCTTCTTCTACTTTAGCATAATATTTTCAAGGTTCATTCCCTCTGTAGCATGTATCAGCTTCCCATTGTCAAATAGCTTTCCATTGTATGGGTATACTGCATTTTGTTCATCTGTTCATCTGTTGATAGATACTTGGGTTGCTTTCATTTTTTTGGCTGTTATAAATAATGCTGCTTTGAACATTCATGAACATTTTATGTAGACATATGTTTTCATTTTTCTTGAATGTATACCACCTAGGAGTAAAAATTGGGGGACATATGGTAACTCTATGTTCCACATTTTCTAGAATATTTTTTTTCTCTCTACTGCTCTACTTCCTCCCGGTTTATTCTCCCTGACTCATTCACTGTGTCAACGTTTTCTTCTCTATCTCACGATGTGAATATGCCCCCAGTGTTTTGGGCCATGACTCTTCCTTTCTCTTCATTCTCTTTATCAGCACTCTATACAATTCCCTTTGCCTGAGCTCCCTGTCTTTTACCTTCAGGAATCTGTTGTCAGCCTGACCATTCTCAACCCCCAGGTAGGCATTCCTTCTTTTAATTAAATAACTCCTTTCTTGTGTACCCTGACAGCATCAGCTACTCTTGAAAGCCTGGACATACAACTTTCCAGTGCTGCTCTAAACAGTGTTTATATTACCTCCTTCACAAACAGTGAACATCCTTCAAATGAACAATGGTCATTTGCCTCCTTCCTCCTGTCTCCCGTCTCTTCCAGGCTTGGGTTTTTATGCTCTATAGAGTGTGTAGCATATGAAAGCAAAATGCCGGCTCTGGAAATATCAGGATCTATATAGAGGTTGTTAATTGGGGACACTGTAATTCCAGAGGCTCTTAGGATTTACTGGGGAGCTGTCATTTCCAGTTTGTTGTTGCTGCATTTAGCAATATCAGGACGAGCAAAGGAGATGCTAGCAGTGAACCAGTTAAGAAGGGACCAGGTAGAAAACAAGTTAAAATCCTTTTGTGTATTTATTTATTTATTAAAAAAATTTTTTTTAATGTATGTTTATTTTTGAGAGAGAGAGAGAGAGAGGGAGACATAGAATCTGAAGCAGGCTCCAGGCCCTGAGCTGTCAGCACACAGCCCAACGTGGGGCTCAAACCCACGAACCGCAAGGTTATGACCTGAGGGGAAGTCAGACACTTAACCTACTGAGCCAACCAGGTGCCCCGATCCTTTTGTGTATTGAAAAACTTTTTAAAATATGGAATCTGCTCACGCTTAACAACTTATACAACTGCTCTAACAAGTTTCTAAGTATAGATTTCCATTATGTGGGTTTTCCTGAAGGGGTAGATTTGAGAGATTTACCTATTAATATCTTTTTTCTTTCTTTCTTTCTTTCTTTTTTTTTTTTAAATTTCTAATATTGCCTTCCTGCAGTGAATATTCTGATGCCTGTATCTTTCACTTGGTTTACTGTTGTAGGTTATTGGTTTTGTTTTGTTTTGTTTTTAATCTGGAAGTATTTTGACAATGTATGTATGTGTTTGAAAATCAATCTTATTGGATTATATGTTTAAAGGCTAGAATAAAGGAATGCTGTTTGCTTTCAGAGACTATGAAAGTTTCCCTGGTGGCACCTATTCTTATGTGTGATTCCTGGGGGGAGGTGTTTCCCCTCTAACCTGCGTGCTTGCACTCATTAACCTTTCCTGAGGTTTGATAAGAAAATGTGTGTGAAGGCCTTGGAGTCCCCATCTCTCCAGTGGAAATAGGCTGATTGTATACCAGTTTATCGCTCTCTAAGCTGGCTTTGTAAGCTGCCATTGTCCCTATATGTTAGAAGTAATAATACAGAAATGAAAAAGACTTGAGTGACCATGCAGTGACCTTGATGCTCAAGAGTAGGTCTTATCTCTGAGGAAGAGGTGGTACAAATCAGTGACAAGAGAATATGGTAGTCCCTTGCATGAGGTGGCTTCTGTTGCCAGACCTTGAACAGCTTAACACAAGAACAGGTATGGGATCTCCTTTGATGGCCTTCATGTTTTCACTAAATGAGTTTATATTTCATCTAACCTTCTATGTGGGTAGATGCTACTCACTAGCTTTCTGGAATTTAGACGAAAGCTGTTTGTATGTAAGGACCCAGTGTAACTATACTACTTGGGAAAAGAAAAAAAAAAGAGAGCTGTCTTTGGAAGCATCCTTAATATTCATATGAAATGTCTTTTCTCCAGCTTAATCTATCTTTTAATTTAAATTAGATATGAAATTTGTTAACATTTTGTAAAAAAAAAAAAAAGATGACAATAAATGATGACCAAGTAAAACCATGACAACAGATAAATTAATGTTTGAAGGTAACTCAAAACTCTTGAACATGGATTGTGACGTTGGAGGAAGGGTTGTGATTTAGAACTGTGCTGAGAGCCCAGCATTTGCGCCTCGGATCAGTCATCCTGCAGGCAGACTTAAGGCAGTCCTAGTGTGTTCAACAGCCGACTGACCTGGGAGTCCATCAGCTACTCATCATTATCAGGATCTTGTCCTAATAACATATTTGATGTGCAAATGTATATCATAATCAGGATTATTTAAAAGTGAAACAAGTATCTACTTGTCTGTTAAAGTTTGAGTTGCTGTGTTTAAAGAATGAACAGATAATTGTGTAATTGTGTGAGTATAGCAACTGTTTTCTCTGCTTTTTCAAATGTATAGCCCTTTCAACCGATTTGTGCGCAGGAATGCCTAGGGATTCTGGTAACAAAATTAATCCTGAAATTTTGCATTTGCTTTTTTGATGTGGGGGAAAAAAAGAAACTTTGAAACTTTGTTAAGTTGCTTGTCTCCTCGTGTGGGAGAAGAGGGAAGGAATTAAGAGGAAGTAACATAAGTAATTATCTGGATACTGCTTTTCACATTAAGCCATACTTAATTTCTGTTTTTTCAGTTTCCATAGCCAGGCGTGTACAAGACCCATTAGCTGAGCTGGTGAAAATTGAGCCGAAGCACATTGGAGTTGGAATGTACCAGGTAAAGCAGTGTGGCTCATTTACTTTATGAAACCCGTCAATAGTATGCAAACTTGGCATCGTCATTAGGTGTCAGTGGGAACAGATTCCCACTTTCAAAGGTTTTACAGTTTATGGGAAGGTAGTTAGGAGTTATGTTATTAGGGAAGGAGGGAATTTTTTGGGGGGTGTTTATGGTTTGGATCAAGATTTAGAATTGACTGTAGGCCGATTTAAAGACTATTAAAACATTAGGTCCAACTAGTAAATCCAGAGAGCCTCTCCTTTTACCATTATTATTAAAAAAGGAGAGGATATGAAGCAAGGTGGATATGTTGGCTCTTTGTGTAAACCAGTATGAAATATTGATCTTTATTGATCTTTGAGGAAGAAGCCTTTGGTACCTACCATGCCTTATTTCTTTTTTCTGTTCCTATTTGATTATTGTAATTAATTTTTGGTCAGTACCCAGTAGGAGCTGAAGCCTTTCAGTTATTACTGTGTAGCAGTAATAGTAGTGGTGTTTCTTGTCGTTACTGTATTTTCAGTTCTGGAGGTTGTATGTGTTCCTTGGGCAATCACCGGCAGCACTAGATCTTTGCAGAGTGAGTCCATGGTACCTTGTCTTTAGTTGAGTTGAATTATTTTTCTCTTCAATGAAAGTCTTTTTTAAACCTGAAATAAACATTATCTTCTGCATACTTTTCATGGGAGTTGAGTGCTATGTTCTACACTTTTCTCTAAGGAAATATGTTAGATATGGAATCTGTGACCACTAGAAATGGAAAAGATCTTAGAAATCATTTGACAGAAAAGGAAGCTATGCCCTAAATAGCTAGGATTTTTACTTAGAATCACACATTGGCAAAGCCTGAACTAACCTGTCATATACTAAGACTTCACTGGGACTTTTTTCATTTTATTGACTGAACAAGCCAGGTGCCACCTAGGAGCATTCCCATTTTTCTTTCTGTTTCTTTTCTTTCTTTCTTTCTTTCTTTTTTTTTTTAAGTTTATTTACTTGAGAGAGACAGAGATAGCACAAGTGGGGGAGGGGGCAGAGAGAGAGAGAGAGAGAGAGACAGACAGACAGACAGAATCCCAAGCAGGTTCTGCACTGTCAGCTTTGAGCCCAATGTGGGGCTCCAACTCACAAAACTGTGAGATCATGACCTGAGCCCAAACCAAGAGTTGGACACTTAACCAACTGACTCGCCCAGGCACCCCCCATTTTTCTTAATGTTTGTTTATTTTGAGAGAGAGAGAGAGAGAATGAGTGAGCTGGAGCAAGCAGGGGAGGGGTAGAGAAAGAGAAAGGAAGAGAGAGAGACTTCCAAGCGGGCTCTCTGCTGACAGCAGGACTTGATCCTATGAACTGTGAGATTATGACTGGAGTCGAAATCAAGAGTTGGAGGCTTAACCAACTGAGCCACCCAGGTGCCTCAGATTATTCCCATTTTATAGCAAGTTAGACTAAGAGGCATCTAGACCTTTGACTTGACTTGTTCATTTGGGAAGGATTATTGCTGAAGGGACAGACCTAGCTTTAGATAGATAGGAATGTCTAGTATCTAAAGAGTACAGCTATAACAATTTTATCATATAGGCATTGTAGTTAAGAGGAATTGTAACTATATTAATTCAAGATGAAGTTATGGATTGCCTCAGCAAGGTAGTAGAACAAAGAGAAGCCAGGCTCATAGAACCCAGGCTACTAAGCCATTGGCATCAAAGAAGTCTTTAATAAATAGCAGAGACCTAGCCTTCAGATTCTTCAGATATGTATGATTTAACATGAAAGATTTTGGAATTCATTCTAATAGCAGTGAGAAGTAATGGTAGAGCTTTATGCAAGGGAATGATATGATCACATTTGTATTTTTAAGCATTAGCTCTAGCTAATCTGGGGAGAATGACTTAGAAGGAAAAAGGAGAAGCAGTAAGACCAATTCAGAGACTGTTGTACTAGCTCAGGTGAGAGATGATGGTGGCTTGGACACAGTTAATAGCAGTAGAAATGGAAAGAAGTTAAATCTATTTTGTAGAGACTACTTGGTAATAAGTGGAAAGGGAATTGTCCAGAATTTGCTCCAAGGGTCCTGGTATGTGGATGATGCCTGACTAGAATAGCTTTGGTGAGGATAAGATTAGTAATTCAGTTTTGGATGCGTTAAGTTTGATACACCTGTAAGAAATCCAAAAGATGGCAAATAGAAGTCGTATATACAAGTCTGAGATTTAGAGGAATGGCCACATTAATGATGCAGTGTGCACTTTTCAGCAAATAATGACACTGCGAAGGTAATCATGATGGCAAAGTGAGCTCATGATATCCGTTAGCTGCGCTACCGCTACTCCTGGCATACCCACAGCTCAACCTTCCGTGAAGGCAGAGAAGGTGGACATGTTTGTTTGTATCCGTATAAACATGTACTTATATGAGTAAATTGATATCATGGGGAAAGAAGAAAGGGTTGGTTGATGGAAATTTCAGGAATTCCTGAAAGCTGTTAAGCATGAGGAAGCAAATCCATGGAAAAATAAAACCTGATGGAGCCATAGCTCAAAATATACAGATCAATAGTGTTCTCAAACCAGTCATGTTCAAGTAGCGGGAAGGAGGCCTGTAGTATTAGATAGGGAGATGCATCTTCAGGGACTAATCTCATACTGAGCCCCTTCCTCCATATCCCATGAATCCAAGCTGAAGCACTGGGTATAACCCAGAGGCCAGAGAGAGGCTAGGAGCTCCCTCTGGTAGCCTCTGCTTGTCAGGAAGCTCAAGGAGCCTCCTGCTGGAATGGCAGGCTTCTGACATATGCATGGCACCAGGCATCAGGTCCCACACTCCCTACATTATCACCAGAGGATAGGTAAACCCCGGTAGGCTAATAGGCTACTGGCATCAAAGAAAGAGAGAAAGGGCGAGCAAACTAGAGCAAGCAGGAGAGGGACAGAGAAAGGGGGAGAGAGAGAATCCCAAGCAGGCTCTGCACTGACAGCGGGGCTCAGTCTCATGGTTCATGAGATGGTAAGCAAAACCAGCACGCACAGACAAATGGACACTCTGAAATGAACTTGCTACTAAGAATCATTAAATATTTGAGGAAAACCTGATGTAGCAAAATGAAGTACCAAGCGTAATAAGCCAATGAAACAATCCACGAATAGGCAACAGACTTTGAAATAAGTAAAATTAATATTCAGAGAGATAAGAGATTATTGCATGTATAAAACAAACCTAGGATAGAATGAATTTAACCAGTCTTAACATTAAAAAAATATGCTTGTCAAGATTAAAAAAAAAAACCCATAAATGGGCTAAATAGAGTGGACACAGCTAAAAAGAAATTAGTGAATTGAAAGATCGAGCTAAGAGATTCTTTAGAATACAGTCCTAAACTGAGAAAGGTGGACAGTATGAACAAAAAGTCATAGATAGAGGCCATTTTATTTTTTCTATTTTTTGTTTTGTTTTGAGGCTCTTTTAAAGCTTCAATATTCATCTTACCATAAATTCAAATAAAGACAATGGAGGAGAGTTATAATCATAGAAATGATAGGAGGAAACTTCTCCAAACTGAAGACAGACAAGTCTTAAAAGGCCCAGTGAGTACTGAATAAGAGAATAACTAAAGACTAAACTCAGACACATTCATATAAAATTACAGAATGCTAGTGATAAGGGAGGAACTGCCTAAAAGCTTACAGAGAGCAAACAGGTCACTTCCAAAGGAGAGAAGCAGTCCTATTATAGGGAAAAATAAGGAATAGAAGGTAGGATGCAGTAGTTTTGAAGTTGTGGGAAAAATTTTATTTGAACCCATAATTCTATATTCAGACAAATAAACAATTTGATGTGAGCCGAAAATAAAAACATTTTTGGACCTACAGTGATTTACCTTTTTGGGTTGTTACAGATCTTCTTTGAAAGAATTATTTATGGAAGTACTCCTGAGCCCAAAATGGGGGGAGTAGGGACCAGAGAGGGGAAAGGCATGTCGTGAAGACATAAAGAAACAGTGGAGAGCTTTGCAGTACACACTTGTGCACTAACATGTGTGGTTGAGCCCCATAGTTTTTGATCTGTGATGTCCATCTTTAAATATATCAGCTTAAAATGGGAAGCAGAAGAAAAAGAAATGAAGTATTAGGATTCTTTTTCAGGAAAACGAGTAAGATACAGATCGGCTCTACACTTGCTTAGAAAAGCATAATCTGAAATATATGAAGAGGACACAAATAGGACATTTAATATAAATCATGAGACTAAAAATTTTAAAGCTCAATCATTTTTTTTAAATTTTTAATGTTTTTTTATTTATTTTTGAGAGACAGAGAGAGACAGTGCGAGCAGGGGAGAGGCAGAGAGAGAGGGAGAGGGGCAGAATCCGAAGCAGGCTCCAGGCTCTGAGCTGTCAGCACAGAGCCCAACATGGGGCTTGAACTCACTAACTGTGAGATCATGACCTGAGCCGAAGCTGGACTGAGCCACCCAGGCACCCCCAAGCTCATCATTTTCAACCAAAGCCGGAGAAAACAAAGAAGTATAGTAAATAAATAAAATATATGATGACAGGAATAATTATAGGTAATAGGTAAAGGTGAATGGGTTAAATTCCTTTTAGTAGAATCTCAGACTTTTAAAAATAAAACACAGCTCTAAGCTGTATGTGTGAAATAGTTCTAAAGAAAAAAGCAACCTTGAAATTAGAAATTTGGAGAAAAATATTCCACACAAATGAAAAAGCAAGTCATACTATTTCTAACAGATGAAATAGAATTGAAGGAAAAATGCATTAACCAGGTCAAAGAGGGATATTTCATATTAATAACAGATATACAGTTTTCCAAGAAGATGTAGTTGCCCTGAACATTCTGTGTTATCCAACAACATAGCTTCAAAACATATGCAGTATTAAAAACTTCTAAAATTAGAGTAAGAGACAAATATACGTTTTGGGTAAGATTTAATAGACTATGGTATATCAACACATAAAAATTTAAAAACAGCTTTACTGATATATAATCACATACCATACATACATACATAAATTCACCTGTTTCAAATATACAAGTCAGGGAATTTTTATATAATCAGTGGGTAATAATATTGCTATCTAATTTTGAACATTTCCATCACCCTAAAAGGAAGCCTGGTGTCTATTAGCAGTTACTCTCCCCTGCCCCCTCCTCCCCTGCCCCAGGTGCCCCACCTCATTCTTTTTTTGGGCAAAGAGTATTCTATTGTATGTGTATAGTACCACATTTTGTCTGTTAATTCATCATGTGATAAAAATTTGGGATGTTTCCAATTTTTGGCGATTATGGGTAATGCTATTATGAACACTCTGTCCAAATTTTTATGACGTATGTTTTGATTTCTCTTGGATATATACCTAGGAATGTGTTTGCTAGGTCATTTAACATATAAATTTAAAGCTAGATAATGAACTGAGGAAATTATTTATCACAAATATATATGTACATATGATAACTTTTATTCCTAGGGTTTTTTTTCTTGTTGATTTGTATACAGTTGTATGTTGTTTTACATAAAACATTTACATAAGATATATAAGAGCACCTAGACACCATTTATCATAGATGAAATAAAAATTTATCTTTAGCAGGGCACCTGGGTGGCTCAATTTGTTAAGCAACCAACTCTTGGTTTCAGCTCAGGTCATAATCTCACGATTGTGGGATCAAGCCTCGCATCAGGCTCTGTGCTGATACCATGGAGTCTGTTTGTGACTCTCTCTCCCTCTCTTTCTGCCCTTCCCTTGCTCTCACTCACTTTCTCTCTCAAAATAAATAAATAAACTTAAAAAATCATTTCTCTTTATCAGAGAAACCCAAATTGAACAAGGGGATATGATTTTAATCTAACAATTGAGTAAAGTTGTAATAAAACGATAAACTTCTGTGCAAGCGAGAAGGCTGCAGTGAAATGGTCATTCACATACACTGCTGGTGGAAGTACCATTATTGTTTCTAGCAAGTAATACCTATCAAGACACACTTTCAAAGAGTGCATGCCATTGACCTGGTCGTTCCCCTTTTAGGGATCTCATCTAAGGCCCTGTTAAGAACTGCTGATGAGGGTGCCTGGTGGTTCAGTGGGTTCCAGCTCTTGATTTCAGCTCCAGTCAAGATTTTATGGTTCCTAATATTGAGCCCCATGTCAGGCTCTGCCCAGACAGCATGGAGCCTGCTTGGGATTCTCTCACTCCCTCTTTCTGTCTCTCCCCTGCTAGTGTGTGTGTACACACTGTTTCTCAAAAATAAGTAAACATTAGGGGCACCTGGGTGGCTCAGTTGGTTAAGCATCTGACTGCAGCCCAGGTCATGATCTTGTGGTTACTGAGTTCAAGTTCCACATCGGGCTCTGTGCTGACAGCTCAGAGCCTGGAGCCTGCTTCAGATTCTGTGTCTCCTTTCTCTGCCCCTCCCCTGCTTGTGCTCTGTCTCTCTCTGTCTCTCAAAATTAAAATGCTAAAAAAATAAATAAATAAACATAAAAAAAAAAGAAATGCAGAGCTCCTCGATGGCTCAGTTAAACATCAGGTCATGATCTCACAGTGTGTGAGTTTGAGACCCACACTGGGCTCTGCTGGCATCATAGAGCCTGCTTGGGATTCTTTCCCTCTCTGCGCATCTCCTGCTTGAGCACGCATGCGCTCTCTCTAAATAAATAAACAAACAAACAAACATTAAAAACTGCTGATAAGATTTATATACAAGTTTGCTATTATGGCAAAATTCTTGGAAGCAGCTATAATAGAATAGTATATCCATCAATTGAAATATTGTACAACCATTAATACAGGCTTTCAAGGAGGATTTAATGACGTGAGAAATTGCTCGACGTAATTTTTTAAAATCGCAATAAAATTGATACAGAATAAAGCCAAATTTCTGTTTGAAATACATAGATATGCATTTACACTGAAGAAAAAACCTCGTTGGTGACTGATATTTATATTTTTGTTGGTGTGATTAGGAGGTTTTAATTTCTTTTTTACTTTTATCCAAACTTTCTATAGTGAATATGTATTAGGAAGAAATTGTTGTAAAGTATATATCCACATCCATATCCCAACCAGCAGGCCACTTAATTTTTAAACCTTGACATAATAGACTTCCAGGATAACCAGAGTGGGACTGAATTTCTTTTCACTTGGGACCTCTAAGTGCTTTTAGCATAAATTTAATACTTAAATTTATTCTGATTTAAAACATAAGTAGCTAGACAAACATTGTTGATTTTAAAAATGAAAACTATCCAAAGGAAGAATGTTAAATACTTAGATGAAATAATAGAAGCTATATTATTATTTCACTAGAAACTAAAATGCTTTTGGTTTAATAACAGCTAAAATGTGAAAGGCAGCATTCCAGTCCTTGTCTTAGAAAATAGGGAGACCTGATTTTAAAAACACATGCCTTCCATAATTTCTGGAGAGAGAGGCAGCCAGTGTGGTCGAATGACAACATATCCCTAGCTGACCCCTAAAGACTTTGCTGGAAAGTGGCTTGGTGTTACTCCCAAAAAAACACTCCAGGGTGAGAGCAGGATGATGCAGGGTTGGCTCTGTTGAGTTCTGTGGGACATGGGGAGTGTGGTTTAGCTTGGCCTTGTCATATCCTCAGAGCACTGGTCAAGTAAGTTGGATTTCTTTGTTATTTATTTCTTCTTTGGACCGTGTTTTAGATACTTTTGTGCTCATTAACACCTCTGTTAATGAGCATGCCCAGTGAAGTGGGAAAGACAAAATAGACCTCTTCCTCCTTTCATGCCCCTCTGTTAGATCACTTGGTGACGTTTGAGCATGAAGTGGTGTTCCAAAATTAGTTTTTGGAACCCTTAGTGGATTTTCTATATCCAGGCCATCTTTATTCCTTATTGTCATGGATAACGGAGAGGTCACTGTACAAGGAAAATCATCTTCCCAGCTGAAATTTTTTATGGTAGAATTTCAAAGGTGGGAATTTGTATTTTATTTCCCTCCTCCCCTACTGTGGGATCAGTTATAGGTAAAAACAAAAAAACAACTCTTCAGTAGTGATGTTACTCTGTTAAAACTATTTTATAGTAACATAGAGGGATTATGAAATGTAGTTTTAGTTTAGATCTGTAAAACAGGTAATAAAAATTCTGTTTTATATGTTTTGCCTAAATCCTTGTAAACATATTAATCCCTTAATTATTTGTTATTGTAGTTTGGGATACAGGAAAGAGTAGAGTGGACATTCACTTAGATGACTTTTACCTGGATTTTTGCTCCCTACACTAAAGCAGTATTTTGAAATAGATAAAGCACAGAAGTAAAACATAGAGGAAATTTGTTCTAAAAATCAGCCATCACTTACGTAGATGAGTTCCTTGCCAAGATGTTTTTACAGTCTTGTCACTGAACTGTAAGCCCCAGCTTGTGGTCTGTTGTCTAGTCTGGTATTGTAAATGAGAATCAAACTTAGCCTTACACCTCAGATATTTCATTCATTTGTGACCATAACTGAACTATTTCTGTAACTGAACAAAAATAAGTAATTGACTTTGGGAGCATGAATAAAGTCGTGTATTAGAATTTGGTAATTATTCCTTAAACTTAATATTGAAATGTCTATTCTGGGTATTTTTTTCACTTCAGGGTGAATTATGCATCTTTCATTGAAGTATTAGCTTCAGTTTTCTCAGATTCTTAGAAATCCCGACCATGTAATAAGTCATATGTATATACATACACCCTAATATAACACCATACTTATCTTTAAAAGAAATGTGGAATGTTAGTATGATTTGAGGCAACTGTTTTCAATAATGCCTTAAATTATTAACAATGAAATATCTAATTTCCTTTATCTTTTGTTTGCTTACTCTTTGTGTGTCATTGACCTTGGACAATGAAACTAGATCAATTCCAGTTTCTACTCAAGTTCACCTTTTAGTTTTCATACATCAGCACAAAGTGGTAGGATATCTAAAACATGAAGCTATTTACATAGTGTTTAAAACTAGTAATTGCTTAGGATGATTGAAAAAAAAATTACACAGGACATTAAAAGTAATACAGTAAAGAAAAGATTAATACATTTGACTGCATTACAGTCTAAAACATCTCTGGATCATAAAACAATATGTAAAAATCCACAGACAGGGATTTATAACCTGTAAAGGACCTAGAATATATAAAGATCTACAAACCAAGAGGAAAAAAGACAACAGTTCATCAGAAAAATAAGAAAGGCATATGAACAGGCAATTGACAAAAGCAGACACAGACACACACACACACACACACACAGATAACCCCAAAATATTCTCTAAATGATCACTTTCACTAGTAATTGGGAAATGCAAACTAAAGCCACGATAGGAAACCTTTCAGGTTGTCAAAACTTAGTCTGACAGTTTGAATATTAGCAACCACGTGGAGTAATGGGAATCTTGTATGTAACTTGTAGGAGTATAAATTGGTACAACGGCTTTGGAGAGCAATTGGATATTAATAAAGCTGGTGATGGGGATTCTTTTCAGATCAGCAGTTCTGTTGCTTGGTATCCATAGCCTTAAGAATTTTCTGAAATGTGCACAGGGAGACATGTATAAGAAATTCATTGAGATACTATTTATAGCAGTGAAAATTTGGAAACAGTATGTCCAATAACTGGAAAACAGAAAAATAAACTAGAGTATATTGAGACAGTGGAATATTACATAGGAGTGAAGATGACCCAATTAGAGCTATTGGTGCTAATATGGATATACTTCATGAGTATGTACAGTATTATATGACTGGTATAAAATTTTAAAATATGAAAACTAATACTGCATACTATATGTGAATTCCAGCATATTTAGTAAGAATATAGAAATAAGCACTGGAATTTATGATTGTGGTTACCTTGGGTGGGGCATGGAATGGGATTTGGAGTTGGTTCCAGTTGGTTTTAATTTCTTCTTTATATTTGTGTGTGTGTGTGTGTGTGTGTGAGTGACAATGAAGTTTTAAAGAGTTAAAATAAACCAGCTACTTTCAATTTGCAGTGAAAATGAAAACAAAACACATTTGATATTGTTACATTTTTCTTCATATTGCTTGAAATTTTCATCTTTAAGACCCTAATTTTGCACCGAATCAACTGCTCTTCAATGCAAAGCCCTAATGCTATCTTTTATCTTTTTCATTTCACAAATTTGAATTTTCCTTCTGTAAATTTTTAAAACTAAATATGTTTGGTGGCCCCATTATTTGAAATGGTCATTTCAAAGATATGGCCTAGAACAAAATTGTGGTGATTATCTTTCTAGTCCTTATTTACCGGGCAGATAGAATCGATGTTTTAGGAATTGTTAATATGTTATAATAATGGTGCCATAATATGACGAGCATTCATCTGTACTAGTTTCTTTTTGCTGCTAACTACTCCCGTAACGCACTCCTAAATTATCCAAATTAGTAACCTTAAGATCAAGCAGGGGAGCTTCTATTTTTATTTTAATGTTTATTAATTAGAGAGAGAGAGAATGAGAATGAATTTGAAGTAGGCTCCAGGCTGTCAGCACAGAGCCCATGTGGGGCTCAAACTCCTGAACCGCGAGATCATGACCTGAGGTGAAGGCAAACGCTTAACTGACTGAGCCACCCGGGTGCCCAAACAGGGGAACTTTTAAAAATAACTAGCCTAGGCCACATCCTCAGAGATTTTTGTTTAATTGGTCTGGGGGCTGGGCCCAGTCATTAACAAACATGTTAAAATTCTGCAGGTGATTCTGATGTACAGGCCAACTTGAGAACCATTGGTTCTTAAAGTATGGTTCCTGGACCAGCAGCATCAGTATCACCTGAGAACTTGTTAGAAGTGCATCTTCTTAAACCCACTTTCCAGATTTATAGGATTATAAATCCTGGTGGTGGGGCGCTGTCAAGTGTGAAAGTGCATTAAACAAACCCTTTGGAGTCTTGTTAAAATGCAGATTCTGGTTTGGCTGGTCTAGGGTGGGGTATAAGATTCTGTGAGTCCCAATAAATTCCCAGGTGATACCAATGCTGTTGGTCTGAGGATTACGTCTTGAGTAGCAAGAGACTCCACTGAAAGCTCCTTGGGCCCCGGCCCAGGCCTGTTGAATCAGAATCGGATTTTAACGGGATTTCCAGGAATGCACATTACAGTGTATGTAATGTAAGAGGAAAATCAGGACATGCCAACATCTAAGGGATATGAGATTTTGCAGAAGCAAAAATCAGTATTGTAAAATGCTGCAAAGATAAAGGCAAGGTAAAAACTGAAAATGTGTCTTTCACATTTAATTTTTAAAAAATTGTGGTGGCCAGTAATTTCATTGGAGTGGTAGAAGCAGGAGTCAGATAAAAGCATATCGAAGGCCAAATGGAAGATGAGCACTTGGAGACATGTATATACAGATCTCTAAAGAAGAGAGGTTTTTACAGAGATCAGGATTTGAATGTGCTTAATTGTTGATAGGAAGGAGGTAGAAGCAGAAAGGGAAAAGCTGAAGATGCTGAGAGGCAGAAGCCGGAGGCCTGCGGGATGACACCTATAGCTTCCCTAAGGGAAGGGAATGGATAGGAGTTCAGAAAAGACAAGCCCCCAGGGTGGCAGGTGGCTGGGAAGAGGTGGAAGACAGCAGGACTGGGAGGGCTTGCTCACCTACCTGGATAGTTTTATTTTTCTGTGAAGTAGGAGCCTACTGTTCAATACCCCTTCTTCCTCCTGGGGGAGGGGGGGAGCTAATTTTTTAATTTCTGAAGTCATTGTATTATTTTACTTAGTGTCTGTCTCTTCTATTGGAGTGCAAACCCTTGTAAGAGGACAGGGTATTTCCACCTTTATATCCACAGCTCCCAGGGCCTGGCACACAATAGATACGCAGTAAGTATTTGCTGAGTGAATGAACGGGGAAGTACCAGTGTGGTTGCTCTTTTATTGTATTTTTCAACTCTGTTGTGAACACACCATAAAATGTAGCCTCCACTAAAAATGTTTGCTGGGTAAAGCTGAAATGTGAGTTACTAGTATTTTTTTGGTAATGAATCTCCTTTCAGGCAAAGTGAGAATTTCAGAGCAGAGAGCATTAGCACAGCCAAGTGGCTGCACTGAGAACGAGCAGAAAGTGAGTCAGGGCCGCTGTGGCTGGGCGAACGGGGTTGTCCAGTTGAACGCCTGTCGCTTCGTTCCTTTCTCGCTCAACATTGCAAATAGAGAGAATTCTCACAGAGGAGCGTTCTTTGTGACAAAATCGTCAGTCCGTCTGTATCTTTATCAAAGAAAAAGCTTTGCTGTAGTGGGATTCATTGAAATAGAATCTTTAAAGTGAAATTATCTCCTAAATTGTAAGTTTATGAAAGGTCTTAACAGTTTTGTCTGTGTAGCCACAGAGCCCTGAGGAAGTCTTTGGTGTACTGGTTGGGTCTGATATTGACTGTGTGCGGATGGATAGTCTACAGGCTAAAAATAGTGGAATAAGATTATTCCAAAAATGTTTGATTCGGACATTCAAATAGATAATACTTTGTGTTTTGGTGAATACATAATTATCTGTGGATAACTGGCATACTAAAAGAGAATCTTGGATATAATTCTTAGTGTAAAAAACTACTATCTATATAATACAATAAAGTTCCTATTAGAAAGGATTCTTGAAAATCCAAATATAAGATTGTGCTAGATAATTATAGCAATCAGGAAGAGAAATAAAATGTGTCAATATTGGGGGGGCACTTCTGAGAATTTAAAAACTATATCCTGAATATCTGATACTTAATATTTTAAGGAATATTAATGAACTCATCATATATGTATGTGTCTTGGGGTAGGTGTTGGTCATGGTCTTTAAGAATATCACAGGTTAAGAAAATATAACATGTGAATTTAATTACTTGTAAGATTATATTTTAAATTTAGAAATTAAATTGCTTATAAGATTATATTGTAAATTACATTTTAAATTCAAGGGGAATGCATTGTGACAGGACGCACAGATTGATAGTCCTGCAGAAAGGACTGTGAGGTGTATAGAATTCAGGTAAGAAGTGAACCCTGCCTACCTAGTGATGACGGTGTGATGCAGAGACAGGAAAGATGGCCTCATTAAATAACGGCCTGGGCTCACGCACAGCACATCTCTCCCTGAGATCTCTCTTACGTTGTGGATGGTTGTGTAATAGTGTCTTTCTTTCTGGTGATCATGGAAAGGAATTCTAAGGGGAAAAGTGTGGACTGAGGAAAAAGCATACCGTTGAGAGGTTTTTCGGGAGAGGGGCTACTCTCAAGAACTTTAAATATTACATTACAGGTAAAAAAAGTTCATTTGCCTGCATTTGTATAGAAAGAAGATTGTTTTCTTAGTTCCACAGAAAGAAATGGATGTGTCATTTGTCGTGTTGAACAACTGACTTTGGTTTTGGGCGAGACAGAAGGCTAGTTGCCTGCTTTCTCTGTGCACCGCTAACTCTGGTGATGTATTTTCTTTAATAATCCACATCAGGCTTCCAGGCTGTTTATTGTATAGTATTATTAAAAAGATGTATTTCCCTTTCAAATGTATAATTGAAAGGGAGAATTTTTTCTGGACATATACAAGGCTTTTGTTTCATTATTTATTTGGAATAAATGGGGCCAGACGGCATGAGTGCCGTTAGGTTTTGTTGGAGGGGGGCTTGCAAAGACTTTTTGAGGCATGATGTGCAAGTGAGTGTTTTCAAATCTCAGAGGTGTGATTATGTCATAACAGCCATAACCTCTGGGCTTGCTTTATTACGTTTATTAAAACAAATCTGTATGGGGGTGCTATGTATATTTTGGTGATGAAGGAAATGAGGTGGTTAATTTATTATGTGAACAGCACTTTCAGCCAACCACAGCGTGATTCACTGAGAGAATGGTGGAAAAGCCTCGCTCTGTAGAAATGACTGCTTTTTGATTTGTGGACCATAACTTTCAACGCCAGAGCATGAAGTTTATCTACAAAATGGTTCTCTCTTTCTCTCTCTTTTCCTGTAATGTTTCTGTCCAATTTTAAACCTTAATTTTTTTCCTTCATTTTATTTTGGGCATTTGCTGAATATGAATGATTGAAATAGTCCTTCCCAGCAAGTTAAGGGGAAAAAAAAATAAAAGAAGGGATCCAGGTGTTAGAGCATTAGGGAAGTTGGTAGCATCTGTATGGTTTCCAAGCAGCCCATACATACCTCCTAGGAGGACTTCATAAAGTAAATCAGTATTACAAACCTGCAGCCAATGAGGATAACTACCTGGTATCAGATATGAGTTAAGGAAAAGTGAGGAACCTATTGTTCTTCCCTTTTGTAGGATGTGTTTAGAAAGGTACTATTTTGGAATACTACTGTGGAAAAGGAAATCATTCTCATGCAGAGTAGTCTCTGACAAATGTCGGTTGGGAAGTGGGGCTTGGCGGTGGGAGGTGAGGATGTTATGCCACATAGAAGCACACACAACATAGAATAGAATCAAGGGGCACCTGGGTGGCTCAGTGGGTTAAGCATCTGACTCTTGATTTCATCTCAGGTCATGATCTCATGGTTGGTGAGTTTGAGGCCTGCTTCGGGCTGTGCATTCACAGTGAGAAGCCTGCTTGGGATTCTCTCTCTCTCCCTCACTCTCCCTCCCTCTCCCTCCTTCTGTCTCTGTCTCTCTCTCTCTCTGCCCTTCTCCTGCTTGCACTCTGTTCCAAAATAAATAAACTTAAAATTAAAAAAAAAGAATGGAATCAAAAGAAGACCTGTCTGTCTAATGAGTGAGCACACAGGTATAAAGCACTTGTTGTGTATTCATAAACAGCCATTACAAGATCAAGAAACATTTGTTTTCTCTGGAGTTACGCCATAGCCAGCATGTGATGATGTGAACCTGCCTATAGAGAGAGTGGAAAATAGGTCATCTTCCTGGCAAAATATTTGAAAGACCCATTTCATTTTCCAAATGTGCCACGTACCAACCATTCAAACAGAAAGTCTTGGAAATCAGTAAGGCATTTAATTGATAAGAATTCATTAAAGCATTTTCTATTTGGGATATCACACGGTCCCATGAAAGCAAGGATGATCATCAGTTTTCTCTTTTATTTCTGCTGCTTCGGAGTGGCACACCACATTTTTTTCAGAGTCCTCAATTTGCTCTAAAAATTATGTCATTACCTCGTAGCACTTCCCTGGAGAGTTGGTAAAAACCAGGAGAAACATTATTTGTGTAGCTTCAAGGCAGAGTGTAGAGGCAGGAGGTCCAGGCCTGTGGTTTATGTAAACAGAGTAGGCTGGGAGGGGGCACTGGCACCCCTGGCTAGGTCGTTACTCCGTCATCATGAGCAATCAGTCCCAGTGAGAATGTGTCCACTCTGTGCCTGTCCAGCCCTGATGATTAGTAATGATCTTCCATGGGCCCAGACTGGGGTAGACATTTAATTTTAAATGGAATTGGATTATGGGCCAAACTTCATTTTAGTGACGTTGGTCAGGGCTCTCAAACTTTTGAGACTTCCTCGCGAAGAGAATGAAACTATGTTTTGGACATTCCAAAGGATGTTATGTTTGATACCATGTCAGCTAGCATTTACTTGGCTCAAAGTGGATTTATCTTCATAATGGTTTGTTACTTTTTAAAAGATTGAAATTTTAAAATTATTCTTGTGAATTGGCTTTCCAGAGTCCATTACCTTGCCTTCCCCTCCTAAATGCCCATCACAAACACACACAGAGCATAGCAGTTATTTTAAAAGCATGGATAATGGAGAAACCTTAATTCGAAGCATGCCCTCCATTTTTCTCTGCCTTCTTCAGCATTTTCTCCTGCTGAGTCCTTTTGCTTATGTGCCTCTTTCCTCATCTCCCTTCCAACCTTCGGCAAGCTGCTTTTTGAAGAGGTAGTTTGTTCCCTAGTCCCTTACTCGGGCCCCTCCCTTCATATGGTGTGAAATACAACCAGGCTTTTAAAAAAGTGATTCCACCCTCGTTTACGATTTGAAACCTACTCAGATATGTGTTGACAAATTTAAGCAACTTTGAGTTTTTCAAAATAGAAATTTATGGGCATATTCCCAGAGTAGCATTAACCGAACACAGACCCACTGATGGCAGCAGAATACAGAAGCTATCCAGCCCAATCTGCTAGATAGTAAGAACATGATTTTAAATAAAATGGAACACTGTGGTTGTGAGAGACAGGAGCTATCTTCTTGTGGAGAAATCCTCTGTTTATCATTAAGTTTGCAGAGGAAAGTTGGATTCTAGATTAAAATACTTGGTTAGTTATACCTGGGATGCATTAACTATGCCCATTGACATATACTCCTCCTTGGATTGGGGTAGTTATAATTCAGGGTGTGTTTAATCAAAATTTCCCTGAGAGGTAAAGCTTCTATATGGTTGGGAACCTGCCTACCACTGAAATTGCATGAACATTATCACTGGCCTCCCTCCTCATTGCAGTGTGGTTCCGTGGAAAGAACACAGGGGCCCAGCAAAGGAAGCTGTAATCTTACCTTGGTTTAGCTACATTTGCTGTGTGATTTTGGGAAAGTAATTTTTCCTTCTCCATGGCTTGGAAAATAAAATAAGGCAGTAATATATATGTATTAAAACACACACACACACATACAGGACATGAAAGTGCCTGAAGGTGCAAATGTGAAAGTGATTTTGTTTCATATGATGAGGCCATCAAATAAATAGATTCCATTTATGTTTGTGGTTTTTTTTTTTAACCTGTGATGTTAAGGTTGTTTTTATTCCTATTATTGATTCATATGCTAAGCTTATCACGTATTCCTAGAATCATTTAATTTCAAGTAACAAGGGATCTTAGAGCCCACACTGGCAGATCTAAGCCTGTTTGTTCCCTTCTGCTCAAAGGGAGGATAGAAGAAGCTACAGGGAAAGCTTCCAGAACAAGGAATCAGAGAGGCAGCATTGCTGTGGTCATAATCCAAGAATGAGGAAACAGGACCATTGCCTGAGCTGCTTCTTATAAATAGTAGTGACGGGACGTGTTGCACAGGGAAAGATGGCCATTTGAAGTTGAATTGGAAAGTATACGTTAAACTTCTGTTAGTTATTACCTACAGAATTTCCTTGTAAGTCTGTAGTGCTTTACTTGTTATCCTGGTGTATCCGATTCTTCTGTTGTGGTTTGTATCTAATGTTTAAATCGATTCAGTATTTTGGAGGTGGTAGGGGAAGGGGGTGGAATCGTTAAAAACAAACACCACAGCGACAACAGAAACAAACCCCTTGGTTTGTTGGGATGCACGATCTAGTTATGGGTTGTCAATAAGAAACAGCTGTTTGTTTGCTGACAGCCCGCCTCGCCTCTCCCATAATCAAGCTGTTTCTCATCATATAATTACCAGCTCTTTAGTATTTGAGGCTTGTTGTGGATTTATAGTCGGTTATATAACGTTTGCCAAAATGTCATAGTTTAGATAAAAAATTAGCGACTCCCTTGTAGTCGTTCTACTGAAATATGAATGTGGACTGTAATAAAAGAAAGATGCCTGAAGAGACTTCTGAAATTCATTTCAAACTCAAGGGAATGTAGAGGGTGGTGTGTGTGTGTGTGTGTGTGTGAGGGTGGTGGGTGTGTGTGTGTGTGAGGGTGGTGGGTGTGTGTGTGTGTGAGGGTGGTGGGTGTGTGTGTGTGGGTGTGTGTGTGTGTGTGTTCGTGTTCTCTAAGGAGGGAGTATCACCGTAACTCTCACCCGACCATCTCGTGGACTCTGTCGCCAGTTGGAAAAGTGTTCAGTGTTCTCTTCACTAGTGTAGTTAGGCAGCACGGATGTGGGTGGCAGGATTGATTTTGTGCTGATCCAGAAGGACATGGTTTCATTCTCCCATTTGTTTGTTCTTTTCTTTTTTTTTTTCTCCCCTGTCTTCTCAAAATCTTGTTCTGATGTTGAAGCCAGGAATGAAAGGACGTAAAGTCAAATTTCAGTTCTCTGAGAGTGCAAGGTGATGTTTCAGCATCCTGGGTAGCTTTACTCATTGCATCAAAGCTGCATGTGTCTCCTACCTAAAGAGAACCTATCTAGGACATTTTTATAAACAGACCTCTTTTCAATCTGGGTTATGCTCAGTGAGGACCTTTTTGAAATAAGGGTAACCTGTGTTTTAGGAAAAGAAGCCCGAAAGGTGAAGTTTCCATTGCTCCGTTTAGTTTAACTCTTCAAAATAGGGCAAAAACATTTCCTAATCATGCGTAAGTCACAGCTCCTCTTGGAATGAAAGTTTCTGTCCTTAGGCTTATAGTGCAGTTACTTCAAAAAAAAAATTCCTTTTGAAGACTATAGTTCCACAAATTTTAATTTTCATAGACTCCAAAGTAGTGTTACAACTTCTCCTTCCTTTAATAGGTCTAAAATTACAATGGAATTTAGAATGTTTTCAGTAATTTTCTCTTTGATCTCAAAGGCATTAATTAATAATTTTCCTCCCTATATATAATATTTCTCTTGGAAGATAACATAATATGGGAATACTAAGTGCTCTTCTTGATAGAAAGTGTGAGTAGGAAAAGGGAATACTTCAAAATTTGTAAAAAGTAAAATTTTGAGGAGAGAAGTGTATTTTGAATGGGTATAGTTTTAATTTCTATTTTTAGGAGTTCATTCTGTATCTTTCATCAGAAGCCCACATCTATTTTTTCCTAAAAGTATAAGTCAAAGTAATGTTTTACTTTAAAAGGTTATGTCAAAATGCTTGCTCTCTCATAATCAGTGATTCCAAACATCAGTGGGAATTTGACCGACAATGGTTTTGTCAGATGGCCAGTGATAGTCAGTACTTCAGATTATTACCAGAAGGCGAAATGTTCGGATTTTGTGTGTGTTTTTAATACATCATGAGAATGATATTTCATAAAACTACTTAAAACTAATTACAATTACTATCACGGCAAGATTTAATTCTTGACTTTAACACATGGGCTGTGCCATGAAGTTGGAATTCAAAATTAAAAGATTATGTCTAGCTGAATCGGGACAGGTAGGAAGTGATGGAGTAAAAAAATGAATTATTTTCCTTTGTGCAGCTGTGCATATATTCTTAGGGCCGCATTAGTTAACCAAAATCTGTTGTCTTAGTAGTACTCAGGTGCATAATTTAGTCAAATGAATCACAGATGATCCATTTTAGAAGCCCTTTACTATTT
The DNA here is from genome assembly GCF_006229205.1 of Suricata suricatta. NCBI lineage: Eukaryota > Metazoa > Chordata > Mammalia > Carnivora > Herpestidae > Suricata > Suricata suricatta. Next base: position 92,305,541 of record NC_043703.1, on the reverse strand, counting down.
GGGTGTTAGGAAGATAATTTAGTTTTAATTTTATGAAAATTACTGAATGGTAAATTGAATTTTTGCCCCCCCAAACCTATGTGGACAAAAATTATTGTTATAAATAAAAGATGTGCAGATCATTTATTCCAACTACCTGTTTTGGGGCATGAGGAAGGAGATTTAGAGATGTTGTAGGATGTAATTACAGTTTTCTATTTTGCTTCTCTGTTAGACCTTTCTGTTTAGAGAAGCTTTCTTAAAAACTATGCTAAAAATCCATTGTTATAAAGTCATTAAAAATGCTGTTTTATTATCCAATGATTAATATCCATGACCTTTATTTTTGGATCAGGTTCATAAATATATACATTTTTCTATGTCAGTCATTGTCTAGAATTTCATTTTTGTTCTGCTTTCCATTACATACCATGAATTATATGAAATTAATTTAATCGCTCCTACAAACAGAAATTAAATGTGCCCTAATCCAGAGTTACGTTGTTTGCTTTTACAACTGTAAGTCATAAGTAATTAATTTTCCTTGGAAAATTAATTCACTTACCATTCCCAGTAGCATCATATGTTGACACAGGGTTATACATAGTTTAATATTTTTCTTCAGCATGCTGGCCTCAACTTTAGAAGACCTTAAATGAAAACAAATTAAAATTGACTCAACTGTATATAATTTGGAGTTATTTAAAATAAGTGTTGTTGTTATTGCTATCATCCAGGTGATGACTGGAGAATTATATTCAAACTTTCCAAAACCTCCATTAGTATATTAACAAGTCTGAAACAATAGTAGCCATTAATAGTTTCTGTTCCTCAGTTCTGGATAACAGTGTATACATAACAGCCATCAGACAGCAGTAGCATGGTGTTTTACCGTCCCTTAATGGCTAGGAAAGCGAAGCAGGTAAGGTGACTTGCTGGACATTTTACCACCTAGAATATCATCCATCACATCTGATTCTTACAGAGCTTATTTTCAGTATCTGACATCTGTCAGGAGACTGATTGCCATCAAGGTCATCTTAAAACATCGACTGTGAAAGATATCTTGTTTTAAACCCCTAAATATTTTATTTTAATGACTGCCTTTCTCTGACTCTCTCCTGTTTGATACTTTTTTCCTTTTGCTTTCCATAAAGGCTAATGTGGAAAATGAAATAAGCAAAAGTCTTTCAGTTAAATAAGTTAGGTTTCCCCTAGCTGCTTCTTATATTCTGGGAACTCAGAAAATATGAGCAAACCAAATTTAGCTTTTCTTTTGCATTTGCCAGGAGGTTATTTTGTAAGGGGTGATTTTTTTTTCTGGTTCATAGAACTCTATAAAACATATAGTGTTTATTACTTTATTTATATTTATTTAAGTCACCAAGTTGAAACTCTAGTGATGGTGGCAATGTTACAGTTTTAACAAGTGGGGGCTTATTTTATAAAGGTGCCTTTGTGGCCACAGCTTTCAAAAATGCAGGGGGTTAGCAGTGAAATGCTCTTTATGCTTTTGAAAAGAAAATCTGTTTAATTCCAGTGTAAAAGTACTACTATAATACAGAATCACCACTGTTATTTTTTTATTATTTTATTCATTGTTACAAGTCAGTTTTTTGATCTGTACTCACAGGAGTGAGCTATGTACATTCCAAAGCTGCGTGAGGAAAAAGTGTTTGACTTGCTCTTCTTTCATAAGGAGGATGACAGAGGAGTCCCCTTCCCTATGCTTCAAAGGGTTTTTCTGAGTGGCCTTCAGACTTATGATAATGACTTTCTTTTTTATCATCGGACAAAATGAAACAGTCGCTTGTGTCAAGTCATGTACATTTATGCTCATGCTGTGACTCAAACACGCCGTCAGGTTTAAGGGAAAGCAGTCTTTCAGAATTTATGGAGGCATTTTAGGCAATCATTATTCTAAAAACTTTATCTCTGAGTCTCTCATCATATACCCTCAGTATGACTACCTCTAAATATGTATGATAATGTGTGCATTCTCACACAGTTTAAAAAAAATGCCTTTGCCTTCTTTCAGAAATGAATATAACAATTAGTTTATCTTTGTTTGAGGATGGAAAAGTAAACATGTGCCGGTAGATATTTGCTGGTATAGACCTGCATTGTATTTCATAATATACTCTCGCAAAACATTACATTTAAATGGGAAGACTTTGTCATGTCCTTTGTGGACTTTTATTTTGTATCAAAATGAATACCTTTTAGAGAAACATTTATTTTTATATTGACCCAAGAAGTGTAGAGCTCTGTATGTGGTGTGCGTACACAAAAAGGTTGCAAGCATGTGGAGAAAAGAAGTGCTGAGTTTCAGCTACATGGTATTTTACCCAAAGCTGGCAAATGCACATATTATATTAAAATGTTCAAGAATTATGAATTCAAGAAACAGTATTAGCAGAAGCAAAATCTTTCCATGATTATTTTGTTGATTCAATTAGAATAGGACTAACAAGACCTGGTGATAGAAATAAGAGTGTTCTTTTTAAAAAGTGTACAATGTGGAGGTAGTACAGAGCTTATAATTTGCTGAAGAACAGTTGTGGCAGATGTTAAAAACTATTTGTGGCAAGTCGACAAACAAGTGTGTGTGTGTCAGGAGGATTCTGAGGAACTTGGCGCACATGCTGGCTTGGATTTGGTCAATAAGATTTTATTTTTAATCTGTAAGCAGAGGATAAATAATAGCTCCCTAAAGAGTGGTGAAAGTGGGTTTTGCAGATTGCTGATACCTGTCACAGAATGACATTGATGTCTTACAACATGCTACTATTCAGTAGAGTCCTTTTAGCAGTGCCACTAGTAGAAAAGCAAACCTGTACTTAATGAGGTGTACAGCTATTACGTTCTGTTCCACACTGCTCTTTCAGAGGACTAAACTTAAGTGAATTTGTACTTCTGTTCACAAAAGTCATACTTAAAGGGGTGTATCGAAAGGTAAAATGGCAGTTTACCACCACCTGAGATTTACGGAACTTCTCCAGATCCTCCAAACGGAGCCATGCTCCTAGTCACATCCCATTCGACCTTAATCATACACATCAATGTGGGATAGGTTGGATTACCTTTTTGCTTTTACTAGAAACTCGAATAAAATGGTAGTCAAGGTAGAGAGTACTCCATGGGAATATCCTGTTTTTATGCTTCTTTTAATTTTATATACGTCCTTTTGGCTATAGTAAACAGCTTATTACCTAGATATTGCCCTTTTCTTTTGCAAGCAATGTTCATCGTTTTGAATTGTCTTCAGTCTAATCTATAAGAACCCCGCTTCAAAAGACTCTGTATATATGAGTGCGGAATAATTTAATGGCCCCCTTTTGATGGGTTTAAATGACCTGGAGACTTATGTTAATTGCAGTAGATGTATTTCCTCATTTGTCCTACTAAACCTGCTAATCAGAAGATGAAAGTGGCAGGAGAACCTTTAGGTAATGTTCTGTCTCCAAATTGTCGTGTCGTGTTTGCATATTAACCCAGAGCATTTTTTTCTGTATTTTTTCTGTTCCTGTTCTGAGGAAACGCTTACCAATAAACATTGCTACCATATTTATCATTTTTGGAAACACTAGTTAGAAGCTATTTAATTTTTTTAGTTTTATTATTTATCAAATATTTAATATTTACCAAATTTATAGGAATCCTCACAGTGTTGTTTTATTTTTTCTTCTTCCATATATGTAAACAAAATGAAGTTAAAAATAACTGGTGATTCCCCCCGTGGAGTGATGAAAAGAAAAGTAATGTACTGTGTTTGCTAATAGCAATCTTGGAAGTTACCTTGAAGTTATTATATACTCTGTATGGTATGACGTGGAAATAAGGAAGGAAGATAGAAAGACAGACTCTTCTAGCTAATAAGAGAGTTTCATCCTAGAGGGGCCACCAAAGAGTCGGTCAAGATTGACAAGTATTCTAGTGGAGTCTTTCTTCTGTTTTTCTCTTTTTTTTCCTGTAGCAGTGTTGAAGTCAGTCAAAGTGTATATACAAAGCTGAGTGAATACCAGTTTCCCCAGTACAGGGGCTATTTTTTCAGGAAGTCTAACTCAAACCAGATGTTCTGCCTAGACCCAGAGTTTGTTGCTGCCAAGCATCTCATCAGAGGTCAGAGTTCTGGGCTCCAGGCCCTGCTAGAATTCTTCCACAAATTGCTATTCGGTGAGGTTTTAATCCTAATGGAAAGAATAATGTGCTTGTAAAATCTACAGTTATTACAAACACAGTATACATATTGTGGACTTCAAATGACTACATATTTCATTCCCATAAACGGAACACAGATGAATGCCTTGTGTGATGGCTTTAGACACTCTAACTAAAATCTAGTCTACAGTTCGTACCGCAGTAACCATTTGCATTTGTAACACCCCCTTAAAAGGAACTGTTATCTCTGAGTGACAATTGGTAACCAACTAGTGCCCCCCTCTCCCACCAGTTTTTTTTTTAAAGAAGCTCTACAGCTTCATACAGCTGTTCAAACGCAAGGATTAAAAGCATTTGGAACTAAATATTGGATATTCTCTTAGAAACATCTATGAATGCTATAGCACTAAGTGAAAAGTTCTTAAAGTAGAGCAGAAGATGCCATTGCACCAAGGCTTAACTGTCCCTTGTATGGAAACACATGTATTAAAATGGAATTCATTTACTCACATTAGAATGAAGACTATTTCTTTGTGATAGAGAATGTGATTGGTGTATAGAGCTGACCTTGAATTGCAGCTCTTTTGAAAAGATTAAGGGAGAGTGAGATTTATTGTACCTCTGCTTACTTAATTTTATATACAAATGGTATTAGGTGCTTATTTTGAGTCTTTGCTGTTGCTGATAATAAGCCCAAGAGAAATTCCCTGGTAGATAGAGAAAGGTGTGTGAAACCAGGGCTAGACTTAAGTATGTCAATAAGACTATACCTACTAAAATTAAATCTGCATTTGGGATAGATGTGTGTTAATTTTGCGTCAACAAAACGGAGAGAGACTACATTTCTGAAAATGAGGGAAATAGAACTTAAAAAAAATAAGAGCAGATTCAAGCATCCCTAGATTATCTCAAAACAATATGAAAACACTTTTTGGTTTAAATGTTTGTAGCATTTATTTGGGCGTTGGAGTCTAATTTCTATATACCATCTGTCTGTCTTCATATTTAAGTGTCGACAATAGGGGGTATAATAAATATATAAACAAGGCTCAGACAGGTTCTCCAAATCTTCCAAATACATAAAATTTGTTTAACCTTGGGAACCAAGAAAATTCTAATAGAACCTTATGTATGGTATAGGTACATACCTTTTAAACTACAGTTTTGAGTTTACCTTTAATTTTACAAAAGAAAATCAACATTAATATCCTCTCTCCTGCACAGACAACTGCACTAGTGTTGAAAGGAGTCATCATTTCTATGAACTTTAAATTCGACTCTTAGCTGCCAACGCATGGGAAAAAAAAATTGTGGAAGCGTGTAAAAAGAAAATGTTTGCAGGGCATTTGTGTTGCATCACTCTCTTCATGTTGTGCAACAGTTTCTAAAAGCTATTTCTGACTAATCTGTATGCTGCTTTATGCCTCTGAAGATCTAGCGTGCTGGCAGATCTGCTCCAGAGTCTTACTTTCTGATGTGCGTCTCCCTAAGTCCTAGCTCCTTCCACATAAACTCCACATATAGTCTATTATATTTACTACTCTGTTATGTAGTTTCCCCTTATTATAGCATTGCTTGGAAGGGATTTCTTTTTTCTTGGAAGAAGGGTGCAGTATCACATGTTTATTATCTTTGACGTCTTGAAAAGTGAAAGAATGTTTTTTTAAGTTTGATTATAAAGTATAATTGGTGACCTCCCCCACACACATAAAGACAGGTGGTTCCATCACCAGTTTCTGTAAGGAGGTTGAAAGTAAATGTCAAACTTGAGGCTACATTTCACTCTGTATTGTATAATCATTCTAGTGCAATTAAAAGAAAAGTCTGAGACTATGATCAGTTAATGAGAAACAAACAATTTCATATTAATGAGTTCCCATTTGCCAATAATTCTGTCATTTGTAACTTGAATCAGTCATCACCCCTGCAAATAGCCCTTTCAAGACATTATTTGCAATTTTGCCCTCTGTTTTCTGTCCTTGATGTTGTGAAAATGGCCGTCTACTGTTACAGGAATGAAAAGAGATCCCGTTCAAACATCTTTTGTGTTTCCACTTTCAGTGAAAAATGTTTTTCAAACCTGCAGCTGGTTATTTCTGCAGGAGTTCCCACTTATGCTCAGATTTGATTGACATTTTGAAATGGCAGCTTTTCATGAAAAGCTGTTAACTTGTAGAATTCAGTTATGGTACTAAGACAGACTGACTTTGTTCTGTGGCTGGGACCTGTCCAAACTAAATAGAACCCTGCATCTGAATTTAATAGTGCTACTCAGCCAAGATAGGGCAGTTTTTCCTTTTTTTTTTTTTTTTCCTCCAGAACTCTGATGCTTCTTATGTGTTCTAAAGCTAACTTGATGGATATTCATCCCAACATCTTTCTGTTCTATAATTGCTTTAATTGACATATATAGTCATTCTCTTACTTCCCCCCTTGAACATCTAATGAGCTAGGACAGTGCTTTATTTTAAGATACGATGCTGAGAAGAACTTATTTCACAATTAGTGTTATAGAGCACAAAAAATTTAGGAGTATTATCATTGTTTTCTTCCAGTATTGAGGACTTAAAATGTTTGGAAATACGTTCCTACCAGACTTAGAGATTCATTCGTTCTGTGAAAATATTTTGGAACCCATTTTGCATATGATACTATACAAATATAGTTTATTAATATTATTTCCTCATTTACCCAACAAATAATTATACCTTCAATTTCAAGGCAAATGTGCTATAAACCATGGGAATCACAAAGAATGTGATCTCTCCTCTTAAGGAACTTTGAATTCAGTATCTTCTTATTAAACTTAACTGATAATTAGTGCTTTCAGAGGCACCAATTTATAACATCTAGTGAAAATTATACTTAATTTTTCAAATGCCTCGCTGTTCTTGTACTTGGTTTCCGTATAATAGTCTCATGCAATGAGTAAGAAAACTTAGTATCCTAGTCCTGTGTGGGTTTTTTTGTGTTGTTGTTGCTGTTTAGGTGTGTGTGTTTGGTCCCATGCTATCCAGTTAGGAAATGTAAAACTCTGGTTTCATGTGCAGATTTGGGGGTACTGTCTGTTGAGTTATGTGGGTCTCTTGAACCTGAACATGATACCCAGTTTCACCTGTCTTAAGACAGAGACCTGATACAGTCAATTACTAAAGACCCTGATCACTTTTGGGAAGTGATCAGCTTTACCCCTCTGAGTTTAATTGAACTGGGTGACTCGGGTGTGATTATACAGTATGTATTAACTGTAGCCGGTGACTTGCTACGGCTTTACCCTTAGGTACATAGACTTCACATTCTGCAGCACATCCCAGTGTGAGCGAGAGCTCGACAGTAGGCCCTCCGAGAATGTTGAATGTAAGTAAGATGCAGTGTTTTCATTTTTATTCCTATACTTCTGAAGCAGAAAGAAATTCACGGTTGATGTTGGTTGCCTTGCTAGGATGGTAATTTTAATAATTCCCTGGATTTTAATTTCTTTTGATGATGTGTAAGGAGTAGTTTTGGAATCTTAATTTAACATATGTGTTAGACATATCCATAGATTCGTAGTTGGCAAACAGAAAGCCAAAAGGCATTCCTTAATCTTTCTGTGGGATTAGTTACTGATGTGACTATTTCAGTGTTCAGATTGACAATATCTATCAAGGGACTTTAAAATGTCCTTTTTCATTTTGACCAGTTGTTGAGGGGGGGATGATTATGTCCTAAGGAAGCAAGTTAGTTTTTAAATTTTATACATAAACATATTCTTACAGTATTACCTATAATTAAATACGGAGAAAGCAAAAGAAAATGTTCAATACTTAAAAGGACTATGGATTACTAAAGTGTTTACATATAACTGAATAAGCTACAATTATTTAATGTTAGGTTTCCAAAGAATCGTAAATCAAATGTCCAAATATTCAGCCAAAAACTTGGATTTATGTTTGTATTACAAGAAGAAAAATATGCCTAGGAAAAGTTGAAGGAAAAAGGAAAATCCCTAAACATTAAGATCAGTTGCTCTCCAGTGATAAGATTGTATATGTTATTTTCTTCTCCTTTATGAACCTGTGCAGTTTCCTAATTTGCTATAATTAAAACATGTAACTTTTATTCTGTGCGGGAAAAAAAAAGATTTATTAAAGTGAGAAACCTAGAAAAAATCATTGCGACACATTGGAATTTTAGAATCCTGTTTTCTGATTTCTTTCTAAGGGACAGCGTGAGAGCTTGAATAATGGTCTTAGTTCAGGAGGTGAAAACCAGTCACCTATGCATCGTATTCCACTAGCAGAGGATTTTGTTGGGGTAGTGCTGGAATTTTAAAATAATTTTTAACTTTGCCCTTCGGAAAGGGCACACCACCAGCCCCTACCCGTCTCTGTCATAATCCTGGCCTGAGTCATGTAATCTCCCAGGCCTCTGAGATGCAAATAATTGTTTTTGTACAGGCTCTGAGCCTAATGCCGAGTCCCTTTCTCAGTAATAGAATGATCCATTCCGGTTGTTTTGTTCTGCTTCTCAACAGATGAGAATGGTGGTGGTGGTGATGGCGATCATAGCAGTTAGCATTTGTAGAGCCCTTATTCTGTGCTAAGCTTACAATAAAAGTTTGATTAATCATATAATCTAATTTCCACCATATTGTAAGGCCAGGTGCTATCTTTTTCTCCATTTTGTTGAGGAAACAACTGAAGCTCACAAGGTTAAAAATCTGTTAATAGTAGAGCCAACATTTGAAACTAAGTCTACTTTGATTCAAAGTCTGTGCTCTTAATGGTTAAGTTTTATGCATCAGTATAATTGAGCATTGCTGGGCATGTTTAACCATGCTGCTTATGTTATCGGAGAGAGGGCTTCGTTACAATGGCCACTTTTGTTTATGCGTGTCACAGATGAAAGAGAAGGGTTTTGGTAGTATTCTTTATACTTTATTAAACAGTAAACTATGTTACTTCATTTTTAGTTTGTAACTGTAGACTGTGGGTTAAGATATAGAGAGGGAATACTAGCATTTACAATGAAAACTTGGTATAAATATTATTTTCTGCCCTAAAAAACAGCATACCTGTTTTTTAATATATAATTATGTTGATTTAAAATAATGTAAGTTTGATATGTTCAGTCCCTGTTACAGAACATATTCAGGAACATTACATAACCCCTGTGACAACTATCTAACTAAAAACAAGGCTCTCAAATACTTTGGTACATAGCTTTCATACTTCCATATACCTAATATCTATTATCTCAAATATATGTTTTATTTTGCCTTTTTGTTTTGTTTTCTTTTGGCAAAAGAAAGCAATTCTGTGGAGAGGGAGAAAGTTGGTTTATATGGAATAAAATAACACTTTCCAAAATTTTTAATAATCTCATGAGGGTTAAGTCACATAAATTTAATCTCTGAATCCGTTTAGGAACTGTGACATGACATTTTCAAGTTATTTACAAGTGATGGGAAAAGGAAAAAAAAAATAGAAGTGATCTCTGCTTCAAACCCTTCAGGGAAAGGGTGTTCATTCAGCAAACACAAAGCATTTATTACACTAGTAGTACATGGAATGTTCAGAAAGAGGAAAAAGCAGTAAGTAAAACCCTTCCATTGATAGATAACTGTTTGGAGGTAAGAGGTAAATGCTTTGACTTTGTGCATGTCAAAAAAGTATTTGACTCTCACACTTGAATAATAGTTTCCCTGGGTGTAGAATTTTGGGTTGAAAATAATTCTTCCTCTGAGATTTTGTTACTTCCATTCTATTGCTTTCTATCATGTAGTGGTATTGGTGGTGATCCGAGACTCATTCCTTTGAAGGTGACCTGTTTTTCACATCTCTGGAAGTCTTTTTTCATTTTCTTTTATATGCCTAGGTGCTTGTCTCTTTTCATTCATTGGGCTGGACACTTGAATCTTTTATAATCTGAAGATGTCATTTGGCTCGGGTAAAATATCTTGTGCTATGCATTTGATTTATTGTCCTGTGTTTTCTCTAATTTTGCTAAGGAAGATAAAGGGCATCTTAGGTGGAATCCGTCTCTCTTCTCTGAAATTCTCAGCTTTTTATTTTTGTCATTGTTGCTCTGGGGGAGCCCACAACTCTATCTTCTAATCATTTTATTTTGAATATATCATTCTGGTAATCTTATTTTTAATTTCTAAAAAAAATGATCTCTTGATCTGTACTTCCTTTCTTATGGTATTATTTCTTGTTTCTTTGTTTTTATTTTTAGCTACAACATTTTCTTTTATTTTTCTAAGAATGCAAACCAGAGGGATTTCCCCTCTATCTCAGTTTTTCCTGCTTTTTTGGTTTGTTTGTTTTGTTTTGTTTTTCTGTTAGTTATCTTGATACTTCTTGGAATGGAGACTTTTTCCGTTTTTAAGAGAGCGTTGGTGATCTCTTCCTATTAGAACATGATGAGGCCTGATGGAACTTGGCTATATGCAAGTAGAGTTTGCTTTACTGTGATCTGTTGAGGAGAGGTATCTGTTCTTAAACTGGGTATGGCTACATGCCACGTCTCAGAAGGCTTTTTCCCTGGAGCCTTTTTAGTTTTCTTAGCGAAGAATCCTGCATTTTTTTTCCTCTTTGGTGAGGGAAGGTAAAATAAATATTTGGCTGTATAGGTGGAATAAATATTGTGGATGCTGCTTGTGGTGAGTTTGGAGGTGTCCTAGGTTGACTTGATGTGCCCCCCAAATTCATAGCTACGCAAATCCTCAGAACATGGTCTAACATGGAAATAAGGTCTTTGTAGATATAATTAAAACGAAGCCATACGGGTTTAGGGCTCACCCTAATCCAAAGACCGGTGTCTGTATGAGAAAACACATATACAGAGAAAAAAGAACACTGAGAAGATGAGGCAGGGATTGGAGTGACTATAACTGGAAGCCAAGGCATGCCACGGCCTGTCAGCCTCACCAGAAGCTACAACAGTGCATGGAGCAGGTTCTCCCTCAGAGATGCTGGACTTCTAGGCTCCACAGCTGTGACAGAATACATTTCTGTTATTTTAAGCTCCGCACTTTATGGCCATTTGTCACAACAGCCCTAGAAACAGCAGCACACAATCTTAATGATCTGACCAGCACACTCACCAGGCTTTTTGAACAGCATCTATTGCCTCCCAGCATTTTGCGTCTGGGCAAATTCAAGAATTTCAAAGAGCCAGACACCAGATGAGAACTCAGGCAGGAGTAAAGGATTTCCAATCCTTAGTCGGTGAGATTTTAGCTTTAAAGGTGGGGGAAGGATTAGCCTCTCCCGTGGTGCACGTAAGGGCTAGAAAGATTCAGTCATGGCAGGGTGTGACAGAGTTTTTTATCTACTCTCCTGTTCTTCTTCCTCAGCATGTGTGGTTGGGAGACCACCAGTCCATCCCTGGCAGAGTGGAAAGGACTGTGGTCTTGGGACTTGACGTTCCAACATTAGGGGCATTATGAAGTAGTGACCCGATTCCCCACCTCAGATTTCTGTGAGGATTGATGGTCTTAAGCACCGGGCTACTTTTTCCTGGCATGCTGTACTGAAGACCATCTCCTTTTTGTATGAAATCAGTCTGCCGAGAGACCTGGTGCATTAATTGTTACCTCTCACAGAAGCAACTATTTTATAGTCTGACTCAGAATTAATGCCCCGGGTCTTATTCGAATGTGGTTTCTGGCGTACCCCTGGCCAGAGCCTTTCTAGAGGTCCTGTCTGATTCATGAGCTCCTTCCTCATCTTTATGAATGTACCATCCTGCAACTTCTTCCTTCTGACTTTCCTTCCTCAAGACTCCTAAGACTAAGGCCTTGAGGAAAACGTGTTCCTAGCCATTGAACGTTCTCTTGCAGTAGGTGCATCATAGAGGTTTAGGCCAGGTTTAGGCCTTTTTTTCTTTTTATGTTATCTTTCTATTTTTGTTGTACTTCCTAGGGAAAAGTTGTAGAACTCAAGCCTTTAAATTCAACTCCTGTTAAGATGAATGGTTTCCCAGGTGTTATCAATAGTTGAAAAGTATATCTGATTTTTAGGACTAGCCATTATTAAAACAAGTATGGCATGGATTCAAGTCACTGACAACATGTGGTTTTCTATGCTGTCTGTGGATTGCTTTCTGTAATGAGTTTCTCACTTTGTTCCATGCCTTGACTAGCACTACTTCCTTTTCTACCACTTCTTTACTTCTGGAAAGGTATTGCTTCTGTAGATTTCACATTGTAGAGTGAAATTCACCTCATTGTGACCCCTAACCTATGTAGTAAATCCTCTGAAATTAATTTTGGTTCTTTCTGATCTGTGCCCCTGTATGACTCCCCCCAAGGTTTCATTATTAGATTTTGACAGCCTTTTAAATTTGTAAGTGCCACAAATTTGTCACTAGAGATGAATGGGTAAAAAGAAAATTCCTTGCAGTGGAGGATATGGGTAAAATATTTCAAGCGACAGATCGGCATCAATAATGTTAATGTTTATAGGGTGATGAAAACCATATAAGTCTTAAGCCAGAATCTTGTTTCAGCTGAGTCCCAGAAATTTTGACCACAGAAGCCAAGGCACATTCCATTTATTCCAACAAATGTTTTTTTTCAAGTCCTCTACAACCGTCTGAAAGACAATTGTCACTCTTGAATGCCTGAAATGTTAATTTTTTTCTGCCATGTTAGTGAAAAGCAATGGAAACCTTGTCCACTATTCCCAAGGTGACTTTTGTCTTGCCGTGAGTTCTAAAATAGAAAGCAAAGTTGACAATGTTATTTTGCCCTCTGTTTTTCATGTTCGTTCTTTGGCAAGGTTTTTACGAAATTTTGCATCATTCTTTTTAACTGACTTCTGGCCTTGTTTCATGCCAGAAGATTGCCTTTACTGAGCACTGAGCAGTCAGTCACAGGGTCACAGATTTTCTTTGTTATTGATACAGTGGAGTTCCCCCAGTGGTTTCTAGTGGCAAAAAATATATATATATATGTTAATATTTGGGGGACGAAGAAGTACATTCAGAAGACATCTAGAAAAAGCATAATTGAAATGATCATGAATATGATGCCAGTGAACATATATGTGTAGGTATGTCTATATTTTAATTAAAAGAGAAGGATAAAGAACATTGAACCATTATAGTGTGGTCTTTTGTTTATTTGCATAGTGATTGTTATATTTTCCTAAAAAGCATTAACAAAAAATGACATATTAAAAAGGAAACTATTATAAAGTTTCCAAGGGAAATTAAAAGTAGTTCGTAGGAAAAAGAAGAAAGAAAAATAAAGGAGAGAAAAATACCAAGATCAGACATCTTCCCCCACTCCCACTTCTAAGCCTGCATGGAAGGTTTCCCTGAATATAGATATTGTTTACCAACCCTAACAATATAGCAAGCATGATGGTTTTACCATGGAAATTCCATATTACAGAAAGCATTATTATATTACAAGTTGTTACGAAGACAGGTTTCTTGAAGTGGCCCATTATATTACGCTGTCCTAAGTCAGTTATAATAAAATAGCTAATTAGTATTTATGAGGTACTTGAGTAAGGGATGGAATAAGATGGTTCTCTCCCTTTTGCAGTGGATGAGAGAGTAAGGCAGCAAGATGTTACTTAACTTTCTTAGTTGTTCTATCTTTCATTTTCATTTATTTCCAAAGGTTAAGATATATAGCCCAGGCTATACGGTCACATTGCCGGAGTTCAAATTTTGGCTTCACCATTTGTTAGCCTAGTGAACCTGGGCAAATTATCAGATTTGCCTTCATCATCATCATCACTGTCATCATCATCCCTAGTAGAATTGTAGTGTGTTAGCACCAAAAGTTATTTAAGAAACTCAAATCCAACTCCCTTATTTTCTAAAGAAACCGAGGCAAGAAATTAAGTGACTTAACTACCACTAACTAGAACAGTAATCTTTTACCTTTAATGTCTTTCTACTACAACAGTTTTTGGATTTGATTTTGTGGACTGGTAAAATAACTTAAAATTTGTGGTCCTGGTAGCCAGTCTCCAGGATGGTCCAAAGTAATCCCTACCTTGTGGTATTAACACTCTGATAAAGTCCCTTCCCACATTGTGCTGGTCTTTGTGAGCAGCAGGCTATGGCAGAAGTAATGGCATATCCCTTCTGAGATTAAGTTGCGAAAGTCACTGTGGTTCTGTCTTGGATGCTTTCATTCTCTTGGATCACTCACTGTGCGGGAAGCCACCTTCCGTGTTGTGAGCAGCCCGAGAAGAGACCCATATGGGGAGGAGCTGAGGCCTGTGGCCAACAACATTTGAGGAGCTCAGGCCATTAGCCAATAATGATGTGAATGAGCCATCTTGGATAAAGATCCTTCAACCTACTTGGGTCTCCAGAGGATTTCAGCCCCCCTGACAACTTGACTGCAGCCTCATGGAGAGCTAGAACCATCCAGCTAACCTGCTCCTGGATTCCTGACCCTTAGACACTTTGTGAGATAATAAATGTTTGTTGTTTTAAGCTGCTAGATTTTGGGGTAATTTGTTACACAGCAGTAGGTAGCTAATATAGTAAGGCTAGGGAGACTGATTATATTTCTGGGATTTTTTTATTTTTTGGGTCACAGACAGGGATAAATAAAAGGACTACTTTAGTACCAAACCAGCAGGAATGTCGTAATTACATAGTAAAGGACAATTCTTTAAATTGAATAAATTTATCTTGTTGGAAAACCTTGACATTGTTCTTTTTCTCATTTTGCATTGACCACCAAAAAGTTTGTCATGAACTGGCATTCGATAACCATTGTACTTTATCATACTGTATTGCGGTTAGTATTTTTTAAAATGATTATTCATTTTTGAGAGAGAGAGAGAACACAAGCATGGGAGGGGCAGAGAGAGAGGGGGACAGAGGATCCAAAGCAGGCTCTGCATGGACAGCGGTAAGTCCGATCAGGGATCATGAACCAGGAGATCATGACCTAAGCTGAAGTCGGACACTCAACTGACTGAGCCACCCAGGTGCCCCACAGTTAGTAATTTTTAACTTTGCCTTCTTTTGTGTCCTTAGATGTTTGCTGAATAAAGGAAAATTTGTTGTCTTTTGAAATGTGGCTATAGAAAAATCAACCTGAGGAAACTCAGGTTGTATTTCTTGTTCATGGGAGAAGGTACCACCACACATGAAGACGGTCCTAACTTTAATCACTGAAGCCACTTTCTCTGTGTACAAATGTTCCCATCTGTGAATTTAAAGGTTATACTGTGTGACCTCCTGTAAGCCTTTCCAGTCCTAAAAGTTTGGGAAGTTACTGTAATCGAAGACCTTCTATTGGAATATAGTCTAACATGGGAATTTGCTTAGGAGAAACGGGGGGACATAGATCCTGAAGACCTTTGGACGTCATTCTTTTCTCCTGTACTATTTGCTAAAAAAAAAAAAGAAAGGGAGGTAGCCATGAAATACTTGCTTTTTACATTTTTTAAAGTGTACTTGTCAGGAGTAACAGTTATCCAAAAGGAGAAAGAAGG
This sequence comes from Suricata suricatta, assembly GCF_006229205.1. Classification (NCBI taxonomy): domain Eukaryota; kingdom Metazoa; phylum Chordata; class Mammalia; order Carnivora; family Herpestidae; genus Suricata; species Suricata suricatta. The sequence goes on along the minus strand of NC_043703.1, from coordinate 92,289,939 downwards.
AAAACCAGTAGAAGGGACATAACTAACTCCTTTCCTTCTGACCCGGACAGAAGCATGCTTATGTCCTAACCTCCGTACTTACTGTTCTGTTGCTGTGAAGGAACAGAAATGGAGATGTCCTGGGGTGCCTGGGCGCTTTAGTTGGCTAAGTGTCTGACTTTGACTTAGGTCATGATTTCATGGTTCCTGAGTTCGAACCCTGTGTTGGGCTCTCTGCTGTCAGTACAGAGCCCGCTTCAGATCCTCTGTCCCCGTCTCTCCCTCTCTCTGCCCTCCCCCACTGGTTTGTTCTCTCTCTCTCTCTCTCTCTCTCTCTCTCTCTCTCTCAATAAATAAATAAATAAATAAATAAATAAATAAATAAATAAAAACAAAAAAACCAGAAATGGAAATATCCCAAAGCAGTCAAGTTTCCTTTGAGAAAAAGAAAAAGTATCTGCCATTCATAGCTGAGCTGGTTAGGTGGCCAATCATAATTATTTTCAGTGTGTAAAATAAAATGCTGTGATTGATTTTTCTTATTGACAGAAGGATAGAAAAATTAGAGGGAAAGGGAGCAGGAGAAAGTAAATTATAGTTTTGTAAGAGAAAAGACTAGTACCCTGTCAAAGCAAGGATTGTACTTCACAAATCTCCTTTCTTTCTTTCTTTTTTTTTTCTTGGTCATTACATAGACAGTGCTACTATTTACATAAGATCTGTAATAAGAACAATGTGATACAGAATTTTAAAAGCATGTCTATTTTGTCAGAATATTTTTAGTCATGGTAAGCTTTGTGAATGAATAGAGAAAATTACCTTGTAAACAAAAAATGTATTCCTGGCTATTACAAAGCTTTTCCATAAAAAATGAAATAGGTAGAGTCAATGGGTTTTCTTTGCAACCCAAGCAAGAGAGCTGGAATTAGCATTGCAAGATCGAGTGATACCACTTCACTTCTGAAGAAACAGAGGGGCATTGTGTTCAAATGCTTGGGCTCCAGAGATGGACCCATCGCATTCAGCTACACCCTGGCAGTGTGACCTTGGGCAACTTACTTAACCACTCTGTGCCTCTTTACTCTTACACAAAATGGAGATAATAAAATAGCAGTAATAATAACCACAAGGTTGTGAAAATGAATTAGGTTAGCATTATAAAACTCCAGACACTTATTAGCACCCAATATGAATGTGTTCTGGTATTATTACTAAAAAATGGATATTCTTGCATAAGGGATCTTGAAGAACTTTGACAGCTTATTACATATCTTCTCTACAACCCTTTGTATTTTGCCCCTTCATGGTGATAACAACGGAACCAAATTGTGAATTCTCACTTGACAGTTCAGCCCTGTCATGATGGTTTACTTATGGAATATCTATCATTAAAGGTTAAGCATCTCATCCAATGAAAACTCCGAGAGTGTTCATAAAAAGGATTCTGGAGGGAACACTCACTTTAAACCAAGTAGTAGTTGTTATCCAATGAAAATTTCTAGGTGTTCATTAAAAGGATTCAGTATAAACCAAGTAGTAGTTTTTAGATGAATTTCAGAATTACTTGCAAATAGCAACTGCAAAAGAATTGTATTCAATAGTTTTTCATTTATGTAGCTGCTTACAGTATGCACACTTCCACTTCTGTCCCTTGTTGCTGCTGGGCCTTTCCCTACACTCTGCCTCCCTGCCCAGGTTTTAGATGTTTATTATGTTCATACCTAGCGTGCTTCCCCACACATCTCTCCCCTGAGCTCCAGATCGCATATATTTAGCTGCCAACCTGGGTTTTCAGTTTGGAAGTCTAATAAATAGACTTGTCTAGAAGAGAACTCTTGACCTCTGTCTGCTAACTCTCCCTGCTTCCCCCAAATTTAAAATGAAAACCAATAAATGATTCTCTGCCATCTTTGTCTGTTTCTATTAATGACATCACCATCCACCCAGTTAGTACAGCCACAAACCTATCCTCATTAAGCACTTATTTTTATTAAAATCCTTGATCCTTTCTTTGCTTCATCATCTTGCAAAATTAACTACTACTTTTTTCTACTCCAACCTCCTGACTCTGGATAATAGTCTAGGTATACTGAAAAAGTCACCTGCCAGGACTCCCTGTTTCCACTTCTGTTTTCAGTCCATTTTATATAGCATGCTTTTTTTTGCAAGTGTGTCTTGGATCCAGTCTCTGTCCCTACTGTAGTAAGAATAAATTCGGACTCCTTGCCATGGGACCTATCAGACCCTTGTCTGCCGTATCTCTGATCACTTTTCCTTTTGCCCATTTCATCCTGGCCACACTGCCTCCTTTCAGTTTTGCGAACTTTGTAGCACATTCCCCTCTTAGGGTTTTGCATTCATTTTTTCAGCTTAGAATGTTCTTTCTCTGGCTCTTTGCATGGCTGGCTCCTTCTCATTCTGAAAGTGTCTGTTTTACTGTATTTCTTCAAAGGGTCAATTCCCAATCACTCACGTAGCCACCTCCATTTCCTGTGACTGTCATGTTACTCTATTTCCCTTATAGCATTTATCACATTATAATTATAATTTTTATTTATTTGCGTGTGCATCCTGTTTGCTGCTATAGTCGTTAATTAGAACAAGGCCAGATACGGAGACCTCAATAAATAATTTATAACACTCATTGAATGAATAAGTCGATAGGTTTTTATAAGCATTAGAAAGTTTATTTTTTATTTGCTTGCTTTTGAGTCTATTCAAGGCACGTCCAAGCTTCGCTTTCAAGCTTATTCAGGTTGTTGGCAAAATTCATTTCCTGGCTGTATGACTGAGGGCTTCAGCTTGTTTGCTGGCTCCTGGCTGGAGACCACTTTCGGGTTCTAGATGCCACCCACAGTTCCTTGCCACATGGGCTTCTTCAACATGACTGCTTACTTCAAGAAATTAGGAGCATCACCTTTCCCCTCTTATGTAACCTGATCACGAGAGTGACATCCTGTTGTGACACTCTGTCATATTCCACTACTTGGAAGCTCGTACTCACGGTCAGGGGATTATATAGGAGTGAACACCAGAAAGTGAGTCTCACTGGGGGATCTCCTTAAGGATCTGTCTGCCACAGTAATTAATGATAAAGTGTCAGTTTCCCTAAGGGGGACCAATCAATGTGACTTTTAAAAAGAGTGAAACTTACTACTTCCAATTGGAACAAGGGAATTTGATTGCCTCTTGAAATTTTTCTGTTCAAAATAGTAGGTATTAATTATACCCCATCTCTTATGAACCAAGAGACACTCCTGCCTAAAAGAGAAGGAAAGAACTTTTGTTAGAATATTATAAAAGGGGAGGGACATAAAGAAGAAAAGCTTTTGTATAGAATGGAAGTAAATTGCTAACCCATTTTATTTTATTTATTTTTTAAATGTTTATTTCTTTTTGAGAGAGAGAGAGGAGGGCAAAGAGAGAGGGAGATATAGAATCTGAAGCAGGCTCCAGGTTCCGAGCTGTCAGCCATAGAGCCATAGAGTAGGACTCAAATTCATGAACCGCAAGATCATGACCTGAACTGAAGTTGGACACTACAACCAACTGAGCCACCTAGGCGCCCCGCTAATTCATTTTAAAACTCAAATTTAAAAAAAATAAACTGTCAGTTCTAAACTGAGATGTACCCTAGCAGAGTATTCCCTTCAGTGGTTTGAGAAACGAATACCATGAATTCTTTGTGCTCTTACCCGCTTGCATAGCTGAACCTAAAAGGACCAATGTTTAGTTCTTATGCCCTAGAATTCTTTCCATAATAGCATCTGTGTCCCTCTTCTAAATTCTAGAATTCTCCAATTTATATTTTCTTTAACTTTATGACCTAACCCTTGTCCATGGCCCAGTTATTCTGTGGATCAAATGGGTTTGATTTTGCCCAATTCTGCAGTGACCCACAGAGATATCTTGGGGAAATGAGTCATTATGCTAGCTTGAACCTTAAGAAAAAAATAATGTATAAATATAATTTGTTTTCATATCAAAAGTATTTTGTCCCTAGGGCACCTGAGTGGCTCAGTCAGTTAAGCATCCGACTCTGGCTTAGGTCATGATTTCACAGTTTGTGAGTTTGAGCCCCGCGTCGGGCTCTGTGCTGACTGCTAGCTCAGAGCCTGGAGCCTGCTTTGAATTCTGTGTCTCCCTCTCTCTCTGCCCCTCCCATGCTCATGCTCATGCTCTCTCTCTCTCCCAAAAATAAATAAACATTAAAAAAATTATTTTGTTCCCAAGCCTATTAGCTATATCAAAGTATGTACCTGTATCAAAGTAGCTCTTAGACCTTGCTTTCTGGTAGAGATGCCTAAATCCACTTTTATTCATGCTGGTGATGAGCTTGTCCATGGTAAATGGAGTCCTATGCATGAGTCTCAGAAATCTTGACCTGTGAGCTGTCAAGCCAGAACTTTCTCAGGATTTCTTTACATTCTAGGTCAAATCTCTCGCCGCCTTTGGTCTTCTTTTATTGTGTGACAGGATGCTGTACTTTAGCTTATGTTCAAAATGGCAGAAGCTTAAGTGTAATTCAATTCCCAAGAGAAGACAGACTTAAGCTTTTCTAATTAATAGCTTCGGAGATTAGTCTATGAGTTAACAAGAACTGTTTTTGACCTAGAAACCTACCAGAAACTGTTCACCAGAGGCTTGGAATGAGAGACCTTGTGACCATGGTCAGTCTTAATGTACCATGTTAGGGCATCTCAGATTTCATTTTCAGATTTCACCTGAGCATGCCATTGCCTGCTGCTTGCTAAAACAGTTCTCTGTAATACGAATGTGGATTGTGCTGCTGTCCTGCCCTTATGTGGTCTCTCATCACTGGCATCTTCATTTCTTTTAAGGCAACTCTTTTTCTTAAACCAAATTCCCCGCTTCACCAAGAAGAATCCAAAAGCAGAACTGCCAGAAATAGGCTCTTGATTGTTCCTTCCTTTATGCAATGAAGTTGTAATTTATTGAGTCTCCGCTATGTGCTAAGGAGCATAGTGGTAGGAAGTGGGAATACAGAGACAAGTCTAACTGGCTAGCAGACACACAAAGAGATTCTCAAGTAAACCAGTGCTCAAGGAAATGCAAACTAAAACAGTAATAGGATTGAGCACTTATTGTGTGCCAGGATATAGATGTGAATGAAATATATGTATGCATAAATTTATAAATTCTGTATTTTAAACCCACAAACACACAGACTACACACCCGTGTAGTAGATGATAAGTACTCTAGATGAAAATAAAAAAGGACTGGAGTACTGGGTGGCTCAGTTGGTTAAGCATCCGACTTTGGCTCAGGTCATGATCTCACGATTGGTGGGTTCGAGCCCCACGTCGGGTTCTGTCCTGACAGCTCAGAGCCTGGAGCCGGTTTCAGATTCTGTGTTTCCCTCTCTCTCTGCCCCTCCCTTGTTCATACTCTGTCTCTGTCTCAAAAATAAGTAAACATTAAAAAAAGTAATAAAATAATAAAAAGGACCTGGGGACAATAGTAGTGTAGAGGATCGAGTTTAGGAACCCTATCTTTACTCCCACTGCAGAAGGCTAAGGGTGGAATAATTATTTCCAATTCTGTGGAGCTCCTGGGCTCTTAGCCATAATAGTACAGAGGCACGGGCCATGCAAACAAAAGGGCACCTTGTCTTACCATATTAATGCTTCACCCCTGTGGAAATACAGAATCCTGCACTGGTGGTGTCAGCCTCAAGTGTGATTGGGAAAAATGTACGGCCCACAGTATTACTGGACTGGAAGTCAGTTCATAGTACGCATGGCCACATATGAGTATATGTATGTGAATTTGGGGAGACAAAATGTATCTTTAGAGGTTATTAATGGAAATATGGACAGGGAACCTAGTTTCCACAGTTTGGGGAGGAAAAAAACACTTTTATTACTTTACATTATATCCCCCTTTTATCCCAACCCCCCGTCCTCACCTAACAATTTAAATAGGCTGTCCAGATTTCCGTGCACAAGGATCGCGCTCGCTCTCGCTCTCTTGTTCTCTCTCTCTCTCTCTCTCTCTCTCTCTCTCTCTCTCTCTCTCACACACACACACACATGCGCGTGCGCACACACACACAGAAGTTTCAGATCAGATTTTCTACACAATGTTTTACTTTTAATTTATTAAAAGGGAAATTTCTCTCTCGTGGCTAAATGTTTGGACCCTAAATTTTTCTAAAGTCTGCTTTTATGACTAAGCTATAAATCTTTAAAAATAGAGATTTATGGTGGAAATGCCGACTTCTTTGTATTATGTCCAGTCAAAATGTCTAGCTAATTGGTATGCATTTGTTCATGCATATGTCATAAACTAGGATTATGTTTTAGCCCAGGTCTTGTATGTGACCACACATGGGGCAGATAGGTGTGGTCCAGTTCAGATGTGTTAATGTTTTCCTTTCTTTATGGTAAATTAGGTGGTATGAGGCATTGGTTTGGAAAAGCATGCGGGCAAGGCAGGCATTAGGATTTATGGACCTTTACTTAGCCAGTACTGCCTGCCCTTATCTTTCCTCTACCATATCGACCTGTATCCACTAGGGGACATAAGAGCACCTACTAGAAGACAATGAAAGCCAAACTAGATTAAAAATTTAACACTGAACTAGTATGATAACAAAGACTCATTTTTTAGCTTCATAATTCATAAAGAAGTTACACATTATATTTAAATCTTAATCATTATGATAATTTTTGGGGGCAGGATCAGTATTCTGCCCTAATGATTATGGAATGAGAACTAACAAGCTGCTAACTAGCAAGTCTGTGCTGTGTAACTGCATGCATTTGTCATTAACTAAGTTCCTATGTGGCCTACTGAAGCTCTGCTGAGAATAATTCTGGATTTGCAAGTTACTTTATGCAAAAAAGAATTACCTTTTAGGTTCAGGAGGCAAGATATCTAGGAAGAACATCTACCATCAGATTCCAAGAACAAAAACCAGAAGTGCTCTATATTTTGTGTCCCAGCCACCTATTCCAGAGCTGTCCATCCTGAGACTAATGTGTAATTAACGGCATCACTGTTCCCAGCTTAATGATTCAGAAACTTAGGTTGTATTTTTATTTGTTTACCATTCGTTTTTCTTTTCTTTTAGTATATAATCTACATACAAAAAAGGGCAACATGATACAGTGCAGTAACTTTTGACAAATGCGTAACCCATGTAGATAGATCAAGATGTAGAACTTTTCTCTCATCCCAGAAAATTTACTCCTGTCCCTTCTCACACATAGAGCACAGATGTTTTCACCACACATTAATTTTGTCTGTTCTAGAATTTTGCATAAATGGAATCATATAATGTGTAGTCCATGGCACCCAAGTTCTTCTAGTCAGCCTAATGTGGGTGAGATTCATCCATGGTAGTTCTTTTTATTGCAGAATAGCATTCCATAATATGAACTTAACTGCATTTTTAATCCATTCTCTTAGCAATGGACACCTGGGCTGTTCCTAGTTTTGGGGGTTTTCTGTTTTGCTTTTTATTATTAATCAATAAAACTGCCATAAATATTTTGTACAAGGTTTGGTAGACCATATTTAAAGTTTTCCTTAGATGAAAAAAAATTTTCCTCTTAGGTAAGCACTTAGTTGAATTGCTGCAAGTATTTTGAGGCTCTGTAATTAGATAATAAGCATTTGTGTTGAAGTCTTTCTTCTCTAATATTAATATATCCAGGCTAGTCCTTGTAGCCTTAGTACTTGCATAGCATATTTGTTCCTATCCTTTTACCTCCAACCTGTTTGTTTCTTTATATTTACTGGGTGTCTCTTGTCAACAACATGAATTGTATCTTGATTAACAATCTTTTGCCTTTTAATAGAAGCATTTACTTCATTAATATTTAGTGTACTAATATGGATGAATTAAAGTTTACAGTTTTGCTATTTGTTTTCTATATATCCCATCTGTTTTCTAGCCTCTCTTCCTTTTCTGCCTTATTTTAACAGAAAATGAAATAAATTTTAGTTTTCTATTTTAATTCTTTAATAAATTTTCACCTACACTTTTTATTTTTTGGTGGTTAGTAATTATAATTTTCTATTGTTTTTTTAGTCTACTTAGAGTTTAATATTATACCACCTCACTACCTTTCATTCTTTGTGTGATTGTTTTCATATACATATATCCCAAAATATTTTATAATTTTTGCTTTGAATGGTCATATGTCTTTTAAATAAAATTAATGCATACTCAATTATATATTTATCATATTTACCATCTGGTAAAAATTTTTCCTTAGTCTGAAGAATTCCCTTTAACATTTTTTTTGTAGTGCAAGTCTGCTGGCATTGAGTTCTCATCTACCTTAAAATGCCTTTATTTTTCCTTCTTCTTGAAAGAAACAGAATTTTGTGTTCTTAATTTTGAGTCTTGTTTTTAAATGCAGCACTTTAAAGGTGTCATTTCTTGGGGCGCCTGGGTGGCTCAGTTCGTTGAGCGTCCAACTTCAACCTAGGTCCTGGTCTTGCCATTACAAGTTCGAGCCCCACATCGGGCTCTGTGCTGACAGTTCAGAGCCTGGAGCCTGCTTCCGATTCTGTGTCTCCCTCTCTTTCTGCCCCTTCCCCACTTGTGCTGTCTCTCTCTCAAAAATAAACATAAAAAAAAATTTTTTTTTAAATAAAGATGTCATTTCTTCATCTCTGGCCTCTGTTGCTTCTAATAAGAAGTTAGCCATTTCTCCTGTTGTCCCTCATATGTAATGTGTCCTTTCTTTCTGCCTGCTTTTACAATTTTCTCTTTATCTTTATATTCCAGTAGTTTGACTATAATATCCAAAGATGGGGCTTTCTTAATATTTATCCTTCTTGAGATTCTTCAGTAAGCTTCTTTGATCTATACATTATGTTTTTCAAAGTATTTTGGAAATTTTGGCCATGACTTTTTCCAAATATTTACATAACCTATTCTGTCTTCTTTTTAGTTACACATATTTAAATATTTTGATGTTGTCACACAGGCTATGAAGGCTCTGCTTCCCCCCACCTCTACTTTGATCTCTAGGTTCTTCAGATAAGATGATTTCTGTTGATCTCTCTTCATGTTCACCAACCCTTTTTTTCTGATTATCTCCAGTCTGCTGTTAAACCTGTCCAGTAAATTTTTCATTTCAGATACTATGTTCTCAGGTCTAGAATTTCCATTTTGTTATTTATTATAGTGTCCATTTATCTTCTGCTATTCTGTATCTATTCATTTATGACCATATTTCCTTTACATCTTGGAGCTACATGAGTGAAAGTTCTTGTCTACTGTTTTTAATATCTGGGTTTATCCTAGGTTGGTTTCTATTTATTAATGATTCTCCACCCCCATTCTGTTATGGGACATATTTGCCTGCTTTTTTGTCTAGTTATTTTTTTATTGTATGGTGGACATTATGATGATATTGAGATTTCAAATTTTGTTGCCTTCTTTTAAATACTGTTGAATTTTATTCCAGTAATCAGTTAATTTTCTGTCACATCAGATTGAATCTTATAAGGAGTATTGCGGGGGTTTTGTAATAAGGTTTTTTTTTTTAAAGGAAACAATCAAGAAAACTAACAGGCAACCAGCAGAATGGGAAATGATAGTTGCAAATGACATATCGGACACAGGGCTAGTATCCAAAATTTACAAGGAACTCGCCAAACTCCACACCCAAAAAACGAATAATCAGTGAAGAAGCAGGCAGAAGACATGAATAGACACTTCTCCAAAGAGGACATCTAGATGGCCAACAGACACATGAAATGATGCTCGGCATCACTCATCATCAGGGAAATACAAATCAAAAC
>NC_043703.1:92195878-92280073 GCF_006229205.1 Suricata suricatta | reverse complement strand
AGAAGTGCTGATGCATAGGGGCACATGTACCCCAATGTTCATAGCAGCACTGTCAACAATAGCCAAATCATGGAAAGAGCCTAAATATCAATCACCTGATGAACGGGTCAAGAAGATGTGGTTTATCTATACAAAGGAGTACTACATGGCAATGAGAAAGAATGAAATATGGCCATTTGTAGGAAAGTGGATGGACCTCGAGGGTGTCAGGTGGAGAAGGACAGATACCATATGTTTGCACTCATAGGTCTAACAGGAGAAACCTAACGGAGGACCATGGGGAGGGGAAGGAGGAAAAAGAGTTAGGGAAAGGGAGGGAGGCAAATCACGAGAGACTCTTGAATACAGAAAACAAACTGAGGGCTGAAGGGGGAGGGGAAACGGGGAAGTGGGGGTGATAGTCCTGGAGGAGGGCACTTGTGTGGAGAAGCACTGGGTGTTCTATGGAAACCAATTTGACAATAAATTATTTATTAAGAAAACTTTATATCTAAAACTGTTTAGATTCATAACAAAATTGAATGGAAAGACAGAGTTTTCATATCCTCTTTGTCCCCTCATATGCACTATCTTCTTCACTGTCAACGTCTTGTACCAAAATAGTACATTTTTTACAATTGACACATTAATATTACACAAAGTCCAGTTTTTGTGAAGATTCTGTTTTAATATTATACATTCTATGGGTCTTGACAACTGTATAAAGACATGTTTCCACCATTATAGTGTACAAAGCAGTTTCATTGCCCTAAAAATCTTTCTCTCTGCTGTGCTGATTCCTCCCTCTTCCCCTGACAATCACCTGTCTTTGTATTATCTCCATAGTTTTGCCTACTCCATGATTCAGTAGAGGTGGAACCATATAATGTGTAGCCTTTTTACACTGACTTCTTTCACGTAGTAATATGCATTTAAGGTTCCTCCGTATCTTTTCATGGCTTGATGTTGCATTTCTCTTTAGCACTGATTAGTATTCCATTGGCAGGATGTGCCACAGTTTATCCATTCACCTCCTGAAGAACATCTCGGTTGCTTTCAAGTCTTGACAGAGAATCCCCTACTTACAGTGGTTTGTCTTAGGATTTTTCAACTTTAAGGTGGTATGAAAGCAGTACACTTGCAGTAGACACCATACTTGGAATTTTGAGTTGTCATCTGTTCCTGAGCTAGCAACATGAGGTCTGGTGCTCTTGTGACACTGGGCAGCTGCAGCACGCACAGCTCCCGGTTAGCACGTGAGCCGGCGGGGGGAAGCATCAGGTGCTTCACCCATTCTGTACCCACACAGACATTCTGCTGTTCACTTTTAGGATAGCATCCCATGAATTACAGGAGATATTTAACACTTTATTATAAAATGGTCTTTGTGTTAGAGGATTTTGCCCAGCCGTAGGCTAATGTAAGTGTTCTGAGCATGAATAAGGTAGGTTAGGCTAAGCTATCATGTTCAGTAGGTTAGATGTATTAAATGCTCTTTTGACTTAATGATATTTTCAGATCTGATGGGCTTATCAGGAGGTAACCCCATCAAAATTCAAGTAAGATCTGTATGAGTAAATCTACTGTTGTTTTCTTGAGGAAATTGCAGAGAACTGATACAGTTTCTCCCTCAAAATATTTGGTAAAATACACCAGTGAACCTATCTGGACAAAGATTGTTTCATAAACTTTGTTAGGATAGGTGTAGAATCACCCCTACTCTAGGACTAGAATAGCCCCATCTCTAAGGTCTGTTCTTTCTAGAGTGTCAGTGCAGTATCTGGGTGTTCCTTGAGGTTTGCCCACTGTGGCTGATAAGGACATTCTGTGTCTCCCAGCTCTCTGCATTTTCAGGACTCTCTGTATAGCCCAGAACCCCCCTGTGTTCTGCCTGGTCTTGTAGAGTCTTGCCCTGGTGCTCTGGGTATATGCTGCTTAGTATTTAGGTAAATCCTTTCAGAGTGTCACATAGATTTCTGGAGTTCTGTTCTTAAAGCTCCATTCTGTCTGGTATCCCACTCTTAAAAGTCTAGTTACTTCTGCTGGCCTGAACCCTAATCTTTGCTTCCCCAGCTCAATGAGATGGCTGTGCTCTGCTAGCCATCTCCCCATGCCACCCCCTAAAAAGTCAGACAGATCGTGGGCCACTGTGGGACTCATCTCATGTAGCTCCCCGCTCTCTAGAATCAGAGGGCTGCACTGCCTGTTGTCTGACATCTAAAATTAGATATTTTATGCCCTCCTTTCTACTTGTTTATGGCGGGAAAAATACTCTGGTAGAAATTACTCAATTATAAATAAAGTAGAAGCCTTGCTTTGTTTTCCACAATGTCTTTGACTAGATATTAAGGGGCACACATGGAGGCACAGGCTCCCCAGGCCTAGCACAGAAAAGCTGCTGGGGCTTGGTGAACTGAGTGGGGATTGCAGAGGGTGTACAGTGCCCTGGAGCTCCACAGTGGGAAGACGTCATTGGAAGAACTGTAGGCACTCCTTTGAGACCCCCAGAAGACCCATGCCTTAGGAGTGGGGCTCCTCTTGCACTAGAGTCAAAGTAGAAGGTTGGGTTCTAAAAATTAGTTTCCATTTGTCTTGTGCAGAACAAAGAAGACAGTTGCCCCAGGGATCTTTCTGTCAAGTTGGCTTGAATAAATTGGTTTATGTTAAATAGTGTAAGTTAATGCAAACAGGGTGCCTAAATACTGAGTTAGCGGTAAAGGAGTCTTCAGCATACCTTACATGTGATTTATTAAGAGAGGAGGGTTTACAAAGAGAATCTCTTCTTGTGTTGTTTTCTCCCTCTCTTATGACCCATGGCCATACTTCATATTTCTAGGTCTGGAAAAAATCCCTCTCGTGCTGAAAGACTAATGCCCTTTGCCATCTTAAGTCCTAGAGCCTGCATGAGCACAACGAATTATTCACTGTATAGTTTTTTCATTTAAAAATAAAAATATTCTGTTAGTGTTCAAACTGTTTTTAAAAGAATGTGTTTATGAAGAAATACTTTAAAGCCTTTTATCAAGAGTATTTGTCTCATTCCATGTAAATATCTCTGATCTAGTAGAACTAGAATATAGGTTTTTAGAAGGTCAAATACAGTATTTCTATGATGCCAAGCATTGTTCTAGACTTTAAAGGGAGTATATCGAATACTGACTTTGCAAAAGTAGAGAAGGGGTTACTCTTAGGCACATATTCTGTTTTCTGAAATGTTTCCATTCTTCTGTCCGGCGTGCGTTGGTGGTATAGTGGTGAGCATAGCTGCCTTCCATTCTTCTGTCAGTTCTGCCTTTCATGGGTCATCCCACACCCACTCCCCTAGATGACTTCTTTCACCTGTCAAATGTCAAAGAAAAATAGATGCAAGATGAGGAAGTCAACTTTCTTTATGTGACTGGCTAGACTTTCCCTGTAAAGCTTTTTTGCATCTTTAATTTCTAACTGCATTTCGCATTTTGACAATAGTCAGAGGCAGGAGGAGCCACGAGTGGGTGATAATTTCTAAAGAAAACACTCAAGAATACTCTAGGGAAAACAACTTGGGACTCAATTTAAAGTTTAATATGGGATATGCAAAGTGCAGCTTTACTGCTGTAGAAGTTCTAGTCCACAAAGTTTCATCTGGAAGGGCTTTTTAAAAATAGTTGTGAGATAATTTTAGTGCTTCGGGACAAAAAAAAAAAAAGGAGAGCAGTTGGATCAGCAGTTCTTCAGAAGTTTGTGGTAGAGTAATAATAAAAATGTGGATTCTGACCTCAAAGAAGCTGACTGGCATGAATGAGTGCTTATAGTCCTAAAATCTCATAAATTTTAGGTAAAATGTAATGGCCTAAACAATATTTCTTAGAATTTGAAACAGACTGTTTATACAATTCAAATAACTTATCCAAAAATTTCGGTTAGATAACTTTTTAAAAAATGGGGTAGTTTGTTTTTCTGGCATGAAGTCCTTGACCATTAGCACAGTCAGTCCAGGGGTCCTCTTGCTCTTCTACTCATGCCTGCCCAGAGGGTGGTGGGTCTCATCTCGGCTTTTAGCAGCTGCCAGCTGGGCTGCTGCTTTTTTATTTATTTATTTATTTATTTTAGTATTTTAATTTATTTTTGAGAGAGAGACAGCATGAGCAGAGGAGGGTCAGAGAAAGGGGGAGACATAGAATCCGAAGACAGGCTCCAGGCCATCAGCATAGAGCCTGATGCAGGGCTCAAACCCACAAACTGAGATCATGACCTGAGCTGAAGTCAGACGCTTAACCAACTGAGCCACCCAGGCGCCCCTCAGCTGGGCTTCTTAAACACATGGACTTCATATGCTTTTTCCTGTACTCACCACACCCAGCATAGCGAGCACAGTGCCTGCTATCTGATAGTTACTCAGAAAACGTTTTTAGAATGACAAAATCAGTGACTCTGCTTTACTGCCAAAGATCCTATCGTGGGGACAACATGGAGCTTTGTTCATTATTTTCTTCCCTAAGTGTAGGTGATTTGTACATTTAGAAAATAGTGGTAATTCTTTAGTACTTTTCCTAAGCAAAAAGTGGGGAAGAAAGTAGGCAAAATCCAGGATTATAGATCACAGCAATTCTTGCAGAAATTTTTCTTACGTAAGTCTCCCTGCTAGAGGAAGTAAAAAATACTTGAACTCCATAGGTTATTTTACAGGGTGTTTTGGTAAAATAGTTATTCTAACTTACATGTTTTCATGACTTTTTAATAGTTCATACTGGTGACTATTTCATGATATATTTGGATCATTCCCATCCGAGCATATTTTTAGATTGTGTGTGCGCATGCACACGTCATACCTTTGGACGTATCTTCCTATTTCCTTAGAATAACATATGAAGATGCTACATTATAATACATGCACATTTTGTACAATTGTTGTTAGGATTAAATTAGATAATATTAAAAGCCTTATAACAATGCCTGACAATATAATCTCAAGGGTTTTTGGTAGTAAGGTCGTTGGTTGCTGTTTTTATTGTCTCAAGCCTTCCCACTAGACCTTGAGCCCCTTGATAAAATAACTGGTGCAGTTAGAAAAACATCAGAGATCCCAACTCCACATGGCTTGAACAATAAGTAAATTATTATTCTTTATTAAACAGTAAGGAAATTTCATTACAAGAAGGTCAGAGGAGGGGTGAGTTCAGAACTGGTTAATATAAAATCTCAAGAGTATCATGAAGAACTAAATTCCGGCCATGTGTGCCACCTGCCATCCTCACTGAGTCAGCTTTGTCCTCAAGCTAGTCCCAGTCACATAATACAGTGCTTACCCTGGCTCCAGTAGTCATATTTGAATGAAAAGAAAAGATTCAGCTCTTCATAAGGCTCTCTATACAAGGGTCTTTATTTACATTACTCTTTAACCTCTTAGTAAAGAAGACTTCTAAAGCCCTCAGCAGATTTTCAGTTGTATTTCATTTTCCATCATTTGAATAAATGGAATGGGACCAGCATGACTGGCTTAGACCATTATTTTTCATACTTTTTGATCATGATACACAGTAGAAAATACATTATATACCATAGCCAAAATACCCATCACACATGTATTTGTGTATATGTATATATCTTTCATAATTAAACATAATTCAAAATAAAAGCTTCTCAAAATATTATCCTTATACCTATGATAAAGTTATATACCATTTTCTTTATAATTAATTATAAGGTTTTTTAACCCTCAAATACAAAAAAATTAGGAAGATTTAATTCAGTATATAGGTATAAGGCTCATGAATTTGTTCCAGTCTGGAATACCTGAGGACAATGAGCATATATGGTCCACTATTGAGACTACTCTTTTAAGTTTTGATTGAGACAAAACTGAAAATATGGAGCATCTGGATGGCTCAGTTAGTTGAACATCTTACCCTTGATTTCTGCTCAGGTCTGGATCTCACAGTTCGTGGGATTGAGCCCCGCATTAGGCTCTGTGCTGTGGCATTCTTTCTTCCTCTCTCTCTGTCCCTCCCCCACTCACACACTCTGTCTTTCAAAATAAAAAAATAAACATTAAAAAACATAATTTGGAGAACCTGGGTGGCTCAGTTGGCTGGGCATCTGACTTCGGCTCAGATCATGATCTCACAGTTTGTGGGTTCATGCCCCATGTCGAGATCAGTGCTGAAAGCTCAGAGCCTGCAGCCTGCTTTGGATTCTGTGTCTCCCTCTGTCTCTCCCTCCCCTGCTCATGCTATGTCTCTCTCTCTCAAAAATGAATAAACACTAAACATTTTTTTTTCAAAGACAACTTTAAAAAATTGAAAATACTTTTAATATAAATAAATAGGTCACCTATTTTATAGGTAAAATAATCTTAGTGATAATTCATGCAGATAAGACTCCTGGGTGAATTCTACACAACTAAATGTAGTGTATGAGGCTAGATTGGATTCTGGATGGGGAGGAAAAATACTGTAAAGTACAATTGGGACAATTGATGAAATTT
The DNA here is from genome assembly GCF_006229205.1 of Suricata suricatta. Classification (NCBI taxonomy): domain Eukaryota; kingdom Metazoa; phylum Chordata; class Mammalia; order Carnivora; family Herpestidae; genus Suricata; species Suricata suricatta. Next base: position 92,273,628 of record NC_043703.1, on the reverse strand, counting down.
GAGTATGGGCTCTACATTAGATATTACGTTGACAATAACTTTCCTGAGTTTGATTATTCTACAGTGGCATGTAAGGCAATGTCTTTGTTGTTTGCCAGGATACTTACTTGCGGGAAAGCTAAGGAAATTCACTGCAAGTTTTTCTCTGATTTTGAGATGACTTCAAAATTTTTAAAGTTTAAAAATGCCAAGAGAAAGTGTTTTTCATCTGAAAAAATATGTATGTAGGTCTTGAGTTCACATATACTGAATGCATCCTATGTATATCGTGGTGTTTAATCCTTCTAATACATGGTTGGATTTTGTTTGCTAGTATTTGGTTGAGGATATTTGCACCTATCTTCATGAGGAATATTGGTCTATCGTTTTCTTTACTGAAGTTATCTTTGTTTGGCTTTGACTTCAGAGTAATGCTGGCCTCATAGAATGAGTTAGGAAGGGTTCCCTTCTCTTCCATTTTCATAAAGAGTTTGAAAAGGATTAGTGTTGTTTCTTTTTAAATGTTTGGTAGAATTCATCAAGCTATCTGGTCCTAGGCTCTTCTTTGTTGGGAGATTTTTGGTTACTGATTGAATCTCTTGTTTTAAGTCTATTCAGATTTCCTTATTTCTTCTTGAGCGCATTTTTGGCAATTTCTATGTTTCTAGGAACTTGTTCATTTTTTAGTCCTTTGCAGTTTATCTAGTTTAAGTTATGTTGAACAAGAATGCATTTTTATATTGAGTAAATATATGCGATTCAGTTTTATGTGAATTTGTACTAAACCATACAAAATAAATCTGCCACAAAACTGCCTTCCCTTGCCTTGCATGCCTGACCTAAAATGCACGTGTCATGCTGGTGTTTTGAGCATTCCAGTTGCTTCACATCCTTACCAGTGCTGGGTATTTTCCATATTTTGCATTCCAGTGGACATTTTGGTAGGGATGTTCCCAGTGTTTTTGTTTGGTTTTTAATTTTGCAGGTTTTACACTGTCAGCTACAAGAACATTATTATCAACAATGTCATCTAGGGTCGATCACTTGATTGTTTTGTGTATTTATAATATCATTTTTAAGTTTATTTTAAAGTCTTACAGTTATTTTTTTTTCTATTTAAAATGTGCCTCAAGTCCAGTTGAATTGAGCTTGCTTCATTGTTCTTTCTTTTTTTCAGAGTTTATGGGTACTTAATGTCAACTTGTGCTAACTTAGTTAAAATAGTACAATTGCTGATAATTCGAAAAATGTTATACTCAGTAACATCCTTCTGAAAAATACACTGTTTGTAACTAAACTTGATTGAAAGAATCAGAACTTTGCCAATAGATGATAAACTTCTCATATTTTCTTTGATGCTATGCTTCATAAATCTGTAAAGTTACTCTTTAATCTTTCCATCATTCTGTGACAGTCCCGTATTAAAAGATCCAATGAGATAACCATGAACAAAACATCTGTCCCTAGACAATCGATGTGTCCCTCTCACGTGACACCCTTTTCTGGCTGCATTACTGATGGTAGTGTTAACTCCATGCTGAGCATGTGCAGCATGCTCTATGTGGGTTAGTTCTGTCGTGACTTTTCTGTGCTGCTGGCCAGCCACCAAATTCACTTTATGACCTGCTAATTGATCAAAACCCTCAGCTTGAAAACCGTTGATTTTACTGTTGTTATCATCTGCTGGAGTGGAGCCAGTCTTCCCAAATCATATGGTCTTCCAGACATGGGGTGGATGCATGGAACACCGTCGGACTTGTGTTTGGAAGGAGGAAGAGAGCATTGGAGACCAGAAGTAGGATAGGCAGCCAAGACCATCCAGCTACAGGGACTGCTCACCGAGCATCTAGTGTGGTTGGACATATGTGGGGTTGTTTGCCTTTATTCTAACGGCTCCCAACTATTACTTTTAGTTTTTCCTATTTGTTTATAGTTTTGTCTCTTTCCTTGGATATTTTTCTTATCTCTGTCATTGTGCTTGCCGCTACATGGTCTGCCATCTCCTACAGTCTCATTTTTAAAGGCCCTCTCTTCGTTTTGCTGTTTCTCATCTACTTAGGCCAGAAGACTCTACAACTTCTTAAAAGTTGTGGCTCAGAAGTGATCAGGTTCTCAGTAAGATCTTAGGCTTTTCTTTATGATCCTTTTCATAATTATGTTTGCTTACTAGGATTTTTAAAATTATGTCTGTATGGGGCGCCTGGGTGGCTCAGTCAGTTGAGTGGCCAACTTCGGCTTAGGTCATGATCTCACAGTTCGTGGGTTCGAGCCCCGCATCAGGCTCTCTGCTGACAGCTCAGAGTCTGCTTCAGATTCTGTGTCTCCCTCTCTCTCTGCCTCTCCCCCACTCATGCTCTGTTTCTGTGTCTTAATAATAAATTTTTTAAAAAATTAAAAAATAATAAGATTATGTCTGTAGTTTTTAGCTATGGCCTAGCTAACTAGGTTATCTCTGAGATAGGAAAGTACTCCTGCACCTTTCAGTCTTCCAGAACAAAAACTTCTGTTATTAAAAGGTAATAGTGTAATTACAATACCTAGGGGCTCTCTACTCTATGGTCTTCCTAAGAGTTTAAGGTTATCAAATTTAACCTTGTTTCCTTGAGACAAATGGAGAAGATGCTGACCCACAGTTTCACGTCTGGCAACAACAATTAGAGGATCTTTAAGTTTAGAATTCTGAATAACATCGAGTGTCTTATGTGGGACTCATTGTGGTAATCTGGCTTCAGTTAGCCCCTGAATATTTACCTTCAAATACTGTGTTTCATAAATACTAAGATGCACATTTTCTCACATTTTAACATCTCTGAAATCAGGGTGCTTAACAATTAATGGTGTCCTAAAACACATACACACACACACACACACACACACACACACACACACACACACACACACACACAATGGTGTCTTACAGTTGCTATTGGTCCCGGGGCACATCATGGTATAGTTTCTGTGTGAATGTGATTGTTAATCTTGGAGTCATGACTGAACTGCAGACCCTTCACTATTTTAGTCAACGAACTATTGAACAGTAAAACGTGTAAGGACCTTTAAAGAAAGAATAGTAGGAGTTTTGTTGCTGTCCAGAATCTCTTCTGTTGATACTTTCTGTTCAGATTAAGATAGAACTACTACCACAGCTTACAGAATGAGCATCAGAAGCTTTAAAGAAACTCTCAGAGACCAGAGCATATCTATTTCAGGAAATGCTGCATTACCTGGGATCTTAAGCATTAAAGGACAATACTGAAAGGAAAAATTTGGACATCTAAGACTCAGAATAAAAAAGTGGTTCAGAAGAATTGAATGCTGAATGTGAAGAAGTTTTACAAATACCTTAACCAGTTTAGATTGCTTATATTTTCCTTTTAATCTATGCATAATAGATGATTGAAGAACTTTCTAAGTAAGTCTAAAAGAATTCTTTCAATATTTAAAAAATAAAAACTTCACATAATAAGAAAGCTTTGGGTCATGATTTAATGGGCAGTATAGTTTCTTTCTTAGTAGTACATAAGGTAAAGTTTCCTTTTATAAGCAATCGTATGATCAGTGTGATCAAACAGACCGATTGACTGTCAGACTTCTTGTGCACTTCTAGTGCACTGCTTCCTACTGTAATTTACACCATTGTCTTGTAAGAGGAACTAAGGAACAATACACAGGTGAGTGAAGATTAACACCACCAGGCAGCGTGTGAATGATGGAGACCCCGAGGTCTCAAGTGTGCTCCTGAAAGCAGCAGCAGCGACAGCACCACCTGGGAGCCTCTTAGAATGCGACTTCTCAGGCCCCACCCCAGAACGGCCGAGTCAGCCTGTGTTTTAACAAGCCCTACAGGTGATTTTCATACCACGCTTAAGTTTGAGAACCACTGTTGTGGCCAAATTCCGGGGAAGGGAAAATTACTGGTGCCCTTTCACTGAGATGAGGTGTATGAGTGATTTAGAGAGTAAGAAAACATAGATTCCTTAATTTCAGCTCAATTACATGCTAACGGTGTAAGAAAAGTGACAAAATGTCCTTTGTTGTGTCTCAGCCAGCTACCAGTGATAAAGGTACATGACGGAATAGTCTGAAAACTGCATGTCTTTCACTTTCGGTTCACTTTCTGATTTTTGTCTTCTTAGCACGATGTATCTCAGACTTTGCTCAAGGCAACACTGGACAGTGTTGTAGAAGAATGTGTCAGCTTTGTGGGAGTGGATATTAACATCTGTTCTGAAGTTTTGTTGAGGTGAGACAAGAGGTCTGTGGCTGAAGATCACAGGGTCTTCAGTTTAACTGGCTGTTCAGTTCAAACTTAGCTCAAATAAGGGGACCCATGTATAAAGTTGTCAAGCATTGAACACCTATGAATTCCGACATTGCTTTTAGGTAATTAGTTTAAGGGGAAGACATCATTTAAAAAAATAATTATAATAATTCACACTTTCATTTTTAATACTGCAAATCTAAAGTGAAGAGCATATGGTAACCATTGAGTGCATTAGTGTTGCTAATAGAATTTAAATAAGGTTAACATGGAAAAGATCTGTTGCCCACCGCATGGGAGTCAATATTTCTCACTAGTTCACTCTCTTGTATTCATCTGTCAACGCTGGCTGTAATCAGAAGATGAATTCTGAGGGTTCAAGGTATGGTTGCCGTATTCTTACCGTGAAAATCTGCAAGTCACATATCAAAATCTTTATCATGCTATAATCACATCTTACATACTCTGTCCTTTTTTAGTGTGGTTAAAGAAGAGCTGCTTTTTTTCGTTCATAGTTTTGCATTTATAACACAAGTCTGCTGATGCAGCATGAAATTCTGGACCTCTATTAAAGATCGAGACTTCTTCACTTTGAGATTAGTATAGCAGAAACTATCCCTTACGTTTTAAGGTGTTGATTTTCTACCACAGCTACAAACATTCCATCATTTCATGTATAAAATTCAATAATAGAACTAAGAATCTCTTAAATAGTAATTTTTAAAGTTAACACCAAGCAGACTCCCTAATAATGATAGAGTTTTTATATTTTTAAACTAACCAGGACAGTCATGACTTTCTATAGTTCAAGTTTTTATGTTAATGAGAATAGGCTGATAGTGTAGTACAACACAACTGCAGCTATTGTAACTGTTGTTGCCAGCTCACTTTGTAAACTAAACAGGAATAGGCAGAATTATTACTTGATTCAGAAACACAAAGCACGTGAAGCGCGTAGAAGTACCCTGGGGAGCAGTTCTTTTCTCACGCCAGTGCTAACCAGTTTACCAGCCTCTTTATGACAGCGCTGGCTTTGTCATTATTTTGCATTCTGTTCTCCTTGCCTCCTCTCGGACAACTCTTTCCCCTTTGTCTTTTTTTATTTAACTCTCTTTTGGATTAACTTAACTTAGAGCCATATGACAGTATGTAATTGCAGTTGTTTTTATGAGGCTTATCACTTTCAGATGAGATCTTTTCTTTGAATATGCTTAGAACTGTCATATCTACCATATGACTCATTTTGTTTACTTTTTTAGGCACATTGCAGGACTCAATGCCAACCGAGCCAAAAATATTATTGAATGGCGAGAGCAAAATGGGCCCTTTGTCAACCGAGAACAGCTAAAAAAAGTGAAAGGGCTGGGTCCAAAATCTTTCCAACAGTGTGCTGGCTTCATCAGAATCAACCAGGATTATATTAGAACATTTTGCAGGTAATTATGAAAGTGTTTGCTCTGGGTTCTGTTACCAGCTTTCCCCATTACTGTTGTCCATCCTGGGTGTCTAAGTCCTAGGTGTCCGTTTGTTCAGTCCTTCAGGACGTGTTGATGCTGATCTTTGCTAGGCACTGGGAGTCCGGCACTGAACAAATCACTAAATTCCCTGTTCTCATGAAGCTAAATTTTAATACATGAGAAGACGATAAGTAAGCTAGTAAAATAAATCGTTTCAGATGTAGTAAATATTATACAAATTAAAACAGAGAGACATATCACTGTCTTGGGGAGCAGTACAACTGCTTTATATGAGTTATTCATTGAAAAGTTATTTGAGCTGAATTTTGAATGAAGTGAAGGAGCTAACCACACAGGGGTTGGAAGGAAAGCATTATAGACAGTGCATGCCATATGTGTGCAAGGTCCTAAGGCACAAGCAAATTTGGTTCAAATTCAGGAAATGAAAGTAAGGCCAGTGTGATTGGAGCATCACACGTGGGAAGGACTGGTCCAAGAGGAGGTAACAAAGAGCCCTTCACACTGACAGCTGTTTCCCTAAGCAGACTGGGGCCTCTCCCCCCCTCCTCCCTGAAAACTGACCAAAGCGTAACTGTCACTGTGTAGATTAAGCGCTTAATTCTTGCTCTTAATTTCTAATCCTGACAGCGTAAAAGCAAAGAATTTGGGTAAACTTCTTAGCATTTTGTAATCATGAAAGAATAGTTTTTATGTACTTGCTACTTTGGGACTAATTGTTTCATTTATATTATTTTTTTCCTTTTGACAAAGTTATAATTAGGGGCTTCTGGGTGGCTCAGTGGGTTAAGTGGCCGACTTCAGCTCAGGTCATGATCTTGTGGTTTGTTGAATTCAAGCCCCACATTGGGCTCTGTGCTGACAGCTCGGAGCCTGGAGCCTGCTTCAGATTCTGTGTCTCCCTCTCTCTCTGCCCCTTCCCTGCTTGTGCTCTTTTTCTCTCTCTCTCTCAAAAATAACTAAACATTTTAAAAAATTAATAAAAATAAAAAAGTATAATAAATTATAATAAAAGTAATATGAAAAAATAATCTTTATTCTGGCAAAGACTAATCACGGAAAACCAGCCCCACTGACAATAATAACAATAATAGTAATATAAAGTTATAGTTACATAACTGGTTTTGATGTAGAAATAGAGCAGAATGGAGTCTGAAACTCACCCAAATAGAGGCAGAGTTTATATGATAAAGGTAGAGTTTCACACGCCGGTATTATGACAGCTGGCAGGAATTTGATCCGTGGAGGCGAAGCGGTAGTCCACCTCATACCTTACACCCAAATAGATCCCACATGGCTCCCAGACTGAAAAAGAAGTGAAACTGTCAAATCACCAGGAGATGACACGGGTACGTTTTACAGAGGATTGGAGTGGGTGAAGGCCTTCTCTAAGTAGACCACAAAACCCAGAAGCTAGAAATGAAAAACAATTGAGGGTAAAATAATCCCGTGTTTCTTAGTTTTTTGAACCCTTGGTTAGAACAGTATAAGAAAAATAAATGAAAAGGAAAGGGTACCTCAGCTTCTCACTTCAAATAGTTCCTTATATATTACTTCCTGGAAGATAAACTTGTATGTTTATCATTTAAAATTCAGGGGCATCTGGGTGGCTCACTGGGTTGAGCATCCGACTCTTGATTTCAGCTCAGGTCATGATCCCAGGGTTGTGGATGTCACTCTGAGTGTGTAGCCTACTTAAGATTCTCTCTCTCTCTCTCTCTCTCTCTCCCTCCCTCCCTCTCCCTCTCCCTCTCCCTCTCCCTCTCCCTCCCTCCCTTTCTCCCTTCCTCCTTCCCTTCCTTTCTCCCTTCCTCCTTCCCTCTCCCTCTACCCCTCTCCCCTGTTCTCATGCTTTTAAAAAAATGCATATAGAAAGGATTGTGTTATAGAAACTTGCTTTGTTCGTTTCAGTAATATATCTTGGTTTTCTTTCCACGTATTCCATATAGATATAGATCATTATTTATGATGTCTCCATAGTATTTAGTTTATGGATGAATCGTAGTTTAATCTAACGAGTGCCCTATTGATAAACATTGAGTTGTTTTTAAAGCCTTATATTTTTTCAGGTGATAATGAAGTACTTGAAGATTCATGACTGTTACATCTTTTTGATAATCCTACCTTTATTCAGAATGGACTGTTGCTCTCTCATTAAGTGTTTTTTGCTCTGAAATCTCTTTTGTTTGCTACCTATGTTGCTACGTTTGCCTTTCAATATGCTTGGTATTTTTTAATTTTCAAACTTTCTGTGACATTTAATTTTTGATATGACTCTTGTAGACCAATAGATTTCATGGTTTTATTCAATTTTATATACCCTCACATTTATTATATTTACTGATACATTTGGACTTAATCTCCTGTCATATATTTTTCCTTCATCATGCTTTCTGATTTTCTTTCATGCTGTTTGTTGGATCTCTCAGCTAACAAGTATTCCTTATTTTCCACCTCAATTTTATCTCCCCTTAGTGATTTCAAGTTGTATATCTTCTTCAGATAATTATCCTTAAGTGTGATTTGTACTGGCTTCTGCAGTTAATAGGTGTCTGTCCTCCTCCTGGAAACGACTAGCACCTTAGGATCTTCCTGGCCTTCCCCTTCAACTGTATGTCCATGATATGGTGACCTAGGATTTTAGTTTCAGACTGCCCTATATATATATATTTTTTAATATTTATTTCTTTATTTTGAGGGGAGGGGGATGGGCAGTAAAAGAGGGAGACAGAGAATCCCAAGTAGGCTCCATGCTGTCAGCGCAGAACCCAACATGGGGCTTGAACTCACACACCATAACCTGAGCCAAAATCAGAAGTTGGAGACTTAACTTACTGAGCCACCCAGGTGCCCCTATATCATATATATATTTTTTTACATTATTCATGATGTTATTTAACATAGCAAGTTCTTATAGTTTCTGTGCTCATCATGTTTCTTGTAGCCCACATTATCACTCTTCTTAAATTTGTTTTTGCTGGAGTATATCCTTAAATTCTTTTCAGAGAGAGTATATTATATGGGTTCTGCTTTAGTCCTGACATGTCTGAAAATGATTGTAATTTGAATTGTAAATTGACTGATTGTATTTGAATGCTGGTTGGCGAGGTATATGATTCTTGATTCAAAATCCTTTTATCTCAGAACTTTTCAGATACCAGTTCACTGTCTTGTAGCATCTGCAGTTTAGCAGTGGGAAGACTAACGCCACTCTGATTCTAGTCCCTTGGGAAGTACTCTGTTTTATTTTTCTCTCTTGATTCTTAAATCATACTGTGAAGTTGCCCCACACTATGTCAAATGTGAGTCTTTTTTCCATTCATCCTTGTTTGTACTCAGGAGGTTCTTTTAATCTGAGAACTTGTATTTTTCTCCAGTTCTGGGAAGTTGGTTTTTCTTTCTACTTCTCCCTTCTCGTTTTATTTAATTTATTTCTCTGTGTTTTTCTCTGTTCTCTCCTAGATTGCCACTTATACAGGCTAATTCAGTAAAGAATGTTTGTGGCTTTAAGTAACTGGAAACTCTGTTAACAGTGTTTAAGCAAATACGTGATAATTTCTATGAAGTGAATGGTCAGAATGTGGGTGCTGTTTGTGTGTATTTGCATAGCAAAAAAATAAGCACATGTTAAAAACTTTTCTTTTCTTCCCTTCCCTCCCATTCCTTGCCTCTTTAAATGGTGACAGTAGTCAGCAGACTGAATCTGCCGGCCAAATTCAGGGAGCTGCTCTGACATCTTCAGCAGGTGTTGAGGTCACGAATGAGAAGCAGGGCAAGAAGAAGAGCAAAACTGCAGGAAATGTTGTACCGAAGCCAAATCCCTTGGACCAAACTTGTATTCACCCGGAATCGTATGACATAGCCATGAGGTAAGTCTGAGGCCCATGTGAAAATTCTCTGTGCCCAGAGTGAGTTTGCTACAGCAGACGGCCTTTGTTTCGGCATACTGGAGACTTAAAAAATATGACCGTATTTAACATGACAACATTTTTCAGAAGTTCCGCATTGCCGAGTTATGTGACACATTATTTTATTTCAGTCAGGAATGAAACCATTATTCCTGGAGCAGTGTCAAGCTAATAAACCCTGGTACTAATGGTGAAGTGTGTGTAATGGAAATAGCATGGCACTCTCCTCTGTTTGTTTTGGAAATTAACAAGACACAAATGACCAGCACCTGGCTTAAAGCTTGTGCTTATCTAAAGATAAAGCCCTTCTGGAGGTAAACAGCCAACTCTCAGATTTCTAAGAAGTATTGCCCGGCTAGGTTATTACAAAGTCTAAGAAATGATGTACTTTAATGAGTACACATTACACAGAACGATATGGCCAAGGTTTTTGAGTAGAAGGAAAAATTTAATGTAAGGCATTAAAAGAAAAAAAAACGTAACACCACATTGAATTAGTTTAAAAAGTTTTAATTACTTGAGAAATTCTTTTGCTACATCACTAAATATTTTAAGGCTTTTAGTGAATTAAATAACAGTAGGTTTTAAGATAATATTTTTTTTCTTAAATTTTTTCCTAATGTTTATTTATTTTGAGAGAGAGACAGAGTGTAAGCAGGGGAGGGATGGAGAGAGAGGGAGCCGCTGAATCTGAAGCAGACTCCAGGCTCCAGTTGTCAGCACAGAGCCCGATGTGGGGCTCAACCTCACAAACCAGGAGATCATGACCTGAGCCAAAGTCGGATGCTTAACTGACTGAGCCACCCAGGTGCCCCAAGATGGTGAATATTTTAACATTCAGTGACTCTAAAGTGTGATTTTTAACTTGTTTAAAAAAAATTTATATATGATTATTTTAATAAATGGAAAATTTTCCTCTCTTGTAAAGATGCTTGAAATTATAAATTAGAGCACATGATAGAGAACTTAGAAAATAGGAAAAAAGTGAAAAATAACAATCTGTAAACATCAAAACAGTGGTACCTGTTTTACCCCCCAGCATTTTCTTATGGAAAAATGTAAGCATAAAAATTGAAAAAACAAAATTTACAGTGAATTCCTGAATACCCCACCTAGATTTTATCATAAACATTGTATTATGCCTGTTTTTCCAGTTATCTACCCTTCTATTTGTTCATCAGTCCCTCTTATTTTATGTATTTCAAAGAAAATTGCAGACCATCAGTACACTTTCAACTAATACTTTATTATGCATATCATTAACCAGAATTCTATGATTTTATTTTTTTAATATTTATTTAATCTTGAGACAGAGAGAGAGAGACAGAGCAGGAATGGGGGAAGGGCCGAGAGAGAGGGAGATACAGAATCCAAAGCAGGCTCCAGGCTCTGAGCTGTCAGCACAGAGCCCGAAGGGGGACTTGAACCCACAAACTGTGAGACCATGACCTGAGCCAAAGTCAGCTGCTTAACCAACTGAGCCACCCAGGTACCCTCAGAATTTTATGATTTTTTTAATAGTTTATTACCGAGTTGGTTTTCATATTAGAATTCTATGATTCTTAACAGTATTTTTTCCTTTGAGGTAAAATTCACATACAATTAAATTTAAAGTGCATATTAGCTGAGTTTTGGCAAATACCTACATCTTTATAATCCAGACCCCTCTTGAGATTAAACAAACAAATAAACAAACAAGCACCTTGCCTTCATTCTAAAACCTTCCCCCGTCCTGCACACTCCCTGTCCAAGCCTCCTGGAGTCAACTTCATGTTCTAATTTTTTCTGCCAAAGATTACTTTGCCTCTTCTAAAACTTCTTATAAACAATGCCATACAATTGTACTCTTGCGTAAGCCTTCTTTCAGCCTAACGTTTAGAGATTTTTATCCATGTCGTAACAAGTATAAGTAGCTTGTTTCTTTTCATTGCTATATCATACTATTCATCATACGAATATGCCATGGTTTATCCTCCTTATTGGAGGAGAATAGCCAATTTTTGGCTATTATGAGTAAAGCTGCTGTGAACATTCTTACGCAATTTTTGTTGTTGACATTTGCTTCTACTTGTCTTAGAAATATACTTAGGAGAGGATTTACTGGATCATAAGGTAAATGTTTGTTTTCTTAGAAACTCTTAGCCTTTACTCCAATACCATTTTACACTTCCATTAACAATATATGAGAGTTCTGCTTACTGTACACCGTTCCCATCATTTGATGCTAGTCTTTTTAATTTTAGCCATTCTCTTGTGTGTGGTAGTATCTCTGTGGTGTTGATTTGCATTTCTCTGATGACACTGAGCACTTTCTCATGGGCTTATTAGCCATTGACGTGCCTTCTCTTGTAAACTTTGTTCATATCATTTAACCATTTACTAATTGAGCTGTTTACCTTTTTATTATTGGATTATGGGAATCCACCATGTTTGAAAAACAACAATAACAACACAACTTTTTTTTTTTTACCCATTGGTTTGGTGGCTTTGTTAACAACCAGGCGACAGTATAGATGTGGGTTTCCTTCTGACTGTCTCCTTGTCTCATTGATCTGTCTGTCAGGCCCGTACTCTCTTGATCGCTGCAGCTGTGTGCTGAGTTTTGAAGTCAGGTAGTGTTAGTCCTCTATCCAATTTTTAGAAAAATATTGCTCTGAATATTATAGATGATTTGTATTTTCCTATACATTTTACAGTGAGCTTATCAATTTTCATTAAAAATGATTGGGTTATGATTGGGATTACATGGAGTCTGTAGGTGAATTTAGGAATGGTTTATGTCTTCATAATACTGAGTCTTTTCACCATGAATTTATCATATCTTTTCACTTATTTTGGTCTTTCATTTCTCTCAGCAGCTTTTTAAAATTACCACTGTACAGGTCTTGCATGTATTTTATGTTTGCCAGTTGTTATAAATGGAAGTTTTTTAATTTGTTGCTAATTATTGCTAATATGTAAAAATACAGTTGATTTTTGCAATGTGACAGTGAATCCTGCAGCCTTGCTAATAAGTTCACATACTGGTTCCAGGAGGTATTTATAGATTCTTTAAGTTTTCCTATAGAAACAATCGTGGTACTAGCAAATAGATGAAAGCTTTACTTCCTCGTTTTTAATCTTAATGCGTTCTCTGTTTCTTGCCCATTGCAGTGGCTGAGACCTTTAGCACTGTATTGCATAGGAGCGGTGAGAGCGGACTTCCCTGTCCTGTTCTCAGTCTTAGAACATGGTTCTCAGTTTTTTTATATAAAAGAATTATGGTCTCATATCACAGCAGTTGTGTTTTAGTGTTTGTTGTTTGTGAAAATGTGCACGCACTACTGCACATGGATTTTATACACTTCTTGAAACAGCTGACATCTCCATGGGCACTAAGTCAGCCCATTCTGTAATCTACAGACTAGTGTCTTTTTAATGTACATTTTTGTTTGTTTTCCTAATATAGTTCTAATGTAGTTTACAAATTTTTCAACTTGCCTTATAATATAAGCACAATTTTTTTTATTTCTGCCTTTCTCTCTTTTTAAAAAGCTGGGTAATATTCCATCACATGATTGAACTCTTGTTGAATAATAACAGTGGTTCCTTATGATGGATGGATGGATTCCTAGAAGTGGAATTACTCTGCCAAAGGGTTTGAGAGTTTAGGTGACTCTTGATAATACATTGCCAAGTAATACACGGATTTGTAATGCCTCCGGCAGTGTTGAAGCTAGAGAAATCTTGAATTTCTCCTGTTAAGTAGGACTTCTCTGCCAGTTTTCACATGGGCCACTGTCCGCATATGGAGCATAAGAGCCCTACCAGTAACTTCACCTCTCTCTCTGCTTCGTTTGGGAGTAGCCTGCCTCTCAGAAGGAGGATGCTTGTGGACTATTTCATGGGAAGTGGTTTTCTACATGAAGTTCAACTCTGGACCTTTAAAATCTGGCAACTGAACTGGTAATTTATCCAATTATGCTTACCATCACCATTGTCCACCTTGGAGCTATGATAGTCATTTCTGGCTTTCAGGCCTACTTCGTATAGACGTCACTCAACATAGGTAGCTCATACTTTCATCTAGTGTTACATAAGTATCTTCCCAGGGAAGAAAACTCATGAAGGTTATGGTTAGGTCATCGTTGCTTTGACCTCAGTTCTGTAAAAGTAAGTTCTACTGCAGTAAAGTTCACTTTTAGTTATATCAGAAGACCAGTAGGAATGTAATAATTGACTTTCATCCCCTCCCCCACCATAATGTCACTCCCAGAGATACACCAAGATGCAAAGCCAGTAAGTCTTTTTACGTCTGTATTTATGGTATTCTCTCTCACATAATATTTTAGAAACCATGATACTTTTTAACCAACTTAGTCATGTAGTGGTTCTTTAAAAAGTCTACGTTTTAAACTATTTTAATTATTTATAGTACTTTTTAAAGGCTTTATTTTACCAATTTTATTTGCATATAGGGATTCACTGTTAAATATTAAAGTGATTTGCTGTGTGAGCTGAAATATTTTCTAGTTTGTTTACCTTTTTTATCCTTATAACGCTATTTTGTTTTTGAAATATGAATGTTTAGATTTTTTTTGCTTTTATGCAAATTGGTATTCTCTTAAGAAAACTGATCTCTAAGATTGATATAGCATTTCCTATACTTTTTTCATATTCTTTATGGTTTTGGTTTTTACTCTGTGAATTGTGTTGTCGATGATTTTAGTTATTATTTGGAACGTATAGAGCACTGTGGCAGGGCCTAATGAATATAAAGATGAATAGAGGTGCTTCGTACCTTCAAGAAATCTACCAAAGTAGAATAAGACTTACTCACAAACAACCCTGATAGAAGTCAATGGTCAGCGCCCTATGTGAAGCACAAAGTCGTTTAGAGGACCGAGAGGTCATTTCCCAAAGGGATTGTCTTGTAAGGACAAGGATGACTTGAGGCTGTTTGGATTGACAAACTGAAAGGCTGAACTGCCATCACTGGAGATGAGGATGACCATGGTTGGAGCAAGGTTTGGGGTAAAGACTTGGAGTTGGATTTATGGCATGTCGTGTTTGAGGCATTGAGTAGATGGTTGGATGCATGAATCTAGAGCATGAAAGAGCAGACTGGGCTGAGGATACCAATTTAAGACTCAGGTCTATGCGGGTCCTTAAAGCCCTGAGAAAGGAAGAAACCACCACAGGGTGATCAAAGTTTAGTTCTTGAACTTCTCTTTTCCCCATTTCCTCCATTAACAGTCCCTCCTTCATCCTCCTATGTCTCTGATGTTTATGTTATTTTTGCCATTCATACCCAGTTACTGCCTTTTATACCCTTCATCCAGTCTTTCAGACAACTGTATTGGCTGTCCTTTTATTTTGTTTTTTTAATTAATTATTTATTTACTTTTAAGCAGACTCCATGTCCAGTGTGGAGCCCAAAGCGAGGCTTCAACTCATGACCCTGAGTTCATGACCTGAGCTGAGATTAAGACACAGAGGCGTAACCAACTGAGCCACCAGGCACCGCATTGGTTGTCCTTGTGAAATATACCCCAGGTCTAACCACTTCTCACCGACTCTTGTGCTGTCATCTTCGTCTCCGTCACCATCATCTCCACCTGGATTACTGCAGTTAGCCTGACAGGTCTCCCTGCTTCTACCACTGTGCATCTGGATAGTCTACGCACAACAGTCAACTGGAGCCTTTTAACGTGTAAACCAGACTGTGTCACTCTTCAGCATCAAACCCTGCTATCGCCCCCACTGTCACTCAGAATTAAGGCCAAGTCCCTATAATAGCCTTCCAATGCCTTTTTGACCCAGTCTCCTTTTTTTCCCTCCCTTGCTCATTCTACTCTAGCCCTACTGGCCTCCTTGCTTTTTCTTGAACATGCCAAGCCTGCTCCCACATTAGGATCTTTACACTGGTCGACCCTCTTCCTGGAACACTTTTCCTTCAGATACCTGCACAGCTATGTTTATCTCCTTTACCTCACCAAGACTTTGCTCACATGCCACCTTGTCAACAAGACGTACCCTGACTACCTACCTAAATCTGGAAGCCCTTACCCAGTCCTTAAAAGTATCTTCTAGCAGAGGTGGGTACATTTCTAGGATGAATATGCTATTCCTGCTCTACACCCTATTCCTCTCCTAAAATGAGAAGATATCAAAAGTGGTCACTATCAAGTTGCTGCTTTGGAAATGCATATGTCCTCATTCTAAAACACACAACAGAAGGGAATTCTTTTAATGCAATATTCAGGAAACATAGCTGCAGCAAAACAGCATAAAATTCTACAGACTGTATGTGAAGAATTCATTTCCTACAGATCCCTTAATAAAATAAATAGGCGAAGTTTCCTTTAATGGAGGAGATAATGTTTTCTCCAGAGGAAAGGCAGAATCTAATTTCAGCCATGTGATGATAGAGAATAACAGTCAAATCCAGCATATTCCAGATAGTCATTTCTTTTTCTTTTCCTTAGGAAGCACATATACCATGTCTTGTTACTTTTCTTTGCTAAACACATACCATCTTTAGGGTATGATATCCTTAATCTGAATGATCATTATGAATGTATATATGATTATAGTTAAATGTATGGTTACATTTAAATCAGGCTCCAAATTAGCTTTTTAATTGTGACCTAGTTAAGAGATCAGGCTTTGGGGCTAGTTAAAACCTTAGGATTTGAAGTGATCTATCTGGCTCACATCTTGGTTCTGTAAGCTGAGTTATGTTAGTTTAGGCAGATTACTTCACCCATCTGAGACTCTGTATTCCTTAAAAAGTGGGAATAATAATACACCAACCTCATAAGATTGCTGTGAAGTCAACTAGATGATGTTTCTAAAGTGCCTGATAATGAGGGAAATACTCAGTGGATGTTTATTATTTTTATTGGACTATTAAATATCCTCCAAACCTAACCTGAGCTTCCTGTCTCCAACCCTTTAAACATCTCTTTTCTTTGTTCTACTGGTTGAAATCCTTAAAGACCTAGCCCAAATGTCACCTCCTGTATGAAATCTTACCAAGACACCCCTCTCTGAAAGTGAACTCTCTCTTCTGTATATACTTTCTGTGCTTCACAAAGGTCACTTACTAATTATTGCCTTGTGTTATAGTTATTTGTAAGTTTTATCCTATTTTGGCTAAAAATGAAACGAATGAAATGTCTAGCTTTACTTCAATCCAGATTTTTCTCTAGTCTAAAGTGGCTGAGGTCAATGCAGTTGTGTAAGAGAAACCATTGAAAGAATATCTAGAGCATCCTTTTTGTGATTGCCTGCCCCACAGGTTGAATAACATTTCAGAGTTCCTTATGGATTGAAGGCGTTTTCAGATCTCCCCAAATGGAATCCCATGCCTTCACAGAGCATTGTGTCCAGAGCCTTCCTAGATTTTACAGACTAGAACACAGAGACAGATCTAGAAAGAAGATGACTTACCATTTTCTGTCATCATCCAGAAATTGTCACGCTGTCCTCATGTGTGAGTGATTTCATTGTGTTGGTGATATGGACCATGAGGAAAATTGCTGTCGTATTATGTAGAATGAAGTCTATGAACAGCCTATTTAGGAGTTGTCACTACGCCATGCCACTTCTTTTTTGCCTTACCATTTTGGTTGGTCAGGAGAGCCAAAGACAAGTATCTGATTTCTCCTTTTTCTTGAAAGAGGAAACTCTGTCTTGCAAATTATGCTGATTTGTACATGTCACAGTGAGACCTGGCACTGTCCCAAAGAATGTCCTGCATTGAGAATTTGATTCACTTCAGATAGTTAACCTTGAAAGTTGTGATGTTCTTGATTTAACTTGAAAAAAGTCCAGAAAATTTAATGTCAAGAGTGTTACTTGGCACTCATTTTCATAAAGTATTAGCTAGTATTTAATTGATATCTCCATTCTGGCCATTAGGGAGACATTTTTAAAGACTGGTTTCTGGAAGTGGTTAGTAGCCTGCATAGCAGGAATGTGACATGGAGCACCGTTCTGATGGACTAGGCAGATGTGTATCGGGGAATGATTTGTGTCAGTAGCCATACTGTGCCATATTAGCACTGTCATTTCCTTTATTACTGCCAAAGCATCTATTTCTGACCCTTACAATCAATGCTGAAAAGTATGTTTTCAGAGAGTAGAGAGCTGTCAATTTAAAATCCAGATCTGGAATAGAAGTAATCATGTAACTTGACACAATATTTACTTGGGGACAGTGGGGGTATCTTCTATACAAAAGCCCAGTAATGTTTATTTTTAGCTTACTAAACGCTTGTATCAGGTTTTTAAGACCAAAAGTTGGTTAATGGGTGTAGACTTTCAGTTATGAGTAAGTCCTGGAGATCTAATATACAGCACAGTGGTTACACCTAGCAATACTGTATTATGTACTATGTACTTATGTTAAGTGAATAGATCTCAAGTGTTCTCACCACCAAAAAGAAATGGTAAAGGGCTCCTGGGTGGATCAGTCAGTTGAGTGTCCAACTTTTGATTTTGGTTCAGGTCATAATCCCAGGGTTGTGGAATCAAGCCCTACATTGAGGTCTATGTTAGTCATGGAGTCTGCTTAAGATTCTGTCTCTTTCTCCCTCTGCCCTTCCCCTGCTTGCACTCTCTCTCTCTAAAATGTAAGTGAATACATAAATAAGAGGGGGGAAAAAAGAAATGGTAATTGAAGTTGCCATGGCGGTAATCATTTTGCAGTTATGTGAGTATCAAGTCAACTGGTTGTAAACTTTAATCTTACACAGTGTTACATGTCTGTTTTGTCTTAATAAAGCCTGGGGGTGGGGGGAGAGTAGAATTAAGCCAGCAGGTACACAGGATTCTGTGATGAGATAAGTGGATACATGGCTCCCAATGAGTGCTCCTGGCTCAAAAGCAGCCCGGGACTAGGGTTTGGGGAGGCCCTGCAGAGCTGCCTTGCTCCGTGCCATGGAGCTACAGTAAGTCCAGCCAGACGGTGACAAGTAGCACAGAATGAAGACCTTTAACCAGTGAGCACATCTTAGACTGTTTCTTTCCCATTCAAGGATTAAGCATCTCCGAACTGCTCCTTTGGAATTGTTTTCACCGGCTTCATCACATTCTTCCCAGACTGAGCTCTCTGCCCAGCAAAGGACGTCTTTTGGCTAATGAGAAGCTGCAATGCAGGGAGTTTAGCTTGTTATTTTAAAACAAAACAACAACAAACAGCAGCATTAGAGCAGTGATATTGACAGGTGTGACACACTTGGTTTTGACTGTGACAGCCCAGAGGCACAGGTCTCTGTACGTCCTCTGAGCGGTATGTCCTGTGAGTGGTACCCGCTCGGCCTGGGCCTTGCACACCTCCTCCCAGCTGACCTTCACCACAGCCCTCCTCTGCACTCGCGCGCCCGGCAACTTCTGCAATGACAAAAACACGTTTCTTTGTGGGAAACTTGCCTGAAAAGAAACCCAATGACAAATAAATGCTGTAAAATAAGTGAAGATTAGGTAAACAGATGTAAGAAATTATTTGCAAATTTGGAAGGTCTTGCATTTTTCTGGATTTGCCTCACAAGAGTCGGCAGCTTTGGGACATGAAAACTAAGACAGAATCCTCGCTGATTTCTGACAAGTGATGTCTCTGCATGTGTGTCGGCCGGTCACCCCGCATGAGCTCCTGTGCTCCTGCGGTGGCACAGCGGTAGACAGCCGCTTCAATGATACACAGCTTCACAAGGGGGTGGCCAAACCCAAACTATAAAGATGATAAGTGGACAGGTTTTATAAAAGTGATTTTAGGTTTTCTTGTTTCTTTTTTTTTGTTTTTTTTTCTTGTTAGTAGTTTAAATCCCAAAACATCAGATCGTAATTCTCAGGAAGTAACCCTTACCACATTTTTGAAAAGGCCTTCACAAAAGAGCCGGTGAAAGAGACTCTACCCAAGTGACAACCAGATGACCAGGCTGCGGGCTCGTAGGAACAACCGTCCATCTCATGCCCTACTCCCTGGTGCAGTGCACACCACATCAAAGTTCCAGGCGTGGCTCGTAGAGGGAACTAGGAAGCTGGGGAGTCTGAGACAGTCCCTGACTTTCCCCTGGCTCGGTCTGGAAGTGGTGCAGCACCGGACTGCCTGGGTTCACATCCTGCCTAGCTGATGTGACTTAATCTCCCTGTTCCTCAGTTTCCATGTGTGTTCAATGAGGAAAAGCAGGTACCTGTCTCATGGGATTACATGAGTTAATATATCTAGAAATCTTAGCACCTGGAGCAGAGTAAACTATTGTTGCTGTTTTCTTTCAGTTTCTTTATTTATTTGGGTAATCTCTGCAGCCCAGCGTGGGGCTCAAACCCATGACGCCAAGATCAAGGGTCCCATGCTCTTCCAGCTGAACCAGCCAGTTGCCCCTTATTACTGTTATTTTTGCTGTGACTGAGGAGGGGCTGTCAGGTGGAGCCAGAAAAGAAAAGGGCGGTGTGGTTTACAACCATTGGTCTCCCAGGGAGAACTTGTTCTACCATGTGATCTGGCCATCATTTGGGTCATTTAACATCATTAATTAACATGAACGCCAGGTCTTGGGACTAAAGAAAACACTGGTTTCTCTGCTGAGTTTTTGGAGCAGCCTGTTAGCCCCCAGTGGAGGAGGAGTGGCAGGGACTTCCAGCCAGCCACAACATCATGCTTGCTTCAGACCCTCTCTTCTTAGAAGTATTGGCCCTCTCCTTCTCTCCTTTTCTTCAGGCTTAGATCACTCAGTCTGGAGCCCGAAACTCAGTAGGGTATTGATCTAGTCACCCATTATCTCCCTCCTCCCATTCCTGTCCTCAGTCTCACTATGGATTTTAACTTTAGACTGTCTTCTAACTCTCTGTGGAACCAAAAGCAAATTACTTTGACCTCAATTGCACACTCTTTAAATGGAATAAAAATGGCTCTGCCCATTCAGAGGACAACTAGGGGTTTTATGGAAATGACAGATGTTTAGCATTTTCAAATTCCTTGAAAGAAGGATTCTTTGACAGTACCAAATTCATAGTAAAAAGGCTATTTTCTCAAGGGGGAGAGGCCTTACCCTAATACCTGAGCTTTATCCTCCAGTAGTGCCGGAGCTATTTAATTTCAGCTCTGCCATCACTAGCCTGTATGTTTTTGAGTACTACTTTTTTTTTATTTGCTCTCTTCTTTCAAATATTCACAGGCACTAATCCACATTATGGCTTTACAGCCAGTAAATTAAATTATATGAATTCTAAACACAGTGTTTTTGAGCTGTAGAGAGTCTACAGTCTTTGAAACCACTAACTTAATTTTGTCCAACTCTTACTGAGTAACTTAAAAAGAGCCAAACTTTTTCCTTTTGAATTTGATTGGGAAAAAAAATAATAATAAATTGTTCCCAGGCAGTGGTCCTGGGTGCCAGAGTTTAGCCGAGATCTACATCTTCTGTCTGCATCGAATATTCCCCAAGGTAAAGGGTTAAGGAGTGTTAATGAAGAGGTGATATATGACAGCTTTTACCTTACCTACCTCCTTGTGGTCTCAGGTGCATGACTTTGGGCAGACCACTTAATCTCTCAGAGTTTTGATTCCCTATCTGCAACTCTGCATCCACAATAAATGTTTGAGAGAATTAAACGAAATCATCTTTATTGAGCACTTTTAAAAGTGTGTTTATCTGCAAGTAAAATCCTACTTCTAGACGAGCAGATTAAGTGGAAGATTATTTATTCTGACATACTGTCATTGCTTAAAATTAGACTTAGAAACCTCCTTCCAGGCAGAGTTCCTGTTATCGTCTTTCATAGTCTTTTCCCACAGTAAATAAATACTTAATGAAGAAAGCTGAATATGCTTTTCTAACTTATTTTTCAGATGCTTCAAACTGCTTCAGCATTTTGTCATGTTCCTTTGAAGAGGTGTGTGTGTGTGTGTGTGTGTGTGTGTGTGTGTGTGTGTTTAAAATAACCGGACTCAATGGAAAGAGGATGATCAAGCTGAGTAATATAGGATTGTTGGGGTTTTCTCTGGTTCGTTTTATTGGAGAGGAGATGTTGTTGTTTTAAGAAGTATAAGAAAACTAATTTTCCTGTGTCACTTGTAAGTTTATATCTAAGGCAAATCCTATAACAGATTTTCGAAATCCTTAGAGCAATCAACAATCATATCATTTCAGTGCTTGATGCCTTCCCGTTTTTATATACTCCTGCCCATTTGGATGTGTGTGTGTGTGTGTGTGTATTATAGTTTTAATTATATTATCATCATATAGTATATCATAACCTAACAAGTGGTTCTGAAATAGGAAAAGCCACGTAAAAAGCAATACTACTTATTCCTTGTGGCATTGGTTATTGTTTCACTGATCTTAGATGTTTTGTCTTAGCTGCAACTGTGTAAGCACTTGGGCATTTTTTTTATAAAGCGAATTCCCTATACTAAGTTGCTAAAATAAAATAAAACAGCTTTCTAGGGATATGTTCTCCACATACAATTAGTGCAGCATGCATGCCATATCCAGTCTCTATGCATGTAGACCAGATCTTTGAAAAAGAAGGAAGCGTTTGAAGTTCTTCAGAAGTTAGAAGCAGGGAATAGTCGGATGCTTAGAAACCAAGTCTTTTGGAAGACAAACTTCTTCTTAATGTATGACAGCTTAATCTATGACAGGTCCTTTTCAATCACTCTTGTTTTGTTTTTATTTCTGCCACTCATAGATGCAGGGGCATGTTCAGATGCTGGAGTGTGTTTGCATGCAAGGGGTGCTCCAAAGACGACCCAGCTGATACCAAGCCAGTGCCACTGAAGATGCCCCTGCCCGGTGCCTGGGTAGCCCCATACCCCTTAAAATTCTGCTCTTAGAGAAGAGCTTGTAAGGGCTTTCAGAACAATTCCTTTACCTGTCCTGAAAGGTTACATGTTGTAAAAGTTTATCTGCAGGCTTCAAAAGCCAGTTAGATGTAAGTTCTTGTGAAAAATGGCTTGCTGTAAGTTTCTGTGGTTGATGCCAAGCTAAGAAAAGCTCCTGAAACATCTTCACTTACCTGCCAGCTTCTCCAGTACAGTGGGTTGTTCTGTGGGCCTCTCCCTAAATGCACTCTACTTGAATTTACCATCACTTGTGGATTTTGCACCTACAAAGAGTTTTAAGGATTTGGACCCGGTTCAGTGCCTCAGTTCAACAAAGAGGTTACAAGTTTGAAAGGTTTTTTCATGATTAAGGTACAACTCACCCTGCCGCCCCTTTGACACGGCTGCTGACCCAGCAGATGCGGTAACTCCGGCGCTCTCTCCAGGCTGGACGAAGCGTTCACTGCCCTGTGCTCACCTGGGTAGATGCAGCTCCCCGTAGGTGGTGGGACAGGAGTGACGGCTCTGTTTTGCCACAGTGGAATTTATAGTTAGTTTTTAATATTAAGAGTGGTAGGTTTGAAAAAATATATATGGAACCCGTGGTTTTTGGCATAACAGATTATTTCCGAACTTTCATTTGTGTCCCACCACTTACTCTGCAATCATAGTTAAGAAGGTGGGTTTTCTCATAGAGTGCAAGCTCTCTCTTTAAGTCATTGAACGTCTCCCTGAATTGCAGGTTACCACCTGCTCTGTCTACCTACTCACTGACAAAATGAGCTCTTGACTTCATGTTTTGTTCACTGATAAAATCCACTGAGTAAAAACGAGTGGATAAAATAAACTAGTACTAAAGTCTCTTGGAGATGTGGAGAATGGACAGACAGCTTCAGGCCCTGGCTCCTTGCAGAATTGCAAATCCTGTGTGTTGGGCCCACACAGCACATGCTAAGAGCAGGTTGTTTGTAAAGTGGTGGACTCGCGTCACCATGGTTGTCCCGGGCTCTGTGGAGTGCCGACGCCCTTTAATGTCCTGACGCCAGTCCCGGGCTCCTAAACGGAACGGATATATCTGAAGTCTTAGGAATCTTGAGATTTTCTTATTCTTTGGGGAAAATCTTACAAAGATGAACTCTGTGAGAGGAAAACCCTTGAGTTTTTAACAGGTTTCTGTAGAAAATATCATCGATTTAGGTTATATAAGCATTCTGCTTGAAAAACAGGCATCATCTCTGCTGCGAGGTCTGTATTTTAACTTTGTACAGATGTGCGCTAAAAGAACATGATGTGCTTATTTGTTGCATTTATGCTACTTTCTTACTTTAAGTAAGATGGATGAAATTACATATTAAATAAAAACAGCAGCTCTGACTGCAGTTCTTAGCAAACTGAAAAAGCCTTCCACAGACGGTGGAGAAGATGACACTATGACTTTTAATAACTCATTGACTTTTGAGAGAATTCTCTACATAAATACGTGTACGTAATAATTTCTGTGTGGGTTTATCAGTATTAGCTGTCTCGTGTATAAAACTAATCTGCCATTAAATCATGTTGGTGAAATGTTACGAGAAGTATTATGTTTAAATCTTAACCAAACATATACCTCATTTTGATATGGCTGCAGTTATAAACAGACACATGCTGATGTGTATGCCATGAAATTCCAGTGAAAATGGCTGTGTGGCTTTGGGCAAATTATTTAACTTCCCTGAACCTCAGTTTTCCTTTTCTGAATGATAAGGCACCTAACCTTTAGGATTATTGTCAAGATTAGATTAACGCATCTGTGGAGGACTAGCGTGAGTCCCGGCACTCATTTGTTAGTACGTGTTTATATTCATTCTGTGTTCCAAGCTTCATAAAGTGCAGTGTATTTTTATGTGGTATTTTTGAGGCAGAAAGTGCTTTGTATTGAGTATGGCTTATCCACCCCAGTTGTAAAATGAAACTTTGTATTGCATATTACTTACCATATTCAACTCCAGGCTGGAAATTCAGAGTAAGTTTTTTGTAGGCTATTTAAAGAACACATATTCATTGAATGATTGCCAGGTGTAAAACATTGTTTCCTGTCATTTGCAGTCTAATGTATTTGCAATCCAGGAAGGGAGCGGTCAGTCTGAGTGCTACAGTCCCAGTTCATTTTATAGTCTCTCTCCTTTTGTTTGTCATTTTCCTTTTTCCCACAATCCTGTAGTAACTTTAAGAAAGTTTCAAAATAAAGTAGCATTTGACTTTGTTCCATAGTCATTTAAAAATAGGATTGATCGATGTGAAGCATTAGCCAGGAGCACCATTTGGTACTTTATTATTGATCTCAGTTACCAGTGCCCTCGGGCTTCTGGTGTGAGAACGAAAATGATATATGAAATATGCACCCAGGTTAAACAGACCAATTTTCTTCTTCCATCTGCAACCACTATAAGCAGAATTCTTTATATTATGGAAGTGGTTTGGAAGCTGTTTAGTTTCACATGCACGCGCGTGCGTGCGCACACAACACACACACACACACACACACACACACACACACACACACAACCTTAAGATTTTAAGCAATCTCCTAAGCCAGTGTTTTGTTATTGAGGCCAAGACTTGTACAGTGCTTTGGAAATTTTCTGCCATTTAGTTACTTTTATTAATTATAAAATGCCTTTCAAAGTTATAGATTTACAGCCCATGAATATGCTTTGGCATTTTAATGGTTGATTGTAAGCCAGAATCTTGAGGATTTGAGATGTTCTCCCAAGTAGCTAGTTGCAGGCCAGTCCAGCCAAGAGGTAAATACCAGGGAAGCCAGCTCAGCAGGGCATGCATCATTTAGAAAATTGTGCAGAAAAGTTGGCTGTGGGCAGAAGTTGTCATGTGTCATCTGTCCTATCAATCAGCTTCAGCAGCTGTTCCCTGTCACCAGGGCCCTTATGTGCTACTGCCTGTCCAGCAGCACTAGCAGATAGTGGCTGCCTCTCTGGTGGGCTGGAGAAGCCATGGATGCACGCACTTATAGTGTATGTCTCACTGGCCACCAGTTTGGACAGAAAGTCATTTCTGAAAAGAGAGACCAAGCACCAATTCCTTGGTCTTTCACTAGACCATTAGCCAGGATCTATCCTCAAGAGAATTAGTTGGATTTCAGAGCATCTCTCTCTTTCAACAAAAATATAGCTATGGAAATATAGGAAGATTGCACATTTGACCCCAAAGAGATGCCCTCAGTGAGAGATGAGAGAGCTTTCTCCACCAGATTCCAGATGATGAGTATTGCATGATCACTGACGAGGCTTTTCGGGTTGAATACAACAATGCAGAAGATTGGAAATGACAAGCATTCCTTTTGTGATAAGGCAGCACCCTGCCAAATGGGATACATCCCAAGTCTGATTATAGACAAGCCTCCAACAGTTTCCTTTTTCCCTCCTTGTGTTCCAGAGACATCCTTAGAGGAACGGATTTGAGGGCATTAGTATCACTATCTGTCTGATTACTGTGTTGACATTTTTAAAGTGCCATTAATCATAGGAAATGGAACTTAATGATGTCGAAACATACCCAGCCAAGAACTGTCAAGAAAGTAAGCTACAGCCCACTATTCAGATGAAACCGAAGGGGGTAATTTCTTAACCCTTTGGTTTTTTTCTTAATTATCACTGAGCTCGGAGGCTAAGTAATTAAGAAGCAGCAAGCAAGGGAATGGTAAACATAGCAAGGGGAAATTGAGAAAGGCAGATAGCAATATTTTGTAAATATTGCAACTATACCTTGTACAGTATATGAAAATAATATTCATTTTAGGATTATGTAATTGAGGTCTTGCTTGCTTCTACCCCTTCCATTTTGTAAGAAAGTTACTTTTTCTTTTTGATATCCCCTCCCGTATTTTTTTTTCTGTAGGACTCTGAACACTTAATATACTTGATATAATCTATTCGGTGTGAGGCTTGACTGGCAATGAGATTGGAGAATCAGGAGGCTGACCATATGCCTGCACAGGTGACACTGCCCTCCTGGGGCGCCAGGAGTAAAGAGCAGTGACGTGGCACATGAAGAGAAGAATTCATTGATCAGAAGCTGGCAGTGCTTACTGGATATTTTGCTGGATTTTCATATCATCAGTTCATTGTTTGCCTGTCAGCTCATTTAAATTCAAATAAGTGTTCCTAACTCAAATTTAGGAAACATGAGGTAAACAGGGGTATCCTTATTTAGAAAATCTATATGACACTGAACTCTCATGAACGTTACACTGTCAGGTGTTTCTGATCCTGATTTTGAGCAGGTGCTTCGTCAGCAAACAGCACAAGAACCTAAATCTGTCACCTCTTTTTTTTCCCCCAAAGATAGATCATTCATCATAGCATGGGACACATAGTAGATGTTCAGTCAAGACCGATTGGTTGGTTGATTTATGGTACATGGATCTGAGATGAATGAATTTCAGGGTGACCTGTTTGGAAAGTAAGTAATATTTGGAAAATAAGTCATTATTAATAGGCGTTGGGCCTTTTTTGTCCCTGCAGGTTTTTGTCATTCATCAGAGGGACACTGTGTGAGATTGGAAAGCCTGAAATGGAGCAAAAAATAAATTCATTCCTTGAAAAGGAAGGCATAGAGAAAATTGCAGAAAGTTTGCAAACAACAGTTCACACCTTACAGGTCATCATAGATGGTCTCAGCCAACCTGAGAGCTTTGACTTTCGAACAGGTAAGTAATTAAACTTGACTAACAGCATCTTTCATTTGTATAGCTCACACGCTCTCCCGCGGCCCTCACTATAAACGTCTGCCGTAGGCAAAAACGGATCTTATTCTTCGTTCTGTACATGTAAAAACTAAAGGATAGTGACCTTTTTTCAGAGTCACTGCAGTTGGTTAGTATCCAGAGCCAAAGATAGAAGCCTGGTGCCCCGACTCCTTACCCCATGCTGAGTTTCCATCACACTAGACTTGAATGCACCTCACACTGGCTGCTCTGTGCATGGAGACACACAGTTTTCATAATCCATTTGTAAGCTGTTATCTTGTAGGAGCAGAAGTCCAAGGTAAGGCCTTCAGTTTATAAACTAAAAAGTGAATCTTCTTCCTAAATTACAGCCTTCTAAGTTCCTGGATTCTGTGTTAGTGAACACACTGAACAAATAAGATCCTCTCTGTTGATTTCCCTTCTAATTAAAAGTGCTCTCAGCTTTCAGCATAGCTGGATGGTGAGGGAAGTAGAATGGCCATAGTTGTTGAGAGCAGTGACCCGATGAAAAAGAATTAAGGTATCAAGTGACCGACTTCCTAAGGAAATTTGAAGAGGAAGCACTGAGATTTAAATGAGTCTGTACTCATCTCATAACCAGTTTAGGACCCATGTTTAGGGCTCTACTCTTTTTAATGAGTTAGGCTCTGTTGAGGGTGTTAGACATGCCTCTTTGAAAAGGTTTAAAGGAGTTTAAGAACATACCCAATAAGGGGCACCCAGCTGGCTCAGTCGAAAAAGCATGTAACTTATCTCAGGGTTGTGAGTTCGAGCCCCACATTGGGTGTAGAGATTACTAAAAAATAAATACACTTAAAAAAAAAACCCACCCAGTAAGTTATACTATTCCCTCAACTTTTCTATAAGTCAGAAATTACTTTTTTTTTTTTAAGTTGGAGAAAAAATGCACAGCAAGATCTATGACAAAAATGTAGGAGTCCAAGCTTCCAGGGTGGTCGACCCAAAGTGGCTGTTTCAGTAGACAGATCCGTCTTCATTTGGAGGTCTGCTATCCTTGACTGTGAATTACCTGGGTGCTGCTTAGCTGGACACCAGGGAGAGCAGCAGTCCTCAAACCCGGCAGGACAGGAGGGTGGTCTGCCTAGGACCACCACGCTAGAGGACTGGGAAATGCGCTCTCTCTAGCTGCAGGCCTCCTCTGCAGGGCTTCCCTGTCCATCTTCGTCTTTCTGTCTTGGTGTTGATTGCTCCATTATCCCAGTTATATGTGGACTCCGAGCAAAGATCAGCATTCGGATTATATGATTCAATTAAACAGCCGACTGCTAAGTCGGGGGCCTCACCTTGCCGTGCCCTTAGTGAGCAGAAACACAGATGCACCTGGGCTCTGGGCGGAGCCCACTGCAGTGTTTTATCGCTGTGACAAGTGGACTTTCAAATCAGTCTCTTTTAAACTCACTTTGATATTGACCTTCGCCCTAGTGTAAGTCACAATTTTCAAAATGTCTGAAAGCTTTTGTTTTAATACTAAAAGTATCCCCAAGGGGGAAGGCAAACAGTCATACTTGTGAAGAGGCAGATAGTATTTTGGACTATTTCCTCATTATGGTATTTTTAAATGTTACATAGTTTCTTTTCTCCGTTTTCTCAAAAATAAGTCCTTCCTTGATGCCACATTCTGTCCCGAACTCATCCTGTCTTCTGTTTTCTCAGTGGCGTGATGAGTTCTATTTTTATTAACACTCTGGTTACTAGTTAGTTCCCCTAATTGAGTTTGTCAGAAACAGCCCAGTGACAGCAGACTGAATACGTAGCCTTGGCAATCAAAGTGTTAACATTCGCCTGGCACGTGGAGGATTTTCTGATTCCTCAGTGGCCCAGGCTGTCTTCAGGACCCTGTTCAGTAGTTCCTGACTCTGATTTTCCATGCAAAATTAAACTAAGCAGCCGATCAGGAACCCTTGGGGAATCTGTAGCAGCTGGACCTCGGTAAGAAAAAACAATTCCTATGAGACCTCAAGACCATCCTACCTCTGCCCCTGATCAATGACTCTGTTCCACTTTGCTTTGACACAGTCTCTGCCCAGTGTAATATTACATTACAATTGGTTTCTTGCTTCTGGAATCCACTACTTCGGTGTCAGGGAAAATTCTAAAGAATCAATTTGTTTTTGCCTATTCCTTTTTTTATGAGGAAAATGAGATTTGAGGTTTAAGGAGGGCCTTTTTGTTTTACAGGGAAAAGGTGAATTAAAAAAAGAAAAACAAACTTGATTTCAGGATGATTGGACTGGGGGAGGGGAACCAAGAGGTGGCCAGTTGTTAGTACAACTGTAAAGGATAGCTTTAACAAGGAATCAGGATCAAGCCAACAGCTGCGGAGGAAAAGGAAGTGGGATGGGTGGAGGGAAAATGAGGCCTTGGTAAAAGGAGATCCAAGCATAGAATGTTCTTTGTTATTAGAATCAACATTCAGTAATCCTAGGAGAGGGGGCCAAGAAGAGCATGGGAAAGTGGAATCCACAGATAACCCAAAAGCCCCATTTAGACTTTTAGTTCTACCCTTCTCCCTCCTAAAACCTCCGTTGTTGTTTTTGTTGTTTTTACTAGAGCCATGATTCCTTGGCATGAGTAATACCCACTTCTGGGGAGGATGGTGTTAATGAACAGAGACGTGTGCCCGGGGGCGAACAAGAAAAGAGGGGTGTCAGGAACTTGAGAGCAGAGATCTGTGTGTCTTCATCTTTGTAGCTCTAGCACCCAGCAGAGTGTGTGGATAGGAGATCGTTCTAGAAGCTGATAAATGTGGGATAAATTGAATTGAAGGAAGAGAAAGAAGATTAGGTATTGCCTGATGTGGGTTTCTGAAGTTTTGATTGGATAAATGTATTCAAAATGAATGGAAATTGATTCCTGAATTCCAAACTCATGGAGGGAAATGAGAGAGGAGAGAACATTTTAATGTCATCCACATTTGACCAA
Organism: Suricata suricatta; assembly: GCF_006229205.1. Classification (NCBI taxonomy): domain Eukaryota; kingdom Metazoa; phylum Chordata; class Mammalia; order Carnivora; family Herpestidae; genus Suricata; species Suricata suricatta. The sequence continues at coordinate 92,243,504 of NC_043703.1, read as the reverse complement.
ATGTTGATGTACTTTCTACCACCTGTAACAGGAACCAGGCGGGGAAAACTCCCCATCTTCTGTCTGGGAAAATCTTACTTTTCTCAGTGTTTGTGCTTTGGCCTTGTGTATTCATTGAACAAAGATGTTTTCTCATCACCTCCTCATTAAAAGGAACACAAGACCCTCTACTCTTCTCAGTCCTTGTGTGTACTGCTAATGTTTGCGTGTTACCAAGACAGTTTGAAGAGAAGAAGGCATTTGGGTAAATTCTCCTGACCACTCCCACTATGTGAGCACTGCTTCTCCAGTTGAGATAGAGACGCATTTTCCCTGAAGTCAGGCCTGGGTTTCTGCTCCTTTCGTGGCCCCCCTCCATGCTTACTACCAGCATATAACTGTCATACATGGTAAACACTTACTTACTAATGCATAATTGTGTCCAAGAAGTACAGTGCCTACTATTTACACTGTCTTTTTTCTTCCCTTTCCTTGTAGATTTTGATAAACCTGATTTCAAGAGAAGCATAGTCTGCTTGGAGGACCTGCAGGTTGGGACAGTTCTTACAGGCAAAGTCGAGAATGCCACTCTGTTCGGAATTTTTGTGGACATAGGAGTGGGGAGATCAGGGCTGATTCCCATACGAAATGTAACAGAAGCAAAACTTTCTAAAACAAAGAAGAGAAGGAGTCTTGGACTGGGCCCTGGAGAAAGAGTGGAAGTCCAAGTACTCAACATTGACATCCCCCGATCTAGGATTACTCTGGACCTCATTCGGGTGTTGTGAGTGTCACACTAAAAGTCAAATACTGATTTTATTTCCTCATGTCTATAGATGGGCAGGAATAAGTCAGATGTCTGTGAATTCTAGGTAGCAGATGAGAAGGGATTCACTCAACATCAGGAGTATTTTTCAAATGCTTTCCTTATTTTTCCTTCTGAATAAATAGAAAACTGACAGCTCAATTTCTTTGCCCCTTAAAGAAAACAACTAGTAGACATCCTTATGTGTCTTTACTCAGTAATGATTTTCTCATCCAGATTTTATTTTTTGTACTTCTTCTTTGACTCTTTTTGCATTTTGTGTAACAGATCGTTTCGTTTCTACTTGCCAGCTTGCCTTGCTGGACTTGTATGGAATTGCTTTCTTCACCTGAATTGTACGATGTTTCTTGACACAGTAGGACAGGCAGTGTTAGGCCCTCCCTTTTTACAGATTTTTTAAAAAATCAGGCCTTTTGGACTTGTTTCATGATTTTCTCTTGCCAAGCAAATAAAAAGTAGGCCAATTAGATCCTGATGTGTTCCTAAAGATCAAGTGAATGGCTCAAAACATTTCTGAGAAGGATATGTGTATTGATCCCTACAATAAAGTTCTGTGGCTAGTGACCTTGTTTTTTGTTACGTTAATTCAGTGAATGACCTAGGAGTTCATCTTGATGAAAGATGTGGTACATATGGGAAGCCTCTGGAAATTGGAAGAATGGCATTCAGTTTGACTTTGCTTAGCACAGAAGAGTATATATTCTTTCTTAAGCATTCAGATTAAACTTCAAAGGGGGAGAGAAATGACCTTCCTAAAGACTGACTATAGATCAGGTGTGAAGAGGCAAGAAAAACAAGTAAATAAAGTAAATAAAGCAAGTGACTCTTAACTCTGTTTGTGTTCAGTGGAGATGGTAAGTATTAGCATGACCATTGAGGGTCAAAATGATTTAAATAGAGCCCACACTGGACTAGTGTTTTGTCCGTTCTGGCTGCACTGGCTCATTTGCTTAATGGAGTCCTTTGCATGACTGAATGAATACCTGATTTTCTCCACGTGTAATGAGTGGGAGATGGTTACTGAAGAGGATGACCAGTCCTGTTCTATTGCCTGGACTAGTAAACACTCATTTGTATAGTTTTGGAATAGTTTTGAATAGTGCTTCTTTTTATAACCAAAATGTCCCATTGTTCATAATAAGTCATAAGATCACCTTAGTAATATAGTCCCTTACAAAGTGGTAAATTGGACTGTATTTATTGATAGTTCTGCCTGATAGCTGGCCAATTTCAAAGAGTGCAGCCTTCCAACTGCTGTACATAGATCTTTTTAACGCAGTGGGTCCCTTAAATGTTGTATAACTCAGGACCTGTTTTCCCAGCAATTTCATGTCTGAAATGCTTTTCTCTCTTTGTTACTGGTCTTCAAGATACAAAATCTTAATGTTGGAACTTTAAGCTGACCTTCCTACTCCTTCCAGTATCCTTCCTGGTTCATAATTTGTAGATCAGTGATGAGTGATAATGTACCCAAAGAGTCTTATTCTGAAGCCTGCAATGTAATTTTTTACAAATGCTCCAGAAGGGAGCATGGAACTTGGTGGTCAGTATGTTCAACTCATCCTAGTTCCTATTCTGCTGACCTTGAGCTGGTGTCTTTACTTCTCTGGGCCTCCTTTCCCCAAGTTTAAAATGGGTGTGATTGTAGTAAAGCATTAATTCTCCCAAAATTTATTGGTGGCCTCCTGACACTGACCATACAATTATGATGGGAAAGTAGGCATTATCCCTGCCCTTATGGAGCTTAGAATTGGTTGAGGAAAAAATAATCACTAATTGAAAAATCACATAACAAATACAAAGTTACAACAAGGCTAAGCAATATAATGGTGATAGCACATAATAGAGAGGTTTACCTAGTCAGAAATGTCAAAAAATGTTTCGGTGGGGTGTCACTGAAATGTGAAAGGTGACCAGAAATTAACTAGGATAGATATTTTCCTGGCCTCAACAAGAATTGTTTCTGATAAATGATAGGGGTAAGAGCCCGATTAGATTGGTAAAGAGTGGGAGGAGTTAGAGTGGGGATTTTTAATATAGACAATTTGTACAGGAGGTTTGGTTGTCCAGCAAGAAGAAATAATAATATGTACAAGTGGACATGAGCTAGTCAAACAGGAAATTTTGAGATGGGAGACAGAGGAGAATGGCTGGAATGACACCCTTGAGTAGATGAGACTGAGTGAGATCTAGTACACAGTGATGGGTCTGAGATAGGAATACAGTTTGTCCATATTAACAAGAGAGAAGATTGGATGGGCCCAGACAGAGAGAGGGTGACATGATGATGGGAGTTCATAGAAGATCTCCTTGGGTCACTTCTATTTCTCTCATTGAAATAAAAAGGAAGTTCATCACAGGAGCCTGAAGATCAGGGGTAAAGAGAGTTGGAGGTGTGAAAAGAAAGGAAAAGGAAAGAAAAAGATGAAAGAGTGAAAAGCCTAGGGAAATAGAGTGGGACCTCCAGGCCATGTTAAATGTTCCACTGCAGGTTAAGGGTCAGGCAAGTAGAAGATCAGTCCACTTGCTTATATAATTTTCTTCCACCACATCAGCTGGGTGGGCACAGATAGCAAGGTGGGTGAATAACGTTTGGGAGTTTGCCAAGTGAGAAAATGGGGAGAAGAGCAAGGAAGTTGAAGGCATGTGGACAAAGAAATGGTTGACCATGGAATTTAAACTCGTTAAGAAGAAAGAGTGCAATGGGAAAATGAGGGACAGTGAAGAAGCACAGGATTAATGACTGTAGGTCCTGATGGAGTTGGAGGAATGTTAGAGTGGGGGTACCAGAAGACGTAATGGGTGAAAGAGTGGCCATCAACAGAGGGATGCTTAACTTTGAAGTTACAGCTTCCAGGGTTGCAGTGCTTGGTGATGATGAAAAGGGGTGGGGATGATCACGAGAATAAGTAGCAGGTAGAAGACCAAGGATAAGATCATTCAAAAAGAGGACGTCAAGGAGGCCTGAGTGGCTTGTGGGTTAAGTGACCAACTCTTGATTTCATCTCAAGTCATGGTTCATGAGTTCAAGTCCCACATTTAGCTCTGTGCTGGTGGTGTGGAGCCTGCTGGGGATTCGTTCGTTCCCTCTCTCTCTCTCTCTTTCTCTCTCTCTCTCTCTCTCTCTCTCTCTCTCTCTCTCTCTCTCTTCCTTCCCCCTCCTCTGTTCACTCGAGCACACACGCTCTCTCTCTCTCAAAATAAACATTAAAAAGAGGAAGTCAAGGAACTGAACCTTTAGGAAGGATTATCTATGTGGATATTGATTTTAGGAGGCTATCACAGTAATACAGGCATAAAATAATGGTGGCTTGGACAGGAATATTAGTGGTAGGAATGGGGAGAAGTGGTGGGATTCTGGACATGTTTGGAAGATGAATGCAGAGCCAAGCAGGATTTCCTGGTGTATTGGATATAAAATGTAAGACAGACAGGAGTCTAAGATGGTTTTTGGCCTAAGCAACCAGAAGGATGAAATTGTTATCTACTGATGTAAAGAAGACTGTGTTGGACAGTTTTGGTGAAGGACTTCATTTTGGACCAGTTGAGGATTTGAGATCCTTATTAGACATCTAAGTAGAGATACCAGATAAGCAATTGCCTATTCAGTCTGAAGTTCAGGGAAGAGAGCTGGGCTGGAAGTGTCAGTGGGTAATCGGCAGCATGAAACTGTACCCACGGCCGCAGGACTGAATGAAATCACCAATGGGTACAAATTCTTTGAACATTTCCCTAAGGGCAGGAATTTATCTTCTCATGACAGGGCCTGCCTACATGCCTGTTCAGAATTCTCCTCCTCTTCCTTACTAAAAGAATTCTGATTTGAAGGGAGCAATCATGTGAATAATGGACATGGATGTGGCCATGTGGTGTAGTTTTGGCCAGTGAGTGTAGGCAAAAGTCATGGGGTGGGATTCTAGAAAGGCTAGAAACAGTGGGGATATCAGGCCCATCTACTTTACTTTCGTTATGCAGTGCCCTTGCCCTCCTTCCTGCTTGGAGTGCAGACAGAATGCCGGAAGTGCTGGAGGTCAGACACTGACAAACACTCAATAGTGACTACTTGACAGAAAGATAGAAAGTTCCTGAACCCATCTTGGCATTGTAGAGTCACACAACAGCTCTGAACTGCCTTCTCTTGACTTCACATTAGGTGAGAAAAATAGAAGCTTTATTCACTTAAGCCATTGAGGGGGCAAGGGAAGGTTTAGAGCAAAGTATATTCCATAATGTACAACTGTGTTGTTGCCGTACTTAAATACATTGTACATAGAAAAATATCTAGCATGTGACAGGTACTCAATACATGTTGATTGGATGAATGAATACCTAATAATGGAGTTTTATAAAAATAGTTGAATATAAAATGTTCCCCCAAATCCAGTTTTCCTTACTCATGTTAGACAATATGATGAAATAAACAGTTCCCATTTCAACAACACACTGTAAAATACCTAAAAATAATCTTACAGTGTACAAGATCAGTATGAAGAAAATGTGTAAAGCTTTACTAACAGATATAAAATAAAAGCATAAAGCATAAAAGGCATACCATGTTCCTGGATTGGAAGACATGGTATTGGAGAAAAATCAGTCCTCCAAAAATTATTATATATGTCTACTTTTGGCAGAAATCTAGTTGTCTGCTTAACTTTGCTTTTGTTTGTATGTGTATTTAAAATTAAGTAAAAAAATAAACTTATTTCAGGGCACTCAGTCAGTTGAGCGTCCAACTTTTGATTTCAGGTCATGATCTCACAGTTTGTGAGTTCGAGCCCCACATTGGGCTCTGCACTAATGGCGTGGAGCCTGGCTGGGATTCTCTTTCTCCCTCTCTCTCTCTGCCCCTCTCTCTGTCTCAAATTAAATATTTTTTAAAAATTAAACTTTTTTTGGAAGGATATGTAAAAAAACATCAAAACAATACCTTCAAAGAATAATCTGAGGGAATAGCATGAGGGAATTTGTCCTTCCAGATATTAAAGTATAGTCAAGAGTTGCCATAATTGAAGCAGTATGGTAATAACACAGGAAGAGACAGACAAAAGAGTGGAATAAACAGAATTCAAAATCACTGGGGATTTGGGGTGCCTGGATGGGTCAATCCCTTAGGTGTCCAACTCTTGATCTCAGCTTAGGTCTTGATCTCAGGGTCGCAAGTTCAAGCTTCACATTGGGCTTCTCGCTGAGTGTGAAGCCTGCTTAAAAAAACAAAAAACCATTGGGGATTTAGTGTTATGTTAAAAGTGGCATATCCTATGGAGGCAAAATCATACTGACATGCTGTACACAAAAATAAATTCCACATGGGTTAAACACAGATAAAATTGTAAAAGAACTATAAGCAAACACAGAAGAGCTTTAAGAAGTGATCAAACCACCATGGTTGTAGACTGCAAGAAAAAAATAGAACATGGGCCTATAGACCTAAAAGTTCCATCCAGAAGACGTTTACTGGATACCTAGCATGAGATCCTGTGCCAAGAGACACAGACATTTTTGTTTTGGAGACAAAAGATGAATCTTTTGAGGATGTCTGCAGCCATAGGGATTTGGAACTTAGGTGGCAGCGCAGATTATTTTAAGTTACACATCATGGGCGTTTTGGAGTTAAACCTGCCTGCTATCTACTTCAGAACATGGTGTCATCCCTTCTCATTTACAGCCAAAATACCCTTTGGAATACTTGGTTTTGCATTAATGGAGTGTTCCTGTCGAGCCGTCTATACATCTAATCCTGACCTCGGAGTTAGCACTTGTGTTAAAATTGGAGATGGAAAGAAGGGACAGAATGGAAAAAACAAAAATACGTATTGAGTCAGTCTTTTCATTTTGGCTTCCTGCCTGAAATCAGTCATAATGAGCTGGATTTAAATAACAGGTCAGGGAGAGCTTCAGGGTGAACGGGCCCCTTGCCAAAGCAGTCTGTTCCACAGGAAGAAAGATACAGATTTCTTCCCACTCACTCATTTTATATGGTGAGGATGATTCGGTGTGTGGAGGCTGAGTTTATTATTTAGACGCAGAGTAGGATAAGCAGATCCTGGTCCTGTCAGCACTAAAAATTACCTTTTTAGAAATTAAATGTCATCCCTCAAAAAGATTTGCTATTCTCTTAGCTCATCTCAAGAATCTAAATAAGGATTATAATCCCCCTCCTCTCCAGTATTTTTAAGAAGAAAGGCCTATCCCAGAAGAAAGGAAATAAATTATTAATCTAAATACTACAGGGAAACCTCTCACATACTGGAGAATTTGTTACAGCTTTATCGCCCATCTCATATGACAGGTCGATCCTAGCAGGAAAATCTAAAGTTAATGATGCAGTGTTTGAAGGGAGAAATGCACGAGGGAGGAAGAGCAGTGGAATAGCCCAGCGTTGTTTTGTCTCAAGTTTGGAGAGTCTTGTTTATCTAAGTAATGAGGCCAAATGAGAAAGTCTCCAAATTTGTAGTAGTATTTTGCAAAAGCAGTCAGGTCACAGATGGACAGAAGCCAGCTACTAAGCACTTCCCACTTCTGATGAACTTTCCACCTGCTTGTAGCCAGGCCCACAGTACCTGGGGTGTTTTCCCCAAGAGAGCAACTCACCTTTGGATGTCCCTCTCCAGTCCCAGCCATGGTTCTTTGGTCACTTGACGACATTTGCCCACCTGCTTCCCAGGTTTGAACCTCTTGGCCGTGAAGAAGAAAGTGGCACCCATGAAAGTCAGCCCTAAGGTTTGTTCAAGTTCTTTGCTTCACAAGTCTAAAATAAAAATGATTCTATGAAACTAGAGCTCAATATGCCAATTGAGTCAAATTTGGTTTAATTTGCCAGTTGGGTAACCAAAACCACTGAATTTCTGGTAAACCAATAACCTCACCTGTAATGGCACCCTCAACAAACATCTGAAGGTATTTTGGTCATTTTCTTTTAACTTTATTTCCATTATTTTCCCCTTGAAAGAGTAACACAAATGTTATCAAGAGTACAAATAATGAAATATAAAAGTTGGAAAACAAAAATCCCCTGTAATTTGAGAAGTAGCCACCTTTTCTAGTTTATAGTGTTTCTCAACCCTTTTTCTATGCATATGCTTCTTCATATATAAATATTTTTAACAAATCAGGGTAAGATTATATGCATGATGCCTTTTTATAATGTACATCTTTCCATGTTAGTACCTACTTATCTACCTTGATATGTCTCATCATATGGGTGTAAATCACTGCGAACAGTTCGGTGGTGAACACCATGGCACATTGCTCTAGTGCTAGTAAAGTACTCTTTCTGAGTATACACATGTTTCATTGTTAACAGCTATTATTAAAAAAACATAAAGATGAAGACTGTGGAATGAAACTTTTGGTGTGTGTGTCTATATACTTGTATTGGTCCTAGGTTAAAACGTAAAATACATTCTTTATTGTGGGTTGAGATATATATTTCTTTAAAGTATGAAAACTGAGGGGCGCCTAGATGGCTCAGTCAAGTATCTTGATTTCAGCTCAGGCAGGTCATGATCTCACAGTCATGAGATTAAATCCCACACTGGGCATGGAGCCTGCTTAGGTTTCTCTCTGTCACCCTTTGCCCCTCCCTTGCTCATGCTCTCTCTCTTTAAAAAAAAAAAAAAAAAAAAGGATGAAAACCAAGCCTGGAGGCATCTTTCTCTATAGAGAAGTCCTTTCTGCTCCCCCAAACTGAGCATGTTTCTGCTCACCTGAGTAGGTGTCAAAGCCTGAGTGTCCTGTCATTCTTCTTGCCTGGAGCAACCTCCCTTTGTTCTCAGCCCCACCCTTTTGGATGTCACCCCAGATGGCATTTTCAAAGAAAAGACTCACTGAACTTCCAGACTAATTCAAGTTTGCTTTTGTAGGCTCTCCTTGCACCATGTGGTGCAATTTCCCTTCCCTCCTTACACACGGTTTATGACTATACATTTTTGTGGTAACAGCATCTAACTAACATCTTCCTCTGCCAACTGGAAACTCCATAAAGGCAGCAACCTTGAATTCCCATCGCTATCCATGGTATTGGAACCTTCCTACCTTTTTATTCATGCTTACATCCTCAGATTTTGACCCCAGCTTCACTAGACCTGAGTTGTCCATTGTTTACCTTGATTCCTCCAGATACAAAGTGTTTGGCCTTGGTCTCTGCATTAGCTTTACTTTAGGTTCTCTAGAAAACAGCGTGAGAAAGAGCATATGTACTCATGCTTTATTGGAGTTTACAATTCCAGGGCAGGAAGAGTAAGAGAAGGAGGAGGTGAGTCCAGGAGGAGAGAAGGCAAAAAAGATGTGCATACAGCCTCGTAAGAAAACCCTACCAGCTTATTAGTGGCCAAGTTGTCTTTGAAGGAGCTATATGGAAGGGTGATGGCTCAGATGGTGGAAGGGTGGAAGGAGGGTAGGGAAGAGGAGTTTATCTGCTGTCTCCTTCCTGTCTCCTGTTTTGCCCTGGTCACAGCTCATCCTACCAGGCATTGATAGCCCTGTGCTTCTAGGTTGCCTTCTGTGAGCGGTTGCTAAGGAGGGAGGTGTGGTTGGCCAGACATTTGTGTTAGAGCTACTTTGGATCTCACTGCAACAGGTGTGATAGAGGCCACACTGAATCCTGGTCCTTATCCCCAGTTCTCCAGTAAACAGCACTAACTGCAGCGCTCAGCCTCTGGCTGAGGATGAGGGTAGGTGTCACCCATTGAGGCTGGGTGGATCTGGAAGCCTCATAAACAAGTCCCGTACAGCCTCTGGAGCATTAGAATTGAGGTTCTTCCAAACTAACTTGGTTTCTGTGATGCACTAGCTCATGAATGGCCACCATTTCCTCCTCCCACCCCCCCCACCCCGCCCCCAGTTATCCCTTACTCCTATTCTGTACTTGTAGACCTCAACTCTAATCCAGGTGCCTAGCCAGCTCTCAAGCAAACCAATCCCAGCATCTACCCATTCCTGGCCTCATAATTTATGGCAGCACTAGGTAACCTAGGTGTCGAAAAAGCTCTATTCCTTCATTGTTTACAAGGTTCCCGTAGATTACTTCCCTCCCACCTGCACCTCTAAGAACACTGAGAAGAGACTGCACTTCATTAGAGAAAGAAAATTAGAAATTCAGAGCACCAGGGAGATCTCTGTGCCTCATGGAGAGTTTGGCTCCTGTATGATTGATACTGGAAGCTGTTGTAGTTGAAAATGGACATGAGTCAGGGGCCAAGAAAACTAAAACTGACAATTAATTGGCCCTTAACCCATCACATCTTTCAAAGAGGAAAATATACCCTCCATGCTCCACCCCATCCCCAAGATAAAAACATCAAAAACCCTAGGAGAGGATATGCAAAACCAGACTGTGTATGTCTAATTTGACAAAGGGTTATTTAAAAATAAATTGCTTCAGGCAAAGCACAGATGAAGAGAGTTTGTCTGGGCTTTGGCCAACTCTTCACTAATACAGTCTGTTGGCCCCAGTGAATAGAACCAGGACCAAAGAAAATAGTCTGCAATCACAAATTTGCCTCCAGAAACTTTACCTTAGTCTTGTTTGAGTTTGGGTTTTGCTAACAGCTTTATTGAGATATTAGTCACCATTTAAATAAAGAGTACAGAGCAATAATTTTTATAGAGTTCTGCAACCATCACAGTGAACTGTAGAACATTTTCATTACTCCAACAAAAACCGTGTGTTGTTGTTTTTTTTTACATCTTCCTCACCTCCTCAACACAGATAACAAGTGTTTATTTTTTATTACAGCCATTTTAGTGATGTGAAGTAGTTTCTGTGTGGTTTTAAATTGCATTTCTTTCATAGATAATAATATTGAGCATCTTTTCATGTGCTTATTGACTATATGTGTATTTTCTTTGGAGAAATGTCTATTCAGGCTCTCGGACCACTTTTGAATATGATTATTTTTCTACATTTTTAGGAGTTCTGTAACATTTTCTCTGTAAGCCCTTTACCAGATAGATTTATAAAAACTTTATTCCATTTTGTGGGGTTTTCACTTTTTTTCATAGTGTCCTTTGAAAAACAAAAGTTTTGATAATCATGTTGAATTTATTTTTTCTTTTGTTTCCTTTGCTTTTGGTGTCATACTTAAGAGACCATTGCATAATTCAAGGTCGTGAAGATTTACACATATATTTTCTTTTAGGAGTTTAATAATTTTAGCTCTTACATGTAGGTCTTGGGTCCATTTTGAGTTTTTTGTAAATGATATAAGATAGAGCTCCAATTGATTTTTTTTTAATATAGTTACCCAGTTATCCTAGTATTATTTGTTGAAAAGATAATTCTTTCTTCATTTAATTATCTTGGTACTTTTGTTTGCAAGTCAGTTGACCCAACTGACATACGGGTTCTATACTGTAGACATATAGGTAAATTCTATTTCATTGATCTTTATAACTGTACTTCTGTCTAGTACTATACAGTCATGAGTACTGTATCTTTTTAATAATTTTGACATTGTGACATGTAAATCTTCCAACTCTATTCTTTTTCAAGATTGTTTTGACTATTCTAGATCTCTTTCATTTTTATGTGGATTTTAGGATCAGCGTGCTGAGATTTTGAATAGGGATTGCACTGAATCTGTAGATCATTTTGGGTAGTATTGCCATCTTAACAATACTAAGCCTTCCAGTATGTGAACATGGGATGTCTTTCCACTCATTTATGTCTTCAATGTCTTTCAACAATGTTTCGCTGTTTTCAAAGTTTAAGTTTTACACTTCTTTTGTTAAGTTTATTCCTAAGTATTTTGTTCTTTTCATGCGTTGTAAATGGAATTTTCTTATATCAATTATTTGAGTGTATACTGCAGTGTGTAGAAGTATAGTTGATTATTTTGTACTGATTTGTGTCCTGCAAACTTACTGAACTTCACTACTTTTAATAGTTTTTTTTAGTAGATTCCTTAGGATTTTCTAAGATGCATACCGTCTGTAAATGGAGACAGTTTTACTTCTTTGTTTCCACTCTGAATTTCTTTTATCTAATTTTCTTAACTAATTTTTCTGACTAGAGCCTTGAGTACATTGTTGAATGAAAGTGGTGAGAGTGGGGGCGTCTGGGTGGCTCAGTCGGTTAAGCCTCCGACTTTGGCTCAGGTCAGATCTCACATTAGTGGGTTCGAGCCTCACGTCAGGCTCTGTGCAGACAGCTAGCTCAGAGCCTGGAGCCTGTCTTCCGGTTCTGTGTCTCCTTCTCTCTCTGCCCCTCTCCCTCTCATGCTCTGTCTCTCTCTGTATCAAAAATAAGTAAAACATTAAAAAAAATGTTTTTAATAAAAAAAAAGTGGTGAGTGGATATTTTTGTCTTATTCCTTAAAGAGAAAGTGTTCAGTCTTTTATTATTAAGTATGATTTAGCTGTGCATTTTCTGTACATACCCTTTATCAGGCTAAGGAAGTTCACTTCTATTTCTAGTTTTTTAGTGTTTTTATCAATGTACGGGTCTTGAATTTTTTCAAATTCTTTTCTGAACCTATTAAGATGAGCATGTGAGTTTTGTCCTTTATTCAGTTAATATGATATATTAATTAATTTTTGAATGTTAAACCAATCTTGCATTCCTGGGATAAATTCATTTTGGTCATGGTTTTTGTTATGGGTTGAATATCCACTACCACCACCCCACTCCACGCCACCCCCGCAAATTCATATGTTGAAGTCCTAACTTCTAGTACCTCAGAATGTGACCTTATCTGCAGATAGAGCTGTTGAAAATGTAATTAGTTAAAATTCTGTCATTCTGAATTGAGGTGGGTCCTAATCTAATTGACTCATGTCCTTATAAAAAGGAGAAATTTGGACACAGACCTGCACACAGGGAGAATGTCATGTGAAGACCGAAGTTACACTGCTACAAACCAAGAAACCACCAGAAGGTAGGAGAGACCCGGAACAGACTTCCCCAGCATCCTCAGAAGGAACCAGTCCTGCCAATGCATTGACCTCAGACTTCTAGGCTTCAGAACAGAGAGACAGTACATTTTTGTTGTTTAAGCCATTCACGTTGTGAAACTTTGAGCAGCTCTAGCAAACTTACAGTGAATTAATCTTTTTATGTATTATTGGATTTGGTTTGCTAGTTTTTTGTTGAGGATTTTTTGCATCTGTATTCATAACAGATGTTCATCTGTATTTTTCTTTAATTGTAATCTTTGTCTGGAGTTATTTTCTTAGTGTTTCTCTAGGCTTACCAGATAAGATGGTAGATATCAACCTACTTCCCATTTATAGTAATTTATTCCCAGTGAGATATAGAAACATTACCCCTGTATAACTCTATTCCCTCCCCCCTTTTTTATTCTTATTATCATATTATTGTCACATCTATGTATGTTACAAACCCAACAATAATACATTGTTATAATTGTGACTACATAATTTTATGTTTATTAAAGAATCTGAAAAAAGAGAGGAAAGCATGATACAGAGTTTATTATATTAACCTTTTGATCCACCATTCCTGGTTCTGTTCATTTGTACCTGATTCTTTAAGCAGAGGATCCACTGAAGACTTTTAGCGCGGAAAGGGGATGGTGGCCATACTGTGTGCAGCAGTATTGGATGACAGTTGCTCTGGCAGACATGTATAAGGGCACTGGGGGTGGTGCTAGGGATAGAGGTCCAGGAGGTACGTTAGGAAGCAGTTGTAGCAATTAAAGTACAAGTTCATGGGAAGCCAAATGAGTTTGGCTTCATTTTGAGTCTGTTGCCTTATATTTTGCCTTCTGGAACTAGGAATGTCTAAGTCAGTGTGAATAGGCACTGATTCAGTCCAGATGCACAAGTATACTCATTAGTACTTGTTGATGACCTGATAGCAATCCAAGGATGAACCCAAGATGGGAAAAATGCCTGGTCTGGTGATTTAAGAGGGCTCAGGAGAGACTTTCCCATGGCAATCCTTTGTGGAGAACATGATGCCTAGCAAGTAAAGCCATTGCAGGCCATGGTGGTAAAAGTAAATTGCCACACAGTTATGTGTGAAAGCCTGGAAGGAGGGGTGGGGGGAAGGAGGAAAAGGAGAGATTCTTCTTCATGCACGTGTCCCTGCAGCTGTCAGGGATGAGGTTACAAACCATAGAAGAGAATGCAGAATCCCCCTTCCCGTTCCCAGGGCAGATGACCTTTCAGAAATTAAACAAATCAATTCTCTGTCCTCAGAGGAAGCATGTTTGACTGCCTGAATTCAATAGGCTCTATTGTTTCAGGTGAAGCCAGGTGATTCAATTTATCACTGATATCCTTCCTAGGTTCTGTCTGTGCATTTTCCTCTGGAATAATCTTGTAAGATCAGGATTAGACACACCACTACATCCAGTATTTTTTAAAATACACAAGGAATACAGAGCACTCTCCCCTAGGTGAAGAGACAGTACTGGTGCTATAGCTCATGCGTAGTCGTTATTCCAGTACAAGCAAGAGTTCACCAAGGCCTGAGAAAGGTAGTAGTGATAAAGATTCACTTGCAGGGGCACCTGGGTGACTCAGTCTATTAAGCTTCCAACTTTGGCTCAGGTCAAGATCTCATGGCTCATGGGTTCAAGCCTCGTGTCCGACTCTGCACTGACAGTGTAGAGCCTAGTTGGATTTTCCCCCTCTCTATGCCTTCTCCTCTCTCTCTCTCAAAAATAAATAAATAAAAATAATAAACATTAAAAAAAAAAGATTCACTTGCAGAATGTTCGTAGAGGTAGTTGAGGGTAGTAAAAAAAATAATAATAAAAGTAAGCAATGTTTGGAAGTTTAAAAATATTTCTAAATAATACATCAGTCAAAGAAGAAATCGAAGTGAAAATTAGAAAATACTGAGAACTAAAGAAAAGAAGGAAAATACAAACTATCAAAAATAATAAAAATGCTGCTTGGCACTGCTAATTTCATACTACTGGAGCGATCTCAAAATCCTCAAGCTAAGAATTTTTTTAAATTACTGTGCCCCTTGCCATCTGCAGGAGTGAATGCAAGTCTTCTCTGCAGGAGAATTCTCTCAGAAAAGTTCAAGGACTATGACACCATAATCAAAAATTTAAAAGCAAACAAAACAAGAAGCAACTGTAAGAGGCAGGAGGAAAAAAACAGCTGAATGAGACAAACCTTTCACATATTAGAATTATGAGACACAGATTATAAAACAAGTGTATTTAATATGCTTTAGTGAGAGAAGAGGTTGAACACAACTCATTTGAAGGAGAATACTATTAAGTGGTCGAGTAGGTCTGATGAACTAAATGAATATTTGGAAATGAAAAATATAATTGGAAATTTTTGCCACAAGGAAAACCAAAATTTTTATAAAATCAAATGTATCATTTCTGTTACCTTTATGTTTATTTTTTCTTTTAAATATTAATCTATCTAGAATTTGATTTGGTGTAAGTGAAAGACAGAATCCAATTTCGTATTTTCCAGCTGGCTCCCCTAGTATCCTACTTATTAAATATATCATTTTACCCCACTAGTTTGAAATGCCAGCTTTATCAGAAAGGAATCCCAATTTTTATTTGCATCTATTTCTAGGCTGTTTTGTTCCATAGATCTTTCTGTTCATGTGCTGATATCAAACTTTAATTGCTGTAACGTTTATAATACCTTTTAGTATCTGGCAGGGTGAGCCTCCCCTCATCACTGTTTCCTCACTTTATTCCCAAAGTAATGGTACGTATGTTCTTCTTGAGAAAGTTCGATTTATGTATGTATTTATAAAGGATTGCCGTCATATTCCATCATCTCTGTAAGAATATGTCTATTTATTTAAATCTTTTTAAATGACCTTTCATAATGTTTCCACATTTTCTTCATGTGAATCTTGCACATTTCTTAGATTTATACCTAGGTATTCTATAATGTTTCTTGTTTTTGTAAGTTCGATATTTTTTGTTATATTTTCTAGATAATCATTCATATATTGAAGAACCATTAACTGTGTTTTAATTTTATGCTCAGCTATCTGACTAAATTATCTTATTCTCGGTAACAATGATTTTTTGAGTTGAGTTTTCTGGATTTTCTGCCATAGCATCATCTCATCTACTAATAGTAATGTTTTCTTCTTTTTCCTTTCTGATTATGTATATATTTTTTCTTTAATGACATTAGCTAGTATTGCCTAAAGTTAAACAGTACTGGTAATAATGTACATCCTTGTTTTGTTTCTGATTTTAATGGGACTCAGTGTTTTACTATATAGCTTCTAGCCTTTGAAATGATGTTTTTTTATTCATGCTAAGAAGCTATTCATCATTACTATTTTATTAATAGGGTTTTTTAAGATACCTTTTCAGAATCTATAGGAATATTCATATAGTATTTCTTTTTTTGACACATTTAAGTTGTATTACAATAATAGATAATATTGATTCATCTTTGCATTTTGGGTATGAGTTTTACTTAATCATGATAGAGTCGGTTGGCTGATATTTTAGTTGCAATGTTTAGGGATTGGGACTGTCTCTGTGCAATGCTGAATTGATAAAAAAACATTTTGGAAATGTTCCTTTTAATAGTCTAGAACCATTTAAATAATATTAGAGTTATGTATTTCTTAAATATTTGATAAAATTTACTCATGAAATTTTCTGAAACTTGATCTATTGTATTTTCTTCCTTTTCTGGGGTCAATTTTAATAATTTATATTTTCCTAATTATGTACTACATATATTTGCATAAAGCTGAACAATGTATTCTCTTGTGATTTAATTTCCTAAGTATGTATGCTTATTTCTCTGTACTCATTTTTTCACATTTATATATGTGCTTCTTCCTCTTTTATTTATACTGTTTGACCAGCTTTCCTAAATCTTTACCTTTTTATTTTTCTTTAAGAACATTCTCTAGGATATGTTTATTTGCTCTATAGTTCTCTTTTCTAATTCTTTAATTGTTTTTTATCTTTAATAGTATCTCCTTGCTTTTGTTCTTAAGAGGGCTGTATTGTTTTTTTCTAACTTACCAAATTAGGCACTTATTTTCATTCTCCATTTGTCTTTTAATGGACAGAGGCTATTTTTAGTACGTTTTTTCTCAAGAAATTTCCCTAGGAATTGTGTTCTTTAAGTATTTGTATGTTTTAAATCATCTGCATGTTGCCTCTTGAACTATACTTTGGCTCGAAATAAAATTCTTAGGTCATAGTATCCCTTAGACTTTTGAAGACAATGAATCTCTACAGTGTTGAATGCTGCTTTAAAGAACTATGACATAGCCTGATTTCTCAGAGTGCCTGGGTGGCTCCGTAGGTTACCCATCATCCGACTCGATTTCAGCTCAGGTCATGGTCTCGTGGTTCATGAGGTCGATCAAGCCTGGCATTAGCCTCTGTGCTGAGCAGACCCTGGTTGGGATTCTCTGTCTCCTTTCTCTCTCTCTCTTCTCTCAAATATAAATAAACATTAAAAATAAATAAATAAGGAGGTATGAAGCAGCCTGATTTCTGTCTCTTCCCCTTGAGATGATTTGATCTGTCTGACTGATCATATCTTTCAAGTCCAGTAACTTTATTAGGGCATGTTCTAATGCTGATTAATCTTTGTTCTTCCTGGAAGATGGTGTGCCCGTTTAAATCTATAGATTCAAGTTTTTTTTATTTCAGAAAGTCTTCTTGACTTCTACTGTGAATGTGTTTCATGTGCTGAGGGTTCTGCTGTCTTCTGAATGCATACGTGAGCATTAACCCTTATGTGTATGATTTTTTTCCAATAATTCTTTAAAATTCTTTTTTTTCTTTTTGAGTTTTTATTTTAATTTTTTTACTTTTATTTATTTTTGAGAGACAGAGCATTAGCAGGGGAGGGGCAGAGAGACACAGGAGACACAGAATCTGAAGCAGGCTCCAGGCTCTGAGCAAACATTCAGCACAGAGCCTGATATGGGGCTTGAACCCACAAACTGTGAGATCATGACCTGAGCTGAAGTCAGACACTTAACCAACTGAGTCACCCAGGCGCCCCTCTTTTTGAGTTTTTAAACGTGTTATTCATGTTCTGAAAATGTTACTTGACTTCTTAAAATGTGACTCCGTTTTCTTAAGCCTGTCTTCCATTTCTTTAGCTTGTTTTCAACATTATCTCCTTTCTGCAGTTTCTGTTTCTGTATCATTGCTTTCTACATCTTTCCTGGGCTCATTCAGGTCCACTTTATCTTTTCCAATGTTGTCTTATCATTTCTTCCTTCAGTCCTTTATCTGTGCTTTGAACTCTTGATTCATGGATGCCACTTTTTCACTTTTTTGCTTGAAGTTTTCCCAAGAACTTCACTAAGTTCTTTAAATCCATAAGAAGTTACTTAGTCACAATTTTCAACTATCCCATGATATTTTCTGACATATGTTGAATTTGTTTTCTTACTTCTTTTGTCTTCTTTCCCGCAATGATTTTTATCTCTTAGTTCCTTTTTTAAAAAGCTTTATTGAAATATAATTCACGTATAATATATCTACTGATTCATAGTGTACAACTTGATATTTTTTAAACATATTCATATAGTTGTGAAACCACACCTGGTTCCTTTTAGGTTATTCTCATTTTGGAATACAAAGTCCTTTCTGAACCACCTATATGGGGAAAGAAAATGTAAGAGGGGTGTAAGAGGCTTTGAACAAACTCTGAGCTAACAAGTCCTAACTTACAGTAAAGCCCTCCATCTATAAGGTCTAGTGGACTGTATTGTAAGTGAGCCTTTACAGGAGAATTCAAGATGGTGGAGCAGCATGGAGACTGAGCGTGTCTCATCCCTGAAATGCAGCCAGATCAGCACCAACCATTTTAAATACCTACGAAATTGATCTGAGGATTAACACAACAATCTGAATAGCTTGAGCCACAGAACTCAGCAAGGACGCAGTACGGAGAGATGACCTGGAGGAGAGCCTTTATAAAATATTGAGTAAATTGGTAGTCGCAGTGACATCCATTCACCTTAGCTTCCCTACTTTCTGAAATTTTTCTTGCAAGAATGTTGTGTCTGTGTGGTTTCAAAAGGGAGTCATGGAGACTTCTAGAACCAATTTGCAAACCTCAGCCTTCTTTTAAACCAGTAACCATTGCTTCTGCTCCTCAGGGTATGCTACTAACTTGGAAAACTGTGCCTTGTTGACTCGGCTTGAGATCTGCAGCCATGGGTAGCGTCTCTTGGCACCCTTTCTCTGATCTTTCTTCACTGTCCTTGGCAGCCTTTCTTTATAAATAATAAGGTTCAGGTCATAAGGGTTGCCTGATTTCTCCTCAACAGAGTCTTTATTTCATTTGTATCCTTGTTATTTCTGATCGGCTTTAAAAAACAGATAGGATGTGTCTTCGCTCCAGCTGCTAAAACAATGTACCATAAACTAGGTGACTTATAAATATCAGAAATGTATTCTCACAGTTCTGGAGGCCAGAAGTCTGAGATCATGGTTGGGTTCCAGTGAGAGCCTTCTTCGAATCTGAAGACAGCTGACTTCTCACTAGGTTCTCGCATGGTAGAGAGCAGAGAGAGGAAGCAGCCTCCAACTCTTATAGGGACAGGTACTACTTTTGTAGGGCCTCCACTAACCCTAATTTCCTCCCAAAGATCACACCTGCTAATTCCATCACACCAGAGGAATGGGCGTGAACACAGGAATTGGGTGTGGGACACAAACATTCAGTCCATAACAGAGTCAGAGATTTCTTTATTCTTCTATCTTAAAACATGAGACTGATAGTTTTATTATTAAATTAGTTCTTCTCCTGGTTATTTTTTCAACTTGAATGTATTTCAACATTAATATATTTCCTGTCCAACTTTAGACTGTATATAATTTGATTCACTACTTTGTAAAAGTAAGAAAGTATCTACAGTTCCTTCCCCCTTTCTTCTCTGGTTTTCGTTTCTTTTTTTTAATGTTTTTTATTTATTTTTTGAGAGACAGCGTGAGCAGAGGAGGGTCAGAGAGAGAGGGAAACAGAATCTGAAGAAAGGCTCCAGGCTCTGAGCTGTCAGCACAGAGCCTGATGCGGGGCTCAAACCCACGAACCGTGAGATCATGACCTGAGCCAAAGTCGGATGCCTAACCTACTGAGCCACCCAGACGCCCCTCGTTTCTTTTTTCTATTTTCTATGTTGCCCGGCCACGTCGGCAAGCATTCCAATATACTCATGGCACGGAGATTTAAGGCATTTATGTTCTTTGTAACTGCAGGGAAGTGTCTAGATGTTTTGTTTTTGTTTTTTGTTTTGTTTTCAGTCTGGTGGTTTGTTTGTAAGCTGATTCTAAAACCTAGAAAAAAACAGCAGTCACTTAAATTTTTAGGACTCTGTAAATATTGTGAACTATGTAGTAAAATAGTATCATTGGACCCTCAGAAAAGGGAACATTATTCTATGCCACTAACTCTTGAGGGAGAATGTTCCAAGTATCATGTCAAGTGAATTATCTTTCTTACACATGAAGAAAAGTATACTATATTTTGGTTGCTTCACATTTTCTGTAGAGTGCCCCTTCTAGGCTTTTAATTGCCTTTTTTCCTTATTAATATATACATTATTTCTGACATATACAATATTACATTTACCGTAACATTCAAAAGTCTGTCTTTTTCACTATACTTTTTTGATAAAAATCCACTTTATTCTTTGAAGGTACCTTGCTGGGGTCCAAATGGGACTAGTTGCTTTGAAAACTCCTGCTTATCTGTCACCTGGGATTTTTTTAAGTCACACTTATAGGTATGTGTCACTTTGACCATTCAGTTTTCTCATGCTTCTTTTTTCGTTTAACTTGAATGCATTCTTAGTTTTTCCTGTTTTGTTTTTTATTTCTTAGAAAATATGCATGATACAAATACCTTGTGCCTTACATGTCTGACAATAGCCATTAATCTATTTAATTACTTGATTGATAGTTTCACTGAGCATAGAATTCTAGAACAAAGGCAATTCTTTTTTCTGAGGACTTTTAAAGTATTGCTGTAGTCTGAATCTTTTTATTAAGCTTATTTGTTTATTTTGAGAGAGAGAGATAGTGAACGCAAGTGAGCGAGCAGGGGAGGAGCAGAGAGAGGGAGAATCTCAAGCTGGCCCTGTGCTGTCTGTGCAGGTGCCCCAAGTACTGCTCTAGTCTAGAAAATGATTTTACTGAAAATAAATCTGATGCCACTTTGATTTTTGTTCCATTATCAGTGATATACCTCTATTGAGGAATAATTGGCATTCAGTAAATTATTAATGTGCAATTTGGTAAGTTTTAACATTTGCATACACCCGTGAAAACATCACCTCCACTCGCGATCTCTTTTAATGATGATGTATCTTTTAGTTAACTCATCTTCTTTTCTTCTTGTCTATTCATTTTTTAATTCCTACTGAACTTTTAATTTCAGCGATTTATGTATTTCAGTTTGAGAGTTTACATTTGGTTCTCTCTTTTCATTATTATGGAGGTGACAATCTCCCTTTTGCCCTATATTTTCTAGAACATGTTAATCATAGGTAAAGTCATGCCTCGTAACTCCAACACCTGTATCATCTGTGAGTCTGTTCTAACGTCTGTCATACTCCTTGGTTTTCTCTCTTGGGATGCATGGTAACCCTTTGATTGAATGCCACGTTTTATATGTGAAAATTGTAGATATAATTTGAGGCTCTGGCAGATATTTTCTTCTTCCAGAGAGGATTTACCCTCCACTTGGCAGGCAGTTAGAGTAGGGACAGATGACTTCAAACCATCTGGGATGAGCCGAGTTGAAGTGGGACTTCAGTAGAGCATACTCTTCTACTTCCATCTTAGCTGTACTCCTCTGGGGATTTTTCTTCCTGAGTCTGAGACTATGCCTGGGCTCTATGCCTCAGACTGAGTCTGAGATCTATGCCAGGACCCCTCCCCACCAGTAGGACTGGTTTCTAATTTTCTCCCCTGCGTGAAGGATTTGCCCAAAGACTTGATTGGCTGCCCGGGTTCCCAATGGCTGCTCTTTGCTTTGCGCTTCAGCTCTTATACCTGATCCATGTACAGTCGGCAAACTCGCTGAAAGGAAAAGTTGTACAGAACGCACCCTCCTCTTCTTCCTGGAATTCTCGCTCAAGTCCTGTCAGTGATCTCAGCTTCCAAATTAAACCAAAAAAAGGAGCAAATGAAATCCAAAGTAAGCAGAAGAAAGAAAAAGAATACACAGGAGCCAAAATTAATGAAATGGAAAACGATAGAGAAAGTCAATGAAACCAAAACTGATTCTTTCAGGGAAGAAAAAAGGTAAACCTCTACGCAGCCTGATTTAAAAAAAAGAAGAAGAAAAAGAAAACACAAGTTACTGTGATCGGGAATGAAAGGTGACTTAACTACAAAACCTATTGGTAAGAAAAATAATAGAAGGACAACTTTATGCAAATCAGTTCAACAACTTAGATCAAGTAGATAAATTCCTTGAGAAGCATTAACCACCAAAACTCACTCAAGAAGAAAAAGGTAACTTGAATTATGCTGTATCTATTAAAGAGATGGAATTTCTAGTTTAAAACCTTCCTACAAAGAACACTTCAGACCTAGATGGCTTCACTGGCGAATTTAACCAAACATTTAATAAAGAAATAATACTAATTCCACACAAACTCTTCCAGAATACTGAAGACACAAATACTTTCCAACTCATTCTATGAAGATAGCATTAGCCTTTTTCTGAAACCATAAAACAGGGAGATCAATATAGTGGATATTAATGATATAAAACACTTATTATCTGAGGTGATTAAAATAAGCAGAGGGGAAAAAATAAAATAAAATAAAATAAGCAGAGGGGAGCCTGGCCGGCTCAGTCAGTGGAGCATGCAACTCTTGATCTCGGGGTTATGAGTTTGAGCCCCGTGTGTGGTGTAGAGTTTACTTAAAATTAAAAAAAATTAAATATGTAGAACTATAGTCCATGACCATAAAAGCACAAAAGGCAAGAAGAGATTTAAAAAAATTGAAGTGTTCTTGCATTGGTAAAAATACAAATTTATGTTAGAGTCTAGCAAATCAAGATACATGGTGTATTGTAATCTCTAGGGTAACCATGAAAGGAACAGTAAAATAATGTATAATTAACAAGCTAATCAAAAGAGAAATAAAATGATTAAAAAACATTTGATTGATTTTTTTTCAAATGCAAGAAAGGAGAGTGAAAATAGCATAGAACAGATGGGACAAACAGAAACACAAGGTAAGATGGTAGATATCAACCCTAATACATCAATATTTACTTTAAATATAAGTACTTGGATTAAAAGGCAAAGATTATTCGATCCGGATGAAACAACAGACACAAAACCATGAGTTCAAGCAGGAAAGCCCGCAGGAAGCAGCAGAGAATGCATTTGCACGCACGTCTCAGAACAGCCTAGCAGGTGTGTGTCCCAGAGTTGAGGGACACGTCTTAAAGTGTGACACCTGATCCTTCGTGAACAGTAGCAGGAGTCGAATGCACAGGCCGGTGGCAGATGTTGCCCCGAGACCAGATTTTGGTTTTGAGAAACAAAAAGAAGATGGACTAAACAAGGAGTCACATACTTGAGTTCAGCAGCGAGTGCCTCTGGAAAGGCCTAACACCTGGCTCACCAAGCGTAATTCCAACAAGAATGTTGATGTTAACAAGCAGGATGGACGTGAAACAAGGTGTGTTGCAACTTCACTCGTCCGCTCATTGTCTGTGTGACTTCTTTGTGGAATTGGATCATAGGTTTTGAATCCTGGAAGAATAGGTGTTTTTTTTTTTTTCATACATAATGTTGTGGCTATAGACGTGACATATTTTTAAGTTTCATCTGCATCTTTAGCATTTTTCTCCATCACTTTCTTCTAGACTAGGGTTCAGCAAACTACATCCCAAGAGCCACACAAAACGTGGTTTACATCACTTTCCTAAATTATCTATTCAGGGGCGCCTGGATGGCTCAGTCGGTTAAGCCTCCAACTTTGGCTCAGGTCATGATCTTACAGTTCGTGGGTTCAAGCCCCGCATCGGGCTCTGTGCTGACGGTTCAGATCCTAGAGCCTGCTTCCGATTTTGTGCCTCCTTCTCTCTCTTCTCCTCCCTGCACATGCTCTGAATCTCTCTGTCTCAGAAATAAATAAAACATTTAAAAAAATTATCTATTCAGGTCTAAATATCATAAGACTTTGATAGGCACCAAAATCTATGAATAAGCTCTTGTTAGAAGTCAAATACTGTACATCATTTCTTTTTTCCTTGAGCTTCTATTTTCCTTTCACATAATTTTATCCCAGTGCAGTATCATTATGCTTAAACGTTTTTTGTGACATTCCTATCATATTTCTCTGCAACAAAAATAATATATGAATTAAAATTTAACTTGTTTTAATTTCTAATGTCCATAAGTCTCATAAATAGAGTTATTACAGATATTAATGGTATACAGTTAAATAAAATCAATGTTATGAATTTTGATAAATAATGATTAAAAAGTAAAAGTATATTAGAAAATCATCATTCCATGATATTGGATGAGACATTTCTCAGTTCATATAAACACAGGTAAATGTTCAAGAATGATTTATTTTCAGAAAGAGAGAGGCTTAGCATCAATTCTCTTCCTCCTTTTACATTTCATAGATATAAACACTGAGAAAGAACCCTTATTGACATAAATAACTGGTAGAGAGAAAAGGAGTTTTATTAAATACCACTCAAGTCTTGGAAATCCTTTCAAGTTACAGGCCAGATAATGTAGTTCATCAAAAAGTGCTCATCACGGTCTATCACAGAGAATGTGAGGAGATCCCCCCTCATCTCTGTCAAAACCCAGGAATCAGAAACCACCCAACTTATAAAATATTTGTTTCTAGTCTGTAAGGTCATTCGATTTTTCAATTTCTGATAGTTTTGACAGAAGGGGCCTTTCCAGGACTTCTCATATTACTATTACTTATTCTTAGTATTCTTAGAGAAATCTCATTTTTGTAGCTTAAGTTAGTTAAAGTGGGACTTAAAAAGCAACAACACAAATATGAAACTTGTACATCCTTTGTGAATAAAGTATGACCATGCTGAATTTCTGTTTTGTAAGACATCCTGAAATGTCTTTAAAAAGCAAGACAGAGCTGGAGAGAGTTGGATACTCAACAGTTGTTATTTAGAGAGAAGTTGGTAATTTATTAGTGATTGAGAAGGAGCCCATTTATAATTACATGTTTGATATTATTTAAAAAGCACATCAAATCTGAGAGGGAGGAATTATCCCTAATTAAATGAAGTTGGTTTTATGAAGTTCAGGATATCATGTTCTAGTTCATGTTTTGGGAACATTTTATCCTACACCTGTACAGAGATAGGTGTTCAATTTTTTTAATAGACTTTGTTTTTTTAGAGCAATTTTAGGTCACAGCACCAAGGAGCAGAAGATGCAGAGATTTCCCGTACACTTCTTGTTGTCACCCATGCATAGCCTCCCCCATTATTAACATCCTTCATGAGAGTGGCACGTGTGTTAGACCTGATGAGCCTCCTGTGACACAAAGTCCACAGTTTACACTAGGTATTACTTTTGCTGTTGCACGTTCTGTGGGCTTGAACAAATGTGTAATGATATGTTTCCACCAATATGGCACACATAGTCATTTTACTGCCCTGAAAATCCTGTGTCCTACCAATTCATCCCTCCCTCTCCACTAATCCATGGAAACCACCGATCCTTTACTATGCCTATAGTTTTGCCTTTTCCAGAGTGTGATGGAGTTGGAATCATAGAGTGCAACCTTTTCATGTTTGCGTCTTTTACTTAGTAATATGCATTTAAGTCTTCTCCTGGCTTGATTCTTCATTTCACTGTAGTGCTGAATAGGACTCTGATGTCTGGATGTTTCAGTTTATCCATTCGTACTGAAAGACATTTTACTTGCTTCCTAAGTCTTGTCAATTACAAGAAAAAAATCTGCTACAAACATTCATGTACAGGTTTTTGTGTAGACATATTTTCAGGGAAATATGAAGCAGGATTGCTGTGTGGCATGGTAAGAGCATGTTTAGTTTAGTAAGAAACCACCATTTTACATTTCTATCAGCAATAAATGAGCAGGTTTTTTTTGCACCACATCCTGACCAGCATTTTGTGTTGTCAGTGTTCTGGATTCTGGCCATTCCAAGTGCATAGTTGTATCTCATTGTTGTTCTAATTTGCATTTCCCTAGTGGAATATAGTTTGGAGCATCTTTTCATATGCTTATTTGCTAACTATATATCTGGTGAGGTGCTTGCTAAGGTCTTTGACCATTTTGTTAATCAGGTGGCTTGTTTTCTTATTGTTGAGTCTTAAGCATTCTTTGTTTATTTTGGAGAATAGTCTTTTTTCAGATATATCTTTTGCAAGTATTTTCTCTCCACCTGTGTCTTGTGTTTTCACTCTCATGATAGATGTTCTATTTTTAAGAATGCAATGTAAACTGCTTTGTGGAAAGTCATAGCAAAAGGAAAGTATTAGATATTACTCTCATTAAGTGAGAGACCTACAAAAATTTTATTAATAATTGTTGCTAAGGGGGTGCTTCAGTGGCTCAGTCAGTTGAGCATCCCAACTCTTGATATCTGGTCTGGTGGTGATCTCGGGGTCAAGAGATCTAGCCCGGTGTTTGGCTCAGTACTGAGTGTGGGACCTGTTGAGATTCTCTCTCTACCTCTCCTTCTCTGCCCCTCCACCACTCATGCACACACGTGCTCTCTCTCAAAATAAACATTTTCCAAAAATAATAATAACTGTTGCTATGTATATTATTTACATTAAAATCTGTAACATGTCTCTGTTAAAATATAACAAGAATACAAAGGTATAAATATAAATAAATATAAAAACATATCTAATAATATGAATCTAACTCCACACCTGATGAAAAGAATGATTTATCAAGTGGTTGGCTAGTTGGGGCGCCTGGGTGGCTCAGTCAGTTACGCATCTGACTCTTGGTTTCAGCTCAGGGCGTGAATCTCGCAGTTCCTGATTTCAAGCCCCATACCTGGCTCTGCACCGACAGTTACGGAGCCTCCTTGGGGTTCTCTGTCTCCCTCTCTCTCTCTCTACCTCTCTTCCTCCTCCTCCTCCTCTCTCTCTCTCTCTCTCTCTCTCTCTCTCTCTCTCTCTCTCTCAAAAGTAAATAAGTAAAACATATTAAAAAATATATAAAACAAGTGGTTGGCTAGTGACCGTAAAGAGACATAGGGCCAAACAAAAATAAATATTAGGGGTTTTGTGTGTGTGTGAATAAGAGCAGGTATGGTAGTTACCTAAGAGAAAACTAGGAAAGCTATAGTGAAATAATCTGGTGGTAAACATTGAATCTACATAACTGTAGAACTAAAATTAAAATTAATGTAAATACCTATTATGAAAAAGGAATGAAGTAACAAAGTTGAGAGGAGAAGGGAAAAACACATGAGTGTTAGTATAAGCATAACAAAACCTTTAAAAGTTGGGAGGTAACAAGGTGTCATTTAGTCATGGAGGTAGAATTATCCTTTTTAAATGATGTTTTAGAATAACTTCTCATGAAAGTAAAACATACATGTAGGAAAATACAAACATTGTAAGTGTGTGGAATTTCACAAAGTGAAGATATGAATACGCCCACACTAAAAGGACCCAAATCAAGAAATAGAACATCACCAGCACCAGTTGCCTCCTCAGGCCTTCTTTTTTTCTTTAAAAATTTTTTTAATGTTTTTTAATTTATTTTTGAGAGACAGAGAGATACAGTGCGAGTAGGGGCAGAGAGAGAGGGAGATACAGAATCTGAAGCAGGCTCCAGGCTCTGAGCTGTCAGCACAGAGCCCGACGCGGGGCTCGAACCCAAGAACCATGAGATCATGACCTGAGCTGAAGCCGGACGTTCAACCGACTGAGCCCCCCAGGCGCCCCTCCTCATGCCTCCTCACAGTCACTCAAGGGCATCCATCATACTAAATCCTAGATGAATATGCTAGTTTTTCCTGTTGTGCATCATGTGCGTCATGGAATTGGACTCATACTACACTATAATGTGTCTTGTTTCTTTTGCTCAATATTATGTTTTTGAGATTCAATCATGTTATTGCATGTAACAGTAGTCCATTTGCTATCATATATGCAGAGTACTCAATTATCTGAGTAGATCACAATTTATCCACTTTCTGTGAATGGACATTTATTTGATAGGTTTTAGGAGGAGACTTTTATAAATAACTTTGCTATGAATATTCTTGTACTTGCCTTTTGGGTGAACATATGCCTGCTTTTCTGTTGGGAATAATTATTTAAGGGGAAAAATAAAATATATTAACTTTATGCATAAATATTATCCCTGTCATATAACATGTACACTTTGTAGGTTTAACCAAAACTTATAACTGTAAAAGAAAATGGGAGAGAGGGAGTGGATAGGTTTAAGAGAGCTATAGCATTATCTAATAATATTAGAAATCAATAGATAATATGGATAAATATAAAGTATTATAAAATATTGTATGCTACTCTTTAATATAATGTTTAATATTTATAATATATAAACCAAAACAAAATTATTCTAAAACAAAATTATTTTAAAATAATTTATATAAGGAAGGTTACATGTCTTCAAGTTTTCTTAAAAAATATTAGGTAGTATTAGGATATCATTTAAAAATACAGAGAGGTAAATGTCAAAAGAGATTGCGCAAAATCCTTGAAAGTGGTTACCCCAGGTGGGTGGAGAGGACTTCTTTTTATTATCAGTCTTGTAATATTATCCAACTTTCCGCTACGCCTCCTGTATGACTTATTGCCACGTTCCTATATTATTTTAGTAAAATTAAGGTTTTTGTTCATTTGGTTTGCTTTGGTTTGGTTGTGCACGAGGACAGCCAGCAATAACTTAACATAAAAGTGATTATGAATCATACAAAATATCTGACCGAAACCAAAGTCAGTGTACCCCCAACTCACCTTCCCTTTAGTCAGATCCTAAAAATGTCCCCCACCACTTGGAGGTTCACCTTAGGTGAACGAGTCAGATGGGAAAGTCTGAATGAAAAGAGACAGCGATTTTCAACTACAGTTCAGTATCTTATTTTTGCAAATTTGACACAAATACGTAACCATACAAACATGTTGGGGCCTTTCCCAAGGCCCAGGAAGGAGAGGTGCAAGAGGAGACTGGATCCATCTGCTCCTGGAGCAAGGGGAAGAACGTAGACTAAAAGATTCAAGTCCATCTCTGCCTGTTAGGAATTCTGGAATGTCAAGTACTTAACTCCATCCGTTAAGTGACGATAATAAAACCTTCCGTGTTGTGCTGAGATGCCAATAGGATCACGGTGACGTCATGTTAGTGGAGTATCAGCTAACTTCAAAATCACAAGCAGTTGGCCCACATCCCATAGAGAAGCCTGGGATCCTCATTTCGGTGGTACCGTATGAATTTAGAAACTTCTGGTTACAGTGGGGCACGTCCTCAAGTAGCTCTGATCCAGATTACCTCGGGATGATATAAAATACCCAATTAAATCCATTTTCTTTCATCTTTGACAAACATATTGAGCCGGTCAGATTACTAGAAAATTGTGTTCCAAAAGCAGCCCCATCTGGCAAATGATGTTCTAGAGGTCTCCCAAAAATCACAGTGGAAGGAGCAAGTTCTGACCGGGGTCTTTTGATCTTTTTCTTCCTCCTGTTTGTTATCTCTAGGAGTAAGAAAGTAAAGCTGAACTATCCATAGCTTGCCCCTTAGTACAATGTTAATTGGCAATGCTATATAAAACTCAGATGGAGGAAAAAGGGTAAAAATCAAAGAAATCTACACCTTTCGTTTGGAATTCCTGCAGCAGCTCTACAAGGTTGGTGCCATTTTACTTCACACTTTATTGTAAATCATTTTGTTGTTATTATCTGGCTTATAGCTCTCTAATTTCATGGTATGGAGTGTATCTTTTTCATTAATTCATTTCAACAAATAT
Source organism: Suricata suricatta (assembly GCF_006229205.1). Taxonomy (NCBI): domain Eukaryota; kingdom Metazoa; phylum Chordata; class Mammalia; order Carnivora; family Herpestidae; genus Suricata; species Suricata suricatta. Next base: position 92,213,794 of record NC_043703.1, on the reverse strand, counting down.
TTAAAAAATTTTTTATGTATTTATTTTTGAGAGAGAGAGACAGAGTGTGAATTGGGAGAGGGGCAGAGAGAGGGAGACACTGAATCTGAAGCAGGCTCCAGGCTCTGTGCTGGCAGCTCAGACGGCCCGATCTGGGGCCATGAACCATGAAATCATGACCTGAGCTGAAGTTGGATGCTCAACTGACTGAGCCACCCACATGCCCCTCAACAAATATTTACTGAGTTTTTTTCTATCTATACAACTTTGTTACTGTGCCAGGCAAAGATCTTAATACATATTTCTGGTCTGAGGGAGCTTAAAAACTAGCTGCAGAGCATTTCCAGTGCTAGGAATGTGTCCTGCAAATCCACTCACAAAAGCTCACCAAGTATGTTACAAGGATATTGATTGCAGCCTTGTGATAGGAAGAAAGGGGGAGTGGGGGACAACCTAAATGTCCACCAGTATAGGACTAGTTGAATTATAGGTCCCCCTCCAGTGTAACACTCCATCAGCCTCTCTTAGCCAGGATCTTCATCCAAACCCCAGAAAACAGAAAGTGCTTTGAGAGACTCTGTTTTCGCAGTTCTCCTAAGGGTTGTACATAATGACTACCTTCCTGGATGCATAGGAGAGAAGTTAATTCATGACATACGTTGTGGCTTCTGAATATCAGGGCTTCATTCTCTAATAGGAACAAAGTTAATATGGAGACATCTGCAACATGTGAGACAAGCAAGATGAACAACAGAGCGTCCCTTTTGGTCCCTTTTGTGTAAATAAAGGAGATCATCTATCTGCTTATCAGAGCAGAGAGTTGGACGAGCAAACACTGGCTGCTGGGCCCAGTGAGCACGGAGGCCAGGTGACAGGTCGTGATTACTACAGTCCAGCTCCTGCAGGCACAGGCCAGAGGGGCGGGTCCTGTGTCCCTGGCACAAGCCAGCCTTGGCCTTTCTTTCTTTCCTCAGGCCCTTTTCCATCTCTTAGATGGGGCCCCGTAATTTGTCAGTTTGAGGATGGAGTTTGAGTATGTTCCACAGGAATGAAGTCAGCAGGAAACTAAATCTGAGGGAATTTCCATTTGGTCCTGCCTTCTGCTCCACATGGCCCTGCCGCATCAGCCTTGCTCTGGGATTGTGTTTCAGGCCAGTCCTGGCTGCTCTGGGCACCTTCTGAGGTGAGGCCTGGAGCCTCGCACGCCGGGGCCAGAGATTGATATGGTGCGCGCACCAGGGCCCATACAGCTCTTTTGATCTATTTCCGAAGGCAGCTTTTGGCCTCCTGCTTCAAGTGATTGATTAAGTTAGGATCTCTTTTAGGAATTCTCCACTCATGCTTCCTCACAGGCTCACAATGAGCGCTGCCAAATTTTACTCCCCTTTTATGCTACAGATTGTTCTGTTCCAAGTGAATAAATGGAAACTGTTCTTAATATGCACTCAGTTACCTAGTCCTTTATACGCAGTCAGTTACCTTGGAATTCCTGTTTTGCATTCAGTATGGTAGGGCACCCTCTTATCACATCATCAGTCATGTTTCTAGCAAGGCTTTGGCCTTATCGTTAGGGAGTAGCTTTGCTTCAGAGCTTTTCTTCCCCTGTGCGCCCCCCGCCCCCATTTTGGTGGGAGAATCACTGGAGAATTAGTGATACCATTTGTTTTAAAACAAGCTAGCACACATGTTTGTAGACTTTGAAAAGGCCTTGGAATGTAAGTGGGCTCGTGATGTCCTTTAGGCCCCAACTAGAGAAGGGGACCTTAGGTCAACGGGTGGGACAGAGACCCATTGTACTCTAAAAAGCACCAGGTTTCTGGTCGTGCAGACCTGGTTTCAGCCCCTGTCTCCAAGCACAGTGTTTGCTTATAAAAACTGGGCTCATACGTCCCATCGCGCATGAGTGGAGAGGAAGACGAGCGAACGAGTGAATTCCCGTCACTGCTTCTAAGTCCTCCCTCTACCCCCAAACCTTACATTGTCTTTTCCACAATGGCCCATCCTACAGCATAATCGAGACTGGTCCTCAGTGAAATGACATCATCTGGAAGTCTTTCTTCCTTCTTTTCTGCAGCCCTCACGGCTCCTGGCATCCTCTCACCGCACACCAAGCCTTTCCTTCCGTTTCCCCAGACCTTTGGTGCCGTCTCGTTCAAGTGGTCCAGCCTCGGCTCAGCTCTGCTTCAAGATCAGAGAGCTGGGATGGATGAAGCGATGGTTCCAAAGCTTGGGACGGGGGTCCTGCCATACCTCCCTGGGGATCTTTTCCCAAGCCTACGGAGTCGCTTTTACTTTATTAAAGGAGCTAGAGGTTCTCTTTAGGTCTCTGCGCCCTATCATCAAGGCTAGTCTTTTCCTTTCTTTGGGCCACCATTTTTTTTCCTCACAAAGGAGCCCCCCCTTTTTTAATTACTCCATGAGAGTTACTGTATATGATAATGAGGATAATGTCACATTAGCTTATAACTTATATGTTTATCCACTCATTGCTTTACTCAACAAATATTCATTAAATACCTTTAATGTGTTAGGCCCACTTCAGGCACTGGGGACAACAGTAAATAAGAGAGACAAAATTCCTGCTCTAGGGGATTGTAGGGTGACATCAGCAACAACCCAATATACATATAGTCTCAGATGGTGAATGTGAAGACTCATGAAGCAAGGAAGGAGAAAAGGAATGACAAAGATGTGGGACCCTTAGACAGGCTTGTTGTTGTTTGGAAGGTGACACTGGGTGGAAGCTAGAGTGGCCTGAGGCAGGGCAGCGTGCAAAGATACGGGACAAGAACACTGAGGAGGTGGCGAGGCAGGAAACAGGGTGGTGGGTTCCAGAAACGGCAAGAAGCCCTGTGTGGCTGGAGTTCAAGGAGAACTTGGTGGGAAACAAGGCCTCACCTGGTAGGGTGTTGCAGCGACTGTAGGCATCTGGGGTCTTTGAGGCATAAGGGAAGGCCAGGAAAGGGTTTATAGTGGGGAGAGGACATGGTTTGATTTTTGTTTTATTTATTTTTTATTTTGAGAGAGAGAGAGTGTGTGTGTATGTGAGCAGGGGAGGGACAGAGAGAGAAGGAGAGAGAGAATCCCAAGCAGGCTTCACACTGTCAGCACAGAGCCCAATGCAGGGCCCCATCTCCCACACTGTGAGATCATGACCTGAGCTGAAATCAAGAGGCTGACGCTTAACCAAAGGAGCCACCCAGGCGCCCCTGATTTATGATTTTAGAACATCACTGTGACACATGGTGGGCAACAAGATGGACGTGACAAGACCAACTACTCGGCTACAGTGACTCAGGTGATTGTTGGCAGGTTTGTGCACTGGTTTAGCGGTTGAGGTGGTGAGAAGTCACTGAATTCAGGGTATCTTCTGCGGCCAGAGCCAACAGAACTTGCTGAGGGATCGCATGTGGGGTGTGAGAGAAAACTCAAAACTGATGTCTGGATTTGGGGCCTGAGCAGTCAGGTTATTTCCTGAGAGGAGAAGTGGGGGCAGAACTGGTGTGGGACAGGAATCAAGAGGTGTGTTTGGACATGTGACCTCCAGGATACCCATTAGACGTCGCAGTATCTGGCTCAGGAAGAGGCTGAGTCTGGAGCTTTAAACAGAAATATCATCAGGACTTCCATCATATTGATAAGGTCAGGGCCTTTCCTCAGGGAACAAGTATGGCTGGAGAAAAGAAGAGGTTCAAGGAGGGAACCGCCAGGCACTCCAACGTTTATGAATCTGGAAGAGGAGGAAGAGGTACCACTGAGCAAACCCCTTCTGGTCTAGAGAGAAGGAGAGAGACTCTCAAGCAGGCTCCACACTGCTTGAGTTTTGTGGGCATCTCTGCCTGGTTTCCTGGGCCTCCCAGACCAGAACTAGTCTTACCCATTGGTGGCTAAGGCCCCTGTCCCACAGGGCCCTTGGGGATCTCACGGATCCAGTCCTGGCCCAGGCCCTGGTGGCCTCCTCCTTCCTTTCAGCAGGAGCCTAGATCGCAAGCATCAGTTTTGGTCTCCTTCATAAGCAGCGAGCCTCCCCTGGACCCAGAACCGGCAGACTGATGGTTCAAGCCCCACTTGTAACATTTCGTGTCTGAACTCGAGGTTGATTTTGTTGTTTTAGCAAGAGGATATGAATATGCTGTGACTTCTTAGTTTTCTCTGTCATGGTATGTGTTTTGGGAATATGGGCCAGGGACCTTTCTATTCTGACTAGAGCACAAACTTTTCATTTTCAAGAGCTTGTTTTCTGTATGGTTCAACCTCTCTCTCTGCATCTCTCCAACAAGTGGTTATCCCTGAGTCACTCAGTCTACTGATTGCAAACTGTAACTGTGAACATTTGCAAAATACAGACCAAGATGTGGTTCTTGCCCTCCAGGAGCTTAATCCCAAGCCAGGCGGTGGGAACCACAAACCTAACATGGGGAATAGCTTCAGAGCATATACGCTGCCCGGCACAGAGCTCATTAGCACATAGATTCTCAACAAATGTGAAAGGCACAAGCCCACTGGGGCTTGTCGTTGCCTGGTGGCCTACCTGGTGGCCTGTCAAAGCAAGGCAAGCAGCGGAGGCAGCTGTCACGATACCACTATTACGAACAGTCATTAAAAGGTTCCGTATTATTAACAGCAAAATATCCCCTTATGTGGCCAAATGCTCTAGACTAGAGCTCAAAAAGTGCCTCTACTCACGTTCTGTCTCTTAATTCTCACAGCTTTCCGCAGTAAGTCTCTGCATACCCACCTAACAGGAAGAGACACACATTTGCTGAGTGGCTTCCGACCTGCTAATGTGTGCCCCAGGGCGCGGAGGCCCCCAGCTGGGGTGATTTTGGCAGTGCGCGCACCAGCACCAGGTGCCCCCTGCTCCTGTTAGTCTTCCAGGGTGGAAGACAAGAGCGAGGAGGGGAGGCGTGACAGACTCTGGGGCCAGACCCCGCAGCAGAAAGCAGAGGGACAGACACCCAGTGGGTTCGTAAGGCCTCTGTGGTCAGCATGGACGTGTGCCACTCGGTGGACCAGGACCAGTAGGTATTTCTGTCACACAGGGCATGGTAGAGTCAAGCTCTGTCCTCAGACCTCAGCCCTGGTGCCTAGAGGCCTGCCGATCCCGCACGTGGGCAGACACAGATGTCAACCTTGCCGAATAGAGGACGGCACCAAGGCTAGTCTTGGCCGTGGGGCAAGGCCGGACCCGGACACTGAGAGGAGATTGAACTTCAGTAGCTAATAAACCCACCCTGATGCAACAGGGGGCCCTGGCTCCACGTCCTCTCATTTCCTACCTCACAAGAACAAAATCCCAATTTAAAACAAGTGCTCAGTTTACCAAACAGAAAAGGAAAGCCATAGATGATAAGAAAACAAAACAAAAAGGAGCATACTCTGAGCCATCTTTGTTCTATTATCACCACATTTTGTCTCCCAAACGAAGCATCTTTACATGCAAATCCATTTTTGTATATTTTGACTGATTGCTGGCAAGATAGACATAAATATTTCTGGAAATGGACATGACATAAACATATCGTTAGCAGGGCTGCAACTTTGCGTGTATGTGTGGTTTCCAAAGATGTTTATGGCGAGATCAGTCAACAGACCCTCCTCGTCTCTGTCTGATCAAGAGCCTTGAAGGTTTGAGAGCATCAGGCCCGGAGAGGATAGACAGGAAAAGTTCTGGGGGCTGCAGGAACATCCCAGACTCTAAGCATTAATTAAGTTAGAAACCCACCATCTGCACACTTGCCCGTAACCCCTCTGATTATCTTTCTTAATTTTTAAATGTATGAAGCGTGTGCGGTTGCTCCCATGACGCTGCTTCAGAAGTTCCAGCTGTTGCATAGCTTTTCTTAACAACATTACCGAGCAACTCCGCCGCGGCGGGGGGGGGGGGCGGGGCCGGGGGCGGGGGCTGTGTGCCCTCCAACTCCAGCGGAGCCCAGGCCCGGAAAATACAGGCAAAGAGGCCATCTCGACTTATCCCTTCCCTTTTTAAGAACCAGGCCTAGCCACCGCAAGGCCCCGCTCCCACACGGGAGACTGAGAGCAAAGACGTTAGCAGCCGAGTTGAGATGGCAGCGTTTTCCCGTCTGGGATATATTGCTTTGTCTAACAAGGCGCCCCAGCAGGCTTCCAATTGTGGTCTCTCTGCAGACCCTCCCAGCTGCGCGGGCTGATTGACAGGCTGTGGGCAGATGCAGTGCCAGACTCTAATAAAGCGAGGGCCTTGGGAAAATATAAGGCAATTATTGATGGGCAGCAATCCACTAATCAGACAATTTCAAAATTAATCCCATATTCCCTTACTGTATTAGCTTTCTTTCTTGTTTGTATTTATATAGCAAATTCATGACTTCAGTGAAAATTCTTCCCTCCAGCCCAATTATATCTCTCTGAGGGCATTAAATTAAAAAACAAGAGATATTGAAAGTGGCTTGCAATTAGTTTCTTTAGTTAAAGGTGCTGTGCGCACTTAGCAACAGTGGGGTTCATAGCAGGATGTATTATAATAAAAGTAAACACTCGTCTTTTCTTCCTCGTCTTGGCAGGGGGAGGGCTGGTAAGAGTAATGTGCCTGCCATTGCTCTGGACCAGTGATAATGGGTTAAATAATTGTGATTTGATTTGGGAGCCTGATTAGATTTGCATAAAATCCTACTCAAATGTCTCGACAGGCTCCGCACATACATACGCCGGCCCTCCTTTGCCGTGGTCCATCCTGGTGGCCTCCCCCGACTTTCCTGTGCCTCATTAAGAATGTGGATTTCTTACAATAAAGTCATTCAGAGAAAACCTCACCAGTTTCTGTTACAGGCTTCACATGCAGGGTTACCTTCCAAGTCGTGATATGAGACTTTTAAATATACAGAAAGAAGTCTCAAATATTTTGCCAGTTACTATTCCAGAAGCCAATCTCTCTGTTACTATTTCCAGCCTCATTTCATCTCCCTTCTCCACTTCACCCCCATTTTTTTTGACCCGAAACATATGGAATTCTCTTTTTGTTCACCATAGAAATTGCTTCTGCAGAGTGCTTCCTGAAAGCATACCTTCACCACCTAAAAGGGAAAGTTGAGTATCAGGACAGTTCGGAGGACTTACAGGGCCAGAGCCCCATGCTGGGGGCCTGAAGGCCATGGCTGTCCAGGCCTGCGGGCTCCCCCACTCTCTCCCTCTCCCACACCCACACCGGCTCGGCGCCATTGCAGTTGGCTCCGCGGGCCCTGTCCTTTGGCAGGATGATTCGAAGCAACTTGGGCACAACAGCTCGGGGTCCCGTTCTGATCCCAGCCCCAGGTCTAGCAGCTGACCTCATTGCTAGTCTGGAAGTCCTCAGGATTCATGCCCTTAGTCTTCCCTCCCATGCCTGGGGAGACATCGGTAACTTAGCCACGGAACTCTTCTGGAAGATGAATCCGGTGTTGGGGCATCCAGTTCGTTAGGTTGGGAAGGAAAGGCTGAAGGTGAAGCTGAGAAGTGGAAGTTCTTCTATTCCAGGTTGATGGGATGGAGAGTGAGAGAGAGTGAGCGAAGGACGGTCCTAAGGGAGCGTGGAGAGTGTGCAGAGTGTGTAGAGGGAACCGTGAGGAGCCCAGCCTGTCTGAACAAAAAGGGCAGAGAGGAGGCTGCCCGAGCAGAAGGGAACCAGAATCTGGTTCGACGCTGTGCCCTTGAGCTCACTGTCCGTCACAGCTGGCATGCAAACTGCCCCAAACGGAGCACAGACCCAGATCTGGGGATCCGTTCTCTGGGCCTGTGTCCCTGTGCTGATGGCCATCACAGAACAGCAGTTTCCTTCAGACCAGGGACCTGAGCCTGAAGCTCAGCCCCTTGCTGTACAACCCCCCTAGGAGCGACTCTCTGCCTGGCTGTTAGGGAATCCCTGGTCCCAGATGTCCATCTCTGGACCTATGGGGAGAGCTTCCTTGAGCCCCTCCCTACTGGACTGACTTCCTGAGGACTGCCACAGTTTGGTTCCACACCTACTAGATGTCACATTTTGCTGTTATCCTTGACATCCTCCCAGAACCTGCTGTAGCCCATTAGATGGGTCTGGTCCCAGGTCCCCATTGCTGCCGCCGCCCATGCATGACCATGCTACCAGATGTGACGATGGGGGAGTGAGAAAGAGATAAAACCAGGCCTATGCAGTGCTAACCCGCAGAGGGGAAGTTCAGAAGCATCTCAAAGGAAATGCAAAATACAAACTTTTCCTCCTCTAAAACATGAAATGTAAGAAAAGAAGAGCAAATTGACTAAGGATGACTTATATCAGCATCATATAAGAAAAACAAAGAAGAGAAGATTCATCGAGTGGGTTAAAATATTGAAGGTCCGTCATGAGCAAGGTGTTTCTGAAAGGTCCTAAGAGGTAGAATGAGGTCAATGAGTGGAGGTCTCCAGGAAGTCAGATTGTTACTTTATCTAAGGATATAGTTTCCAAAAGCCAGATATGTCTGAAGATAGAAAAGTTGTCCAATAAACAGTGACAGCCCTGTCACTCTGGTATTCAGGTGAAGGCTGGGTAATAGTTTGGCAAGGATTTTACAACAGAACCTCAGTTTCCCATGTAAGTGGTAGTGACTTCAAAGTCACTTCCAACTTTAAGAAGCAATGCTTTGGTGTGGCTACAGAAGAAGGTATAAAGTCATTATCTTTGCATCTTTGGAATCTGACCACTTCTGAAGGGGGTCAGCTTCTCTGGTAAGGTACCAGCGGGGTCAGATAAAGAAGAGAACATTGGAAGGCACCTGGACGGCTCAGTCAGGTGTCTGACTCTCGATTTTAGCTCAGGTCATGATCTCGCAGTTTGTCAGATCAAGCCCCACATCAGTCTCTGTGCTGACAGCATGTAACCTGTTTGGGATTCTCTCTCCCCTTCTCTCTCTTCTCTCCCACTCACATACTCTCTCTAAATAAGTAAAGAGAGAGAGAGAGAGAGAGCATTCGGATTTCCTGACCTTTCCCAAATGTCTTGTGGTTTTTATTCAAAAGTTTCATACTTCCTTAGATCCATTCCTCATGAAACAGCCTTCAACTTGGTTGGTAAAGCCTTTGTTGGCCACACAGAAACTACATCTGAGGCCCATGAGCAGGTGTTTTTCCTTTTAATGGCTTTTCCACATGGACAATTTATACCTTGGAGACCATCAGGCCCCTACTGAAGAAGTTCCAGTGGCTCCATGCTGCCTATTGGCATGGCCTCCCTGCTTAGCCTGGTGCCTATGACCTTTTAAATCTGGCTCCCATCTGCTCCCCCAATTTATCCCTGTCCTTTTTGCTCTAGGCTGGCCAGGCTCTTCAGGATTCCCTCCACATACTCTGCATGTCCTCCACTCCATCCCTTGGTTTCTCCTTCCCCCTTTCTCTCACTCCCTGCCCCAACAATCTGGAATAGAAAGTCCTCCTCACTCTTTTCAACTTCTTCACATCTATTCTTTTCTTCTTGACCCACTGCACGGATGCTCCCAGGCCCTGATTCATCTCTGTACATGAAAGCTTCTGAACTATGCAAAAAGCCTTCTTCCAAATGGAGTAGGACTTACACGAGCGCAGGAAGGAGACAGAAGCAACTGAAAACAGGGACTTCCTTACCGCCCCTTGTTCGTTTGAGGTGCTTAGTTAATGGTAAAAGTGGTGGGACATTTAGGGAAGCACCTGGAAGCTGGATGAGTGATTCATGCTTTGTGCAAACACCTTCCCTGGGCGGAAGGGGAGTTGAGTGAGGCTGTGTCTCTGCCCTGAGGGATTTGCACAGTGAAGGCCCACAGCTGATGGAGTCAGGAATGCTCCCCATGTAGGCGAGGTGGAGGTCTGAAGACCCGGGCAGACAGGACTCTTGTTTGGAAATGGCTCACTGTTGTGAAGATCTGAAAGCACTGTTGATCAGATTGTGGATTGTGGGTAGGAAACATAGAGGGTGTTAGAATTGGAAGGCTTGCATTCCACTTACTAACTGGGCAGTCTTCGCCAAGTTGTTTCGTATTTCTGTATGCCAGTTTCCACATCTGTATAACGGTGATGATAATACCTGTCTTCATGGCTGGTGTAAGGGATCAAATTGGAAGGTGATCTGCAAATTGTAAAGTGTTCGAAAAAATTTTATAATGTAGAGGCTTCACCTTGAAAAGTCATTGGTTCTGGTTCCAGACAACAAGATGACGGAGGGGGCTGCCTGCAGGGCACATGCATCTGGCATGTGGTGCAGTGGAGGTGGAGGCTGGGCATGGACCACTGGGGCCTAACACAGTCTTCGCTTTGTTTGTTTGTTTATTTATTGAAATATAGTTCACATGATATAAAATTCACTGAAGTATACAATTCAACAGTCTCTAGTATCACTATGATGTGCAACCATCACTGCTAAGTCCAGAACATTTTCATCACCCCAAAAATAAACTCACACCTATTAGCCATCTCTCCTTGTACCTCACAGATGTATGTAAGGAGGCAGGTAACTATAGCAACTGTAATCTGTATTCTATCTCTGTAGAGCTCCCAATTCTGGATATTTTATAAATGCAATCATATAATATACAGCTTTTTGTGTTTGGCTTGTTTCACTTAGCACATGGTTTTAAACTTCATCTATGTTGTAGCATGTATTAAATTTCATTCCTTTGTTTTTAATCTTTATTTATTTTGAGAGAGAGAGTGAGCATGCAGGGAAGGGACAGAGAGAGAGAGGAAGAGAATCCCAAACAGGCTCCATGCTGCCAGCACAGACCCCCCCCATGCAGGGCTCAAACCTGTTAACTGTGAGATCATGATCTGAGCTGAAATCAAGAGTCCAATACTTCACCGTCTGAGCCACCCCAGCACCCCTAAAATTCATTCCTTTTTGTGGCTGAATAATATTCCATTAGATCAGCTTTCCTCATTTTGTTTTTCCATCCATTAGGTAATAGACATTTGGCTGGTTTCTACTTTTTTGGCTATTATGGATAATGCTGCTTTGATGCTACATTGGTAAACAAGTGTCTGTGTGAGTCCCTGTTGTCAATTATTTGGGGTATATACCTCAGAGTGGAATTGCTGGACCATGTAGTAACTCAGTGTTCAACTTTTTGAAGAACTGTTTTCCCCTGAGGCTGTACCACTGCACACACACACCAGCAGTGTACGAGGGTTCCCATTTCTCTACATCTTCGCCAATGCTTACTTTCCATTTTTAAAGAAAATTACAGCCATCCTATTGGGTATGAAGCAGTATCTCACTGTGGTTTTGATTTCCATTTCCCTACTGAGGGAGTGTAATGCATTCTTAACGGAAGTGAACAGTCTATGAAACAAGATAGCTTCAAAGTTGCTTCTTACAGAAATAGTGGCTCTGAGACTTAATTGTCACCTCCCCCTATACTGCCACCGTCTCCGTTCTTAGTAGCCAATGCTAAAGGGCTTCTATGTGCTAAAGGCTGTTAGAAAAACATCCCTGATTTACAGGTATTACTATTGTCCCATTTTATAGTCATAGAAACTGAGGCTAAGTGATGTTGAACAACTTGCCCAAGGTCATACAGCTGAGTGGTGAGGCTGTTAGGGTTTCATTCCAGGTCTGTCAGACTCTGGCGCCAAGCTCTGACCCATCGTGCCATAGAGATTCCTGCTGAAACCTGCCATCACACGCCGTCCTCCATTTCAAAGTTCAGCAAATGCTTCCCAAGTGCCCACTGTGTGCCAAAGTCTGTGCTGGGCTCAATGGCCATGAGTGAAACTGCTCTGCTCTGCGGAGTAGCTCATAGTCTGGAGAGTTCTGTCTGAGTTTGCCAGTGATTTCTGTAGAGTGGAGAAATGAGTTTTATAATTTTTATTTGATTTAGCCCTCAAGTTGTTAACACCTCCAGTGCAGGGACTGGGGAGAGGGCTGTCTATAAATATTAGCTCCCAAAGTAAAAATGACTCTTTCATCTCAGCAGACCTAATTAAGCTGTTGATTAGAGAAGGATCAACACCTCCATCTGTAACAAAAGACACTGTCTGCCAGTGGGAGGTTCTGTCAGGGCAATTTCTCCTGCAATTTAGAACATTTGGGAGGACAGAACCCAGACAGCCCAGGGTGTCAAAACGGACAGGTCTTACTTCACATAAGACGCGCGCACACACACACACACACACACACACACACACACTGCCCCGGGGACGCTGGAAACCCTGCAGCCTCACCACCTGGGAGGCACATAACATCTCTCTAGAAGAAATAGAGACTTCAAGCAATGGACACATTTACTGACGGACTCAAGTACAGTTTACGGGGCACAAATGGAGCCCGGCAGTTCGGGGAGAGCAGCATATGTTTGGAGGACTCCGGCCAGCGTGTCTGATGACAGGCAGACCAGGCTCTGATATTGCTGACGGGGATGCCGGCGAGCAGCCACAGGCTTTTCCTTCCCATGTCCCCCCGGGCACTGGCATCTCGAGGGGACGCGCAGATGTGGCAGCCCTCCTGTGGGGGTGGTGGTCTGGTTTGCTCCAGTTATCTCTAAGGGAGATACGACTTCGCTGAGTCTCCATTGCACAGACTAAGCTTTCCCTCTGGGGACCCAGGGAGTCTACCTCCGTGTGGTTGGCATGAATGAGAAGCATCTTCTTGGAGCCCTGTTGCCCCAAGTGTGATTTGCCTCCTCAGCTCTCAGCAAGGATTCACCAGCCTTTACCCTGTTCCCATCCCGACGCCATTCACAGCAACTGCCTGAAAGTAAGGGAGTCCCAGCTTCACTGACTGGGCTTGCTGGACTCCACAGTGAATGACAGGCACTCAAGAGAGAGGCAGTGGTGGGAAATGTGAGGGAGGGAGGGGGCACCGTTCTCTGTGGGAAATAGAGAAGCTCACTCTAAACACACAATAGGAATGGTTGACATTTATGGAGCACGTACTATGTGCCAGATACTGTTTTAAGCATCTATTAATTCATTTAATCCCCATAGTGACCTATGAGGTAGGTATTACTCACCTCAGGTTACAAAGGAAGGTGGAAGTCCAGAAAGATTAAGGAAGCAGAGCCTGTGTCCCTAACTGTGCAATGCCGTCTGTGCGTTGTGCACACAAGTCTGCGCGTTTTCCAGCACCATGAATGGCCCATATGATTCAGATTCCCTTTATCTAGTTATCTGTATACTTGAGATGATATGAAAGGGAGCATTGTTAAGTATGAGGAATTTCTCATAAAGGAAAGGGAAAAAGGGAATGGATACATTCATCCATAAACTCAACATATTTTTTAAGTTTATTTTGAGAGAGAGAAAGCACACGTGTGCTAGTGGGGGAGGGGCGGGGTGGGAGAGAATCCTAAGCACACTCTGCATTGTCAGCACAGAGCCTGACACAGGGATCGAACCCACAAACTGTGAGATCATCACCTATGCTGAAATCAAGAGTTGGACACTCAACTGACTGAACCACCGAGGTTCCCCCATTCAACATATTTCTATGACACTGGTATGTGTCAGTCTGAGTTAAAGGAGCAAATTAAACCAATCTTTGTTTAAAAAAATTTTTTTTTTTATGAAACACTGCATGTTGTGATCGATCAGTTCTGTGGAGGTAACAAAGGGGACCAAGGGGAAGGAAGACCGGGCTGGAAGGAGAAACCCATGTTAGGGCATCAGGACAGGTCTCTCTTGGTGACATCAAGGCAGAGACTAGTGTTAGCCATGTGAAGAACAGTGAGAAGGGCATTCCAAAGCTGCTGCTATATCTAGGCCCCGAGTGAGGAAAAACCTTTGTGGATCAAACATCCAGAGTGGCCAAAGGACTGTGAGCTGGGGGTGGGTTTGTGTGGGGAGGCCAGAAAGCCAGGGCAGGGGCGGCCCATGCTAAGGGGAAGACTCTGGTTGGTCTTCTGAGAGCAGTAAAATCCACTGATGGGTCAGGACAGTGACACTGAAGGACTGTGGCCTCTGTGAGGCGAATGGAGTAGAAGAGGCAGAGGCCACCACACAGTATTACTGAGGGGTGCCAGGGACTGAAGAGGGACAGGAGGCCTGGGGGCAGCCAGGAGACGCCGCCGTGGGAGCCGAGAGCCACTGAAACGGGGCAGCCACGGACGAGGTGACATTTCCTCTAAAAAGGTGACATCTCTGGGAGTGGTTGCCAAGACAAGCAGTTAACAGAAGTCCCAGAGTTGCCCTGCAGTTACCGGCGACAGGGTTTGCACGCTTTTTTCTCAGCAAAATGTAGGAAAAGTCTGGAGGCTGATGCCATGCTCCTTCAGGATAGCAGAAGAGAGAGGGCTGTGGCTTCCAGAAAGGCCAGGACTCTGGCACCTGTACGAGAAGCGGACATAGGAATCAGAGCAAGGAGACCAGAAGGGCCAGGAAGCACCATTTGTGTAGACACCTCGAGCAGGCGCTGCAAATCAAGCTTCCCAAGTGCTCTGGAAGCAAGGGAGGCCTTGGAGGTGAGCTTGGAGGGCTGCATGGAGCTCTACAGGTGGCAGACGGAGCAAAAGCTGTCCAGACAAAGCCTGTGGAAGAGAAGGTTGTCTTCTGGAGCCCAGAGGACGGCTCACCGTGGCTGCAGCCGAGGCCAGGCAGAAGGAGGTGAGATGGAAGCCAGATGGTGAGGGACGAGAGTAGTTTTCCACCGATGGAGCCCTGAGCCATGAATGAGTCATCACTGGGGAGGGTGCCTCTGCCTGACCGTTGACGTGTTGGCTGTGTACCTCCCCTTGACCACACGCCCAGGGCAGAGATCTGTGTGGCCCGCCCCCCGCAGGCTGCCCAGCGGCCACCTCAGGCACTCTGCATTCAGGAAGAGAAGCAGTCACGTCGGATCTAAATGTTAATAAAAACGAAATCCCCGAGCAGTCACTGAAATTAGCCTGGGTATGATTGAAATGCCAAGGCAGGTCTTGTTATTTTTATGAAGCCGTGAATAATATAAGTATCCAATTGATAAAATGTTATTAAAGCTGACAGCCCTTAAGTGATCTAAGTGGTAAATATTGAAATGAGGTCTCTGCCACACCGTACTCGGGGGCCCGCGGCAGTAATAAGCATTGAACAATGATTCCACTGGCTCTGGGGAAATGCAGAGCTTAGGGGGAGCAAAAGCATTCTTCCTAAATAATTAAACCGGGATTCCAGGGATGGATCGCAGTTCCTTGTAGTGGTTTGTTAACGTCCAAAGTTGCTGGCCTCAGGCAAACCTCTGTTGGGCCATCCTTCCCCCCAACAAGGGTAGGAGAGAGCAGGGAGGGGCTGGCTCAGCTCCTCCTAGGCCCCCAAGGAGCCCGCACTGAGCAAGCAGCATATTTCAGACTTTATTTATAATATAAACAGACTGGCGCAGCCTGAGGGCAGCTAATAGTTGAGGAGCAGTGGGCCTGCCACGTGGGTTAGAGATTTTATTAGCACTGTCTAGGAAAAAAAAAGCACCATGCAGAGAAATTTTAAAATGTGGTGCCTTCTTGATAATCAGATCACTAAAGAGGTGGCAGAGAGAGCATTTTCCTTTTCCTGTTCTTGGGAAAAGGATCTCTAATAGCTGTGATCTCTTCCACCCTCAGCTAAAGGCCAGCTGTGCTGGGTCAGGGGGCCTCCTTGAGTCTGGCCACGTGAGGAGCAAGGCTATTCAGAGCCCCTTCTAGGACTTTGGGAATAGGACATTTCTTTGGTGGCCAGGGGGGGTGCCGTCCATCTCCCCCATTCCCTGCCAGGTGCTGGTAGGTCTCTGGAGGTGGGGCTGGGCAGGGAGGCGCGGCTGCAGACCTGTGGAGCTGGCCTCAGTCTCTTCCTTCCTGGAGCTAACTCCCAGTAGGCGGAAGGGATGCTGGGAAGCTTGCCCGTGTGCTCTGTGCAGGGTCACAGGTGGGGGAAAGCTCTCTGGAGAGCAAGAAGGTGGAGATACTGTTCCCAGAGGAGGTACACTTCGAGATGATCTGTGAGAGACAGAGGGCAAAAGCAGGAAGACCGGGAACCTCTGCAACCCCTCCAATGACAGAAGGGCTAGCAGAGGTGACTAAGTCCCAGACCTCGGTCCCAGCCAGGCTGTGTCAAGCACTTGCCAAGGGCCTGTCTGGGAACTCAGCAGGACTGGGAGGGAAGGGGCAGTAGGGGGTCTGGAGAAAGGCATGAACACCTCTGGTCCTGGGGAGCCTTGTTAGAGGTGAGGGTAGTGCCTGGGTGTCAGGATTTAGGGATAGATGGCGGGATGGGGAGAGTAGATTCTGTTTTAATCTGTCCCTTATAAGTCTAGGACTTTCATCCTGAGAGTCTGGGGTCCTGAGACTGAAACATGTGCCCAACTACCCAGTGACCCGAGGTGGAGAAGCCTGTCCCAGGTTTGTACTCTATGGAATGGCCCCAGGCTACCCCCTCTTTCACGTCCCTCAGAACTATAGTGAGGGCACTTGGGCCCCTTTCATTCCCTAACACCCCGTAAGCTCCTTGGCGAGAAGTAGCAGAAACCGTAATGGTGCAATAACAGGGTGGGCTCCCTCACACTAGCCTGTGGGCTGACTGCTCTCTGCGAAGCCCTGGAAGAGGGCTGTGGCCTTTCCTGCCCAGTCCACACCACAGACTCTACTCTGCGCTCTGTCCAGCCCTTTTCCGTTCTCAGTGTGTTGCTCACAGCCTCCATTTCCAACTTCCATGAAGAGAGAGATTGCTCTTTCCCTGCCCTCTGGCCCTCCAAACCCAGGGGACGAAATGATCTAAGACGTGTTAATCAGAAATGACACCTCCACACATTGGTCCAGGTTTTCAATACCCATCCTCCTACTTAGCTTTGTTTCAACCCTGGGAATAGTAGGGCAGGGTTCCCCAGGCTGCACTTGGGGAACGTGAGGTTTATAGCAGCAATTGTGAGCTTAGCTTAGCTTGCAAAATCTCCTGGTGCCAAAGTATTCTTTCTCCCATGATTTGTGGATGGATGCTGCTGCTGGGGGTAAAAGGCCGCCTGGAGGCCTTGACGGACGGGCAGCAGACCCTAGAAAACAAGCCTCTCTCTGGAAAAGAAGAGCCTTCTGGAGTGGGCAAGCCAATGGGATGGGTCTTGCCTTACCGGCCATTTTGGAAGGAAAGATTCTGGTATATATTTTTTTAGGATCAGACACATAAAGCTCTTGGGGGTAGACAGTGGTTTTGAGCTAAGCTTGGGAAGAAGGGACAGTGGACGAGTGCACTAAAGAATATTTAAGCTTCCAGAAGCTTCAAGCAGCCCACAGGTGTGTCTGGGTGCCTCTTTGGGGCTCCGTAAACAGCAAATCGATTGAGCATCAGGCTTGTTTTCATAACGGTCCTGCGCACTGGGAGTATTAGATGAAGCAAACCTTTTATTTAGTTCCTGACAGGTAATTAAATTTACCTCTGCATCGGTTTGTGATCCAGCCAAGGAGCCAGGGGTAGCATTTTGAATGGCTATAGCTATTTGCTGGAATATTACAACTTAATTTTGCCTCTCAAGTTGCAAGTAGAGATCTTGATTCAGTGGAAATTTTGACTCAGCCTTGGGGTTCCAGGTTGGAGATTTCATTTTTTCCAACAGGAGTTTGCTCTCTGTCTCAAACATGTGAAAGCCCAGTTTCCATATTTTTTTCCAGAGTGACATACTGTGGGAACAACCAAAGGTTACGCAGTAAGGAAAAACAGCAATTGGCAATAGTAAGATCCAATGCCTTCCCAAAGACCCGTTTTTTTGGGAACCGGGGATTATTTCAGTGACAGAAAGTTCTAGATTTCATGATCACCACAAATGCCAGAAAGAGTTCTTGTGGCTCTTTGAGAGCTTTTATAAAGCACTTGTTGGGGCGCCTGGGTGGCTCAGTCGGTTAAGCCTCCGACTTCGGCTCAGGTCAGATCTCACGTTCGTGGGTTCGAGCCCCGTGTCAGGCTCTGTGCTGACAGCTAGCTCAGAGCCTGGAGCCTGCTTCCGGTTCTGTGTCTCCTTCTCTCTCTGCCCCTCCCCCTCTCATGCTCTGTCTCTCTCTGTATCAAAAATAAATA